>NW_026783481.1:600000-906000 GCF_949774975.1 Lagenorhynchus albirostris
GCTAGGGTTAGGGTTAGGGGACGGGGACGGTTTAGGGTCCAGGTGAGGGTACAACAACGGTTCAGGGGGAGCGTACGTGTTAGGGCACGGGTTAGGTTTAGCGTACGGGTTAGGATTAGGGGACAGGTGAGTGGAAGGCTTCGGGGAAGGCTTAGGGTTAGGGTTCGGGCTATGGTTAGGGTTAGGGGACGGGGACGGTTTAGGGTCCAGTTGAGGGTACGACAAATGTTAACGGGGAGCGTACGTGTGAGGGCATGGGTTAGTGTTAGCGTACAGTTTAGGATTAGGGGACGGGTGAGGGGAAGGGTTCGGGGAAGTGTTAGTGTTAGGTTTCGTGCTACGGTTAGGGTTAGGGGACAGGGAGAATTTAGGGTCCAGGTGAGGGTACGACAACGGTTTAGGGAGAGCGTAAGTGTGAGGGCACGGGTTAGTGTTAGCATACGTGTTAGGATTAGGGGACGGGTGAGGGGAAGGTTTCGCGGAAGTGTTAGCGTTAGGGTTCGGGCTAGGGTTAGGGTAAGGGGACGGGGACGGTTTAGGGTCCTGCTGAGGGTACGACAACAGTTCAGGGGGAGCATACGTGTGAGGGCACGGGTTAGTGTTCACGTACGGGTAAGGATTAAGGGACGTGTGAGGGGAAGGCTTCGGGGAAGGGTTAGGGTTAGGTTTCGGGCTAGGGTTAGGGTTAGGGGATGGGGACGGTTTAGCCTCCAGGTGAGGGTACGACAACGGTTTAGGGGGAGCGTACGTGTGAGGGCACGGGTTAGTGTTCGCGTACGGGTAAGGATTCGGTGACGGTTGAGGGGAAGGCTTCGGGGAAGGGTTAGGTTTAGGGTTCGGTTTACGGTTAGGGGTAGGGGACGGGGACGGTTTAGGGTCCAGGTGAGGGTAGGACAATGGTTTAGGGGGAGCGTACGTGTGAGGGTACAGGTTAGTGTTAGCATATGGGTTAGGATTAGGGTACGGGTGAGGGGAAGGCTTCGGGGAAGTGTTAGGTTTAGGGTTCGGTGTAGGGTTAGGGTTAGGATTCGGGCTAGGGTTAGGGTCCAGGTGAGGGCACGACAACGGTTTAAGGGGAGCGTACGTGTGAGGGCACGGGTTAGTGTTTGCGTACGGGTTAGGATTAGGTGACGTGTGAGGGGAAGGCTTCGGGGAAGGGTTAGGGTTAGGGTTCGGGCTAGGGTTAGGGTTAGGGGACGGGGACGGTTTAGGGTCCAGGTGAGGGTACGACAACAGTTCAGGGGGAGCGTACGAGTGAGGACACCAGTTAGTGTTAGCATACGGGTTAGTATTAGGGGATGGATGAGGGGAAGGCTTCAGGGAAGGGTTAAGTTTAGGGTTCGGGCTATGGTTAGGTTTAGGGGATGGGGACGGTTTAGAGTCCAGGTGAGAGTATGACAAAGGTTTAGGGGGCGCGTACGTGTGAGGGCATGGGTTAGTTTTATCGTACGGGTTAGGATTATGGTACGGGTGAGGGGAAGGCTTCAGGGAAGGCTTAGTGTTAGGGTTCTGGCTAGGGTTAGGGATAGGGGATGGGGGTGGTTTAGGGTCTAGGTGAGGGTACGACAACGGTTTAGGGGGAGCGTACGTGTGAGGGCACGGGTTAGTGTTCACGTACGGGTTAGGATTCGGGGACAGGTAAGGGGAAGGCTTCGGGGAAGGTTTAGGGTTAGGTTCGGGCTAGCTTTAGGGTTAGGGGACAGGGACGGTTTAGGGTCCAGGTGGGGGTACGACAACGGTTTAGGGTGAGAATACGTGTGAGGGCACGGGTTAGTGTTAGCGTACGGG
The DNA here is from genome assembly GCF_949774975.1 of Lagenorhynchus albirostris. Taxonomy (NCBI): domain Eukaryota; kingdom Metazoa; phylum Chordata; class Mammalia; order Artiodactyla; family Delphinidae; genus Lagenorhynchus; species Lagenorhynchus albirostris. The sequence goes on from NW_026783481.1 coordinate 601,789, forward strand.
TTAGGATTAGGGGACGAGTGAGGTGAAAGCTTCAGGGAAGGGTTAGGGTTAGGGTTCGGGCTAGGGTTAGGTTTAGGGGACGGGGACGGTTTAGGGTCCAGGTGAGGGTACGACAACGGTTTAGGGGGAGCGTACGTGTGAGGGCATGGGTTAGTGTTTGCGTACGGGGTAGAATTAGGGGACGGGTGAGGGCAAGGCTTCGGGGAAGGGTTAGGGTTAGGATTTGGGGTAGGGTTAGGGTTAGGGGATGGGGACGGTTTAGGGTCCAGGTGAGGGTACGACAACGGTTTAGGCAGAGCGTACCTGTGAGGGCACGGGTTATTGTTAGCGACGGGTTAGGATTAGGGGACAGGTGAGGGGAAGGCTTCGGGGAAGGGTTAGGGTTAGGGTTCGGGCTACGGTTATGGTTAGGGGATGGGGACGGTTTAGGGTCCAGGTGAGAGTATGACAAAGGTTTAGGGGGCGCGTACGTGTGAGGGCACGGGTTAGTTTTATCGTACGGGTTAGGATTATGGTACGGGTGACGGGAAGGCTTCGGGGAAGGTTTAGTGTTAGGGTTCGGGCTAGGGTTATGGATAGGGGACGGGGATGGTTTAGGGTCCAGGTGAGGGTACGACAACGGTTTAGGGGGAGCGTACGTGTGAGGGCACGGGTTAGTGTTAGCGTACGGGGTAGGATTAGGGTATGGGTGAGGTGATTGCTTCGGGAAAGCGTTAGGGTTAGAGTTCAGGCTAGGGTTAGAGTTCGGGCTAGGGTTAGGGTTAGGGGACGGGGACGGTTTAGGGTCCAGGTGAGGGTACGACAACGGTTTAGGGGGAGCGTACATGTGAGGGCACAGGTTAGTGTTAGCATATGCGTTAGGATTAGGGGACAGGTGAGGGGAAGGCTTCGGGGAAGTGTTAAGGTTAGGGTTCGGTGTAGGGCTACGTTTAGAATTCGGGCTAGGGTTAGGGTCACGGTGAGTGTACGACAACCGTTTAGAGGGAGCGTATGTGTGAGGGCACGCATTAGTGTTAGTGTACGTGTTAGGATTAGGGGACTAGTGAGGGGAAGGCTTCGGAGAAGGGTTAGGGTTAGGGTTCGGGTTAGGGTTAGGGTTAGGGGAAGGGGACGGTTTAGGGTACAGGTGAGGGTACGACAACAATTTAGGGGGAGCATACGTGTGAGGGCATGGGTTAGTCATATCGTACGGTTTAGGATTAGGGGACGGGTGAGGGGAAGGCTTCGGGGAAGGGTTAGGGTTAGGGTTCCGGTTAGGGTAAGGGTTAGCGGACGGGGACGATTTAGGGTCCTGGTGAGTGTACGACAACGGTTTAAGGGGAGCGTACGTGTGAGGGCACGGGTTAGTGTTAGCGTACGGGTTAGGATTAGGGGACAGGTGAGGGGAGGGCTTCGGGGAAGGGTTAGGGTTAGGGTTTGGGCTAGGGTTAGGGTTAGGGGATAGGGACGGTTTAGGGTCCAGGTGAGGGTACGACAACGGTTTAGGGGGAGCGTACGTATGAGGGCACGGGTTAGTTTTCGCATACGGCTTAGGATTAGTGGACGGGTGAGGAGAAGGCTTCGGGGAAGAGTTAGGGTAAGGGATCGGCCTAGGGTTAGGTTTAGGGTTCGGGCTAGAGTTAGGGTTAGGGGACGGGGATGGTTTAGGGTCCAGGTGAGGGTATGACAACGGTTTAGGGGGAGCGTAAGTGTGAGGGCATGGGTTTGTGTTCTCATACGGGTTAGGATTCGGGGACGAGTGAGGGGAAGGCTTCAGGGAAGAGTTTAGTTTAGCGTTCGGGCTAGACTTAGGGTTAGGTGACGGGGACGGTTTAGGGTCCAGGTGAGGGTACGACAACAGTTTAGGGGGAGCGTACATGTGAGGGCACGTATTAGTGTTAGCATATTGGTTAGGATTAGGGGACGGGTGAGGAGAAGGCTTCGGGGAAGTGTTAGGTTTAGGGATCGGCCTAGGGTTAGGGTTAGGGTTCGGGCTAGGGTTAGGGTCCAGGTGAGGGTAAAACAACGGTTTAGGGGGAGCGTACGTGTGAGGGCACGCGTTAGTGTTAGTGTACGGGTGAGGGTTAGGGGACGGGTGAGGGGAAGGCTTCGGGGAAGCGTTAGGTTTAGGTTTCAGACTACGGTTAGGGTTAGGGATGGGGACGTTTTAGCGTCCAGGTGAGGGTACGACAACGGTTTAGGGGGAGCGTACGTGTAAGGGCACGGGTTAGTGTTAGCGTATGGGTTAGGTTTAGGCGACGGGTGAGGGGAAGGCTTCGGGGAAGGGTTAGGGTTAGGGTTTGGCCTAGGGTTAGGGTTAGGGGACGGGGACGGTTTAGGGTCCAGGTGAGGGTACAACAACGGTTCAGGGGGAGCGTACGTGTGAGGGCACGGCGTAGTGTTAGCATATGGGATAGGATTAGGGGACAGGTGAGGAGAAGGCTTGGGTGAAGTGTTAGGGTTAGGCTTCGGTGTAGGGTTAGGGTTAGGATTCGGGCTAGGTTTAAGGTCCAGGTGAGGTTACGACAACGGTTTAGGGGGAGCGTACGTGTGAGGGCACGGGGTAGTGTTAGCGTATGGGTTAGGATTGGGCACGGGTGAGGGGAAGCCTTCGAAGAAGGGTTAGGGTTAGGGTTCGGGCTAGGGTTATGGTTACGGGACGGGGACTGTTTAGGGTCCAGGTGAGGGTACGACAACGGTTTAGGGGTAGCATACGTGTGAGGGCACGGATTAGTGTTCGCATACGGTTTAGGATTCGGGAACGGGTGTGGGGAAGGCTTCGGGGAAGAGTTATGTTTAGGGTTCGAGCTAGGGTTAGGGTTAGGGGAAGGGGACTGTTTAGGGTCCAGGTGAGGGTACGACAATGGTTTAGGGGGAGCGTAAGTGTGAGGGCACGGGTTAGTGTAGGCATATTGGCTAGGATTAGGGGACGGGTGAGGAGAAGGCTTCGGGGAAGGGTTAGGGTTAGGGATCGGCCTAGGGTTAGGGTTAGGGTTCGGGCTAGGGTTAGGGTCCAGGTGAGGGTACGCCAACGGTTTAGGGGCAGCGTACGTGTGAGGGCACGGTTTAATGTTAGCGTACGGGTTAGAATTAGGAGACGTGTGAGGGTAAGGCTTCGGGGAAGGGTTAGGGTTAGGGTGCGGACTAGGGTTAGGGTTAGGGGACGGGAACCATTTAGGGTCCAGATGAGTGTACGAAAACGGTTTAAGGGGAGCGTACGTGTGAGGGCACGGGTTACTGTTAGCGTACGGGTTAGGATTAGGGGACTGGTGAGGGGAAGGCTTCGGGGAAGGATTAGGGTTAGGGATCGGGCTAGGGTTAGGTGTAGGGGACGGGGACGGTTTACGGTCAAAGTTAATGTACGACAACGGTTAAGGGGGAGCGTACATGTGAGGGCACGGGTTAGTGTTAGCGTATGGGTTAGGATTAGGGGACGGGTGAGGGTAAGGCTTCGGGGAAGTGTTAGTGTTAGCGTTGGGTGTAGGCTTAGGGTTAAGATTCGGGCTAGGTTTAGGGTCCAGGTGAGTGTACGACAACGGTTTAGGGGGAGCGTTCGTGTGAAGGCACGGATTAGTGTTAGCGTACCGGTTAGGATTAGGGGATGGGTGAGGAGAAGGCTTCGAGGAAACGTTAGGGTTAGGTTTCGGGCTAGGGTTAGGGTTAGGGGACGTGGACGGTTTAGGGTCTAGGTGAGGGTACGAAAACGGTTTAGGGGGAGCGTACATGTAAGGGAACGGGTTAGTGTTAGCGTACAGGTTAGGTTTAGGGGACGGATGAGGGGAAGGCTTCGGTGAAGGTTTAGGGTTAGGGTTTGGGCTAGGGTTAGGGTTAGGGGATGGGGACGGTTTAGGGTCCAGGTGAGGGTACGACAATGGTTTAGGGGGAGTGTACGTGTGAGGGCACGGGTTAGTGTTAGCGTACGGGTTAGGATTAGGTGACGGGTGAGGGGAAGGCTTCGAGGAAGTGTTAGTGTTAGGGTTCGTTGTAGGGTTAGAGTTAGGATTCGGGCTAGGTTTAGGGTCCAGGTGAGGGTACGACAACGGTTTAGGGAGAGCGTACGTGCAAGGGCACGGGTTAGTGTTAGCGGACGGGTTAGGATTATGGGATGGGTGAGGGGAAGGCTTCGGGGAAGGGTTAGGGTTAGGGTTCGGGCTAGGGTTCGGGTTAGGGTACGGGGACGGTTTAGGGTCCAGGTTAGGGTACGACAATGGTTTAGGGGGAGCGTACGTGTGAGGGCATCGGTTAGTTTTAGCGTACGAGTTAGGATTAGGGGACGAGTGAGAGGAAGGCTTCGGGGAAGGGTTATGGTTCGGACTAGGGTTAAGGTTTGGGGACGGGGACGGTTTAGGGTCCAGGTGAGGGTACGACAACGGTTTAGGGAGAGCGTACGTTTGAAGGTATGGGTTAGTGTTAGCGTACAGGATAGGATTAGGGGACGGCTGAGGGGAAGGCTTCGGGGAAGGGTCAGGGTTAGGGTTCGGGCTAGGGTTAGGGTTAGGGGACGGGGACGGTTTAGGGTCCAGGTGAGGGTACGACAACGGTTTAGGGAGAGCGTACGTGTGATGGCACGCGTTAGTGTTAGCGTACGGCTTAGGATTATGGGACGGGTGAGGGGAAGGCTTGAGTGAAGTGTTACGGTTAGGGTTCGGTGTAGGTTTAGGCTTAGGATTCGGGCTAGGTTTAGGGTCCAGGTCAGGGTACGACAACGGTTTAGGGTGAGCGTACGTGTTATGGCACGCGTTAGTGTTAGCGTACGGCTTAGGGTTAGGGGACGGGTGAGGGGAAGGCTTCGGGGAAGGGTTAGGGTTAGGGTTCGGGCTAGGGTTAGGGTTAGGGGACGGGGACGGTTTAGGGTCCAGGTAAGGGTACGACAACGGTTTAGGGGGAGCGTACGTGTGAGGGCACGGGTTAGTGTTAGCGTATGGGTTAGGATTAGGGGATGGGTGAGGGGAAGGCTTCGGGAAAGGGTTAGGGTTAGGGTTCGGGATTGGGTTAATGTTAGGGGACGGTGAAGGTTTAGGGTCCATGTGAGGGTACGAAACAGTTTAGGGGGAGAGTACGTGTGAGAGCACGGGGTAGTATTAGCGTACTGGTTAGGTTTGGGGACCTGTGAGGGGAAGGCTTCGAAGAAGGGTTAGGGTTAGGGTTCGTGCTAGGGTTAAGGTTAGGGGACGGGGACGGTTTAGGGTCCAGGTGAGGGTACAACAACCGATTAGGGGGAGCGTACGTGTGAGGGCACGGATAAGTGTTAGCGTACGGGTTAGGAATATGGGACGGGTGAGGGGAAGACTTAAGAGAAGGAGTAGTGTTAGGGTTCGGGGTAGGTTTAGGGTTAGGGGACGGGGACGGTTTAGGGTCCAGGTGAGGGTACGACAACGGTTTAGGGGGAGCGTACGTGTGAGGACACCGGTTAGCGTTAGCATACGGGTTAGGATTAGGGGACGGGTGAGGGGAAGGCTTCGGGGAAGTGTTAGGGTTAGGTTTCGGGCTAGGGATTGGGTTAGGGGAAGGGGATGGGTTACGGTCCAGGTGAGGGTACGAAAAAGGTTTAGGGGGAGCGTACGTGTGAGGGCACGGGTTAGTGTTAGCGTGCGGAGGATTAGATGACGGGTGAGGGGAAGGCTTCAGGGAAGGGTTAGGGTTCGGCCTAGGGTTACGGATAGAGGACGGGGACGGTTTAGGGTCCAGGTCAGGGTACGACAACGGTTTAGGGGGAGCGTACATTTGAGGTCACGGGTTAGTGTTAGCGTACGGGTTAGGATTAGGGGACGGGTGAGGGGAAGGTTTCGGGGAAGTGTTAGGGTTAGGTTTCGGGCTAGGGTTAGGGTTAGGGGACGGGGATGGTTTACCGTCCAGGTGAGGGTACGAAAAAGGTTTAGGGGGGCGTACGTGTGAGGGCACGTGTTAGTGTTAGCGTGCGGATTAGCATTAGATGACGGGTGAGGGGAAGGCTTCAGGGAAGGTTTAGGGTTCGGGCTAGGGTTAGGGTTAGGGGACGGGGACGGTTTAGGGTCCAGGTGAGGGTACAAAAACGGTTTAGGGGGACCGTACATGTGAGGGCACGGGTTAGTGTTAGCGTACGGGTTAGGATTAGGTGACGGTTGAGGGGAAGGCTTCGAGGAAGGGTTAGGGTTAGGGTTCGGAATAGGGTTAAGGTTAGGGAACGTGGACGGGTTAAGGTCCAGGTGAGGGTACGACAACGGTTTAGGGGAAGCGTACGTTTGAGGGCACGGGTAACTGATAGGGTACGGGGTAGGATTAGGGGACGGGTGAGGGGAAGGCTTCGGGGAAGGGTTAGGGTTAGGGTTCGGGCTAGGGTTAGGGTTAGGGGACGGGGACGGTTTAGGGTCCAGGTGAGGTACGACAACGTTTTAGGGGGAGCGTACGTGTGAGGGTATGGGTTAGTGTTAGCGTACGGATTAGTATTAGGGGACGGGTGAGGGCAAGGCTCCAGGGAAGTGTTAGGTTTAGGGTTCGGGCTAGGGTTAGGGTTAGGGGACGGGGACGGATTAGTGTCCAGGTTAGGGTACGACAACGGTTCAGGGGGAGCGTACGTGTTAGGGCACGGGTTAGGTTTAGCGTACGGGTTAGGATTAGGGGACAGGTGAGTGGAAGGCTTCGGGGAAGGCTTAGGGTTAGGGTTCGGGCTATGGTTAGGGTTAGGGGACGGGGACGGTTTAGGGTCCAGTTGAGGGTACGACAAATGTTAACGGGGAGCGTACGTGTGAGGGCATGGGTTAGTGTTAGCGTACAGCTTAGGATTAGGGGACGGGTGAGGGGAAGGGTTCGGGGAAGTGTTAGTGTTAGGTTTCGTGCTACGGTTAGGGTTAGGGGACAGGGAGAATTTAGGGTCCAGGTGAGGGTACGACAACGGTTGAGGGGGAGCGTACGTGTGAGGGCACGGGTTAGTGTTAGCATACGTGTTAGGATTATGGGACGGGTGAGGGGAAGGCTTTGCGGAAGTGTTAGCGTTAGGGTTTGGGCTAGGGTTAGGGTTAGGGGACGGGGACGGTTTAGGGTCCTGGTGAGTGTACGACAACGGTTCAGGGGGAGCGTACGTGTGAGGGCACGGGTTAGTGTTCACGTACGGGTAAGGATTAAGGGACGTGTGAGGGGAATGCTTCGGGGAAGGGTTAGGGTTAGGTTTCGGGCTACGGTTAGGGTTAGGGGATGGGGACGGTTTAGCCTCCAGGTGAGGGTATGACAACGGTTTAGGGGGAGCGTACGTGTGAGGGCACGGGTTAGTGTTCGCGTACGGGTAAGGATTCGGTGACGGTTGAGGGGAAGGCTTCGGGGAAGTGTTAGGTTTAGGGTTCGGTTTACGGTTAGGGGTAGGGGACGGGGACGGTTTTGGGTCCAGCTGAGGGTAGGACAACGGTTTAGGGGGAGCGTACGTGTGAGGGTACAGGTTAGTGTTAGCATATGGGTTAGGATTAGGGTACGGGTGAGGGGAAGGCTTCGGGGAAGTGTTAGGTTTAGGGTTCGGTGTAGGGTTAGGGTTAGGATTCGGGCTAGGGTTAGGGTCCAGGTGAGGGCACGACAACGGTTTAGGGGGAGCGTACGTGTGAGGGCACGGGTTAGTGTTAGCGTACGGGTTAGAATTAGGGGACGGGTGAGGGGAAGGCTTTGGGGAAGATTTAGGGTTAGGGTTCGGGCTAGGGTTAGGGTTAGGTTACGGGGACGGTTTAGGGTTCAGGTGAGGGTACGACAACGGTTTAGGGGGAGCGTACGAGTGAGGGCACGGGTTAGTGTTTGCGTAAGGGTTAGGATTAGGTGACGTGTGAGGGGAAGGCTTCGGGGAAGGGTTAGGGTTAGGGTTCGGGCTAGGGTTAGGGTTAGGGGACGGGGACGGTTTAGGGTCCAGATGAGGGTACGACAACGGTTTAGGGGGAGCGTACGTGTGAGGGCACGGGTTAGTGTTTGCGTACGGGTTAGGATTAGGTGACGTCTGAGGGGAAGGCTTCGGGGAATGGTTAGGGTTAGGGTTCGGGCTAGGGTTAGGGTTAGGGGACGGGGACGGTTTAGGGTCCAGGTGAGTGTACGACAACAGTTCAGGGGGAGCGTACGAGTGAGGACACGAGTTAGTGTTAGCGTACGGGGTAGAATTAGGGGACGGGTGAGGGCAAGGCTTCGGGGAAGGGTTAGGGTTAGGATTTGGGCTAGGGTTAGGGTTAGGGGACGGGGACGGTTTAGGGTCCAGGTGAGGGTACGACAACTGTTCACGGGGAGCGTACGTGTGAGAGCAAGGATTAGTGTTAGCGTACGGGTTAGGATTAGGGGACGGGTGAGGGGAAGGCTTCGGGGAAGGGTTAGGGTTAGGGTTCGGGCTAGGGTTAGGGTTAGGGGACGGGGACGGTTTAGGGTCCAGGTGAGGGTACGACAACGGTTTAGGCGGAGCGTACCTGTGAGGGCACGGGTTATTGTTAGCGACGGGTTAGGATTAGGGGACAGGTGAGGGGAAGGCTTCGGGGAAGGGTTAGGGTTAGGGTTCGGGCTACGGTTATGGTTAGGGTATGGGAACGGTTTAGGGTCCAGGTGAGAGTATGACAAAGGTTTAGGGGACGCGTACGTGTGAGGGCACGGGTTAGTTTTATCGTACGGGTTAGGATTATGGTACGGGTGAGGGGAAGGCTTCGGGGAAGGTTTAGTGTTAGGGTTCGGGCTAGGGTTATGGATAGGGGACGGGGACGGTTTAGGGTCTAGGTGAGGGTACGACAACGGTTTAGGGGGAGGGTACGTGTGAGGGCACGAGTTAGTGTTAGTGTACGGGTTAGGATTAGAGGACGTGTAAGGAGAAGGATTCGAGGAAGCGTTAGGGTTAGGTTTCAGGCTAGGGTTAGGGTTAGGGGACGTGGACGGTTTCAGGTCCAGGTGATGGTACGACAACGGTTTAGGCGTAGCGTACGTGTGAGTGCATGGGTTAGTGTTAGCGTACGGATTAGGATTAGGTGACGTGTGAGGGGAAGGCTTCGGGGAAGGGTTAGGGTTAGGGTTCGGGCTAGGGTTAGGGTTAGGGTACGGGGACGGTTTAGGGTCCAGGTGAGGGTACGACAACAGTTCAGGGGGAGCGTACGAGTGAGGACACCAGTTAGTGTTAGCGTACGGGTTAGAATTAGGGGACGGGTGAGGGGAAGGCTTGGGGAAGGTTTAGGGTTAGGATTTGGGCTAGCGTTAGGGTTAGGGGATGGGGACGGTTTAGGGTCCAGGTCAGGGTACAACAACTGTTCACGGGGAGCGTACGTGTGAGAGCAAGGGTTAGTGTTAGCGTACGGGTTAGGATTAGGGGACGGTAGAGGGGAAGGCTTCGGGGAAGGGTTAGGGTTAGGGTTCGGGCTAGGGTTAGGGTTAGGGGACGGGGACGGTTTAGGGTCCAGGTGAGGGTACGACAACAGTTTAGGGGGAGTGTACGTGCGAGGGCATGTGTTAGTGTTAGCGTACGGGTTAGGATTAGGGGACGGGTGAGGGGAAGGCTTCGGGGAAATGTTAGGGTTAGTGTTTGGGCTAGGGTTAGGGTTAGGGGACGGGGACGGTTTAGGGTCCAGGTGAGGGTACAACAAAGGTTTAGGCGGAGCGTACGTGTGAGGGCACGGGTTATTGTTAGCGACGGGTTACGATTAGGGGACGGGTGAGGGGAAGGCTTCGGGGAAAGTTTAGGGTTAGGGTTCGGGCTAGGGTTAAGGTTAGGGGACGGGGACGGTTTAGGGTCCAGGTGAGTGTACGACAACCGTTTATGGGAAGCGTACGTGTGAGGTCACGGGTTAGTGTTAGCGTACGGGTTAGTATTAGGGGATGGATGAGGGGAAGGCTTCGGGGAAGTGTTAGGGTTAGGGTTCAGGCCAGGTTTAGGGTTAGGATTCTGGCTAGGTTTAGGGTCCAGGTGAGGGCACGACAGCGGTTTAGGGGGAGCGTACGTGTGAGGGCACGCGTTAGTGTTAGCGTACGGGTTAGGGTTAGGGGACGGGTGAGGGGAAGGCTTCGGGAAATGTTAGGGTTAGGGTTCGGGCTAGGGTTAGGGGACGGGGACGATTTAGGGTCCAGGTGAGGGTACGACAACGGTTTAGGGGGAGCGTACGTGTGAGGGCATGGGTTACTGTTAGCGTACGGGTTAGGATTAGGGGACGGGTGAGGGGAAGGCTTCGGGAAGGGTTAGGGTTAGGGTTCGGGCTAGGGTTAGGGGATGGGGACGATTTAGGGTCCAGGTGAGGGTACGACAACGGTTTAGGGGGAGCGTACGTGTGAGTGCATGGTTTAGTGTTAGCGTACGGTTTAGCATTAGGGGACGGATAAGGGGAAGGCTTCGGAATGGGTTAGGGTTAGGGTTCGTGCTAGGGTTTTTGTTACGGGACGGAGACGGTTTACGGTGCAGGTGAGGGTACGACAATGGTTTAGGTGTAGCGTACGTGTGAGGACACGGGTTTGTGTTAGCGTATGGGTTAGGATTAGGGGACGGGTGAGGGGAAGGCTTCGGGGAAGGGTTAGGGTTAGGGTCAGGGCTAGAGTTAGTGTTAGGGGACGGGGACGGTTTAGGGTCCAGGTGAGGGTACGACAACGGTTTAGGGGGAGCGTACGTGTGAGGGCACGGGTTAGAGTTAGCGTACGGGTTAGGATTAGGGGACCGGTGAGGGGAAGGCTTCAGGGAAGGGTTAGGGTTAGGGTTCGTGCTAGGGTTAGGGTTAGGTGACGGGGACGGTTTAGGGTCCAGGTGAGTGTACGACAACGGTTTAGGGGGAGCGTACATGTGAGGGCATGGGTTAGTGTTAGCGTACGGGTTAGGATTAGGGAACGGGTGAGGGGAAGGCTTCGGGGAAGTGTTAGGGTTAGGGTTCGTTGTAGATTTAGGGTTAGGATTCGGGCTAGGTTTAGGGTCCAGGTGAGGGTACGACAATGGTTTGGGGGAGCGTACGTGTGAAGGCACGGATTAGTGTTAGCGTACGGGTTAGGATTAGGGGACGTGTGAGGGGAAGGCTTCGGGGAAGGTTTAGGGTTAGGGTTCGGGCTAGGGTTAGGTTTAGGGGACGGGGACAGTGTAGGGTCCAGGTGAGGGTACGACAACGGTTCAGGGGGAGCGTACGTCTGAGGGCACAGGTTAGTGTTATCGTACGGGTTAGGATTAGGGGACGGGTGAGGGGAAGGCTTCGGGGAAGGGTTAGGTTTAGGGTTCGGGCTATTGTTAGGGTTAGGGGACGGGGACGGTTTAGGGTCCAGGTGAGGGTACGACAACGGTTTAGGGGGAGCGTACGTATGAGGGCATGGGTTAGTGTTAGCGTATGGGTTAGAATTAGGAGACGTGTGAGGGGAAGGCTTCGGGGAAGGGTCAAGGCTAGGGTTCGGGCTAGGGTTAGTGTTAGGGGGCTGGGACGTTTAGGGTCCAGGTGAGGGTACGACAACGGTTCAGGGGGAGCGTACGTGTGAGGGCACGGGTTAGTGTTAGCGTACGGGGTAGGATTAGGGGACGGGTGAGGGGAAGGCTTCGGGGAAGGGTTAGGGTTAGGGTTCCGGCTAGGGTTAGGGTTAGGGGACAGGGACGGATTAGGGCCCAGGTGAGGGTACGACAATGGTTTAGGGGGAGCTTACGTGTGAGGGCATGGGTTAGTGTTAGCTTACGTGTTATGATTAGGGAACGGGTGAGGGGAAGGCTTCGGGGAAGTGTTAGGGTTAGGGTTCGGTGTAGGGTTAGGGTTAGGATTCGGGCTAAGTTTAGGGTCCAGGGGAGGGTACGACAACGGTTTAGGGGGAGCGTACGTATGACGGCACGCGTTAGTGTTAGCGTACGGGTTAGGGTTATGGGACGGGTGAGGGGAAGGCTTCGAGGAAGGGTTATGGTTAGGGTTCGGGCTAGGGTTATGTTTAGGGGACGGGGACGGTTTAGGGTCCAGGTAGGGTACGACAACGGTTTAAAGGGAAGCGTACGTTTGAGGGCACGGGTTAGTGTTAGCATACGGGTTAGTATTGGGGGGTTGAGGGCAACGCTTCGGCGAAGTGTTAGAGTTAGGTTTCGGGCTAGGGTTAGGGCTAGGGGACGGGGACGGTTTAGGGGCCAAGTGAGGGTACAACAATGGTTAATGGGGAGCGTACGTGTGAGGGCACTGGTTAGTGTTAGCGTACGGTTTAGGATTAGGGGACGGGTGAGGGGAAGGCTTCGGGGAAGTGTTAAGTTTCGGGTTCTGGCTAGGGTTAGGGTTAGGGGACGGGGACGATTTAGGGTCCAGGTGAGGGTACGACAACGGTTTATGGGGAGCATACGTGTGAGGGCATGGGTTAGTGTTAGCATACGGGTTAGGATTAGGGGACGGTTGAGGGGAAAGCTTCGGGGAAGGGTTAGTGTTAGGGTTCGGGCTAGGGTTAGGTATAGGGGACGGGGACGGTTTAGGGTCCAGGTGAGGGTACGACAACGGTTTAGGGGGAGCGTACGTGTGAGGGCACAGGTTAGTGTTAGCGTAAGGATTAAGGTTAGGGGACGGGTGAGGGGAAGGTTTCGGGGAAGGGTTAGGGTTAGGGTTCGGGCTAGGGTTAGGGTTAGGGGACGGGGACGGTTTAGGGTCCAGGTTAGGGTACGACAAAACTTCAGGGGGAGCGTATGAGTGAGGGCATCGGTTAGTGTTAGTGTACGGGGTAGAATTAGGGGACGGGTGAGGTTGAGGCTTCGGGGAAGGGTTAGGGTTAGGATTTGGGCTAGGGTTAGGCTTAGGGGACGGGGACGGTTTAGGGTCCAGGTGAGGGTACGACAACAGTTTAGGGGGAGCGTAGGTATGAGGGCACGTGTTAGTATTAGCGTACGGCTTAGGATTATGGGACGGGTGAGGGGAAGGCTTCGGGGAAGGTTTTGGGTTAGGGTTCGGGCTAGGGTTAGGTTTAGGGGACGGGGACGGTTTAGGGTCCAGGTGAGGGTACGACAACTGTTTAGGGGGAGCGTACATGTGAGAGCAAGGGTTAGTGTTAGCGTACGGTTTAGGATTAGGGGACGGGTGAGGGGAAGGCTTCGGGGAAGCGTTAGGGTTAGGGTTCAGGCTAGGGTTAGGGTTAGGGGACGGGGACGGTTTAGGTTCCAGGTGAGTGTACGACAACGGTTTAGGCGGAGCGTACGTGTGAAGGCACGGGTTAGTGTTAGCGACGGGTTAGGATTAGGGGATGGGTGAGGGGAAGGCTTCGGGGAAAGGTTAGGGTTAGTGTTTGGGCTAGGGTTAGGGTTAGGGGACGGGGACGGTTTAGGGTCCAGGTGAGCGTACGACCGCGGTTTAGGGGGAACATACGTGTGAGGGCACCGGTTAGTTTTAGCGTACTGGTTAGGCTTAGAGTACGGGTGAGGGGAACGCTTCGGGGAAGAGTTTAGTTTAGGGTTCGGGTTAGAGTTAGGGTTAGGTGACAGAGACGGTTTAGGGTCCAGGTGAGGGTACGTCAACAGTTTAAGGGGATCGTACATGTGAGGGCACGTATTAGTGTTAGCATATTGGTTAGGATTAGGGGACGGGTGAGGAGAAGGCTTCTGGGAAGGGTTAGGGTTAGGGATCGGCCTAGGTTTACGGTTAGGGTTCGGGCTAGGGTTAGGGTCCAGGTGAGGGTAAAACAACGGTTTAGGGGGAGGGTACGTGTGAGAGCTCGCGTTAGTGTTAGCGTACGGGTTATGGTTAGGGGACGGGTGAGGGGAAGGCTTCGGGGAAGGGTTAGGGTTAGGTTTCGGACTAGGGTTAGGGTTAGGGAATGGGGACGTTTTAGCGTCCAGGTGAGGTTACGACAATGGTTTAGGGGGAGCGTACGTGTAGGGCACGGGTTAGTGTTAGCGTACGGGTTAGGTTTAGGCAACGGGTGAGGGGAAGGCTTCGGGGAAGGGTTAGGGTTAGGGTTTGGGCTAGGGTTAGGGTTAGGGGACGGGGAGGTTTAGGGTCCAGGTGAGGGTACAACAAGTGTTTAGGGGGAGTGTAAGTGTGAGGGCATGGGTTAGTGTTAGCGTACGGGTTAAGATTAGGGGACGGGTGAGGGGAAGGCTTCGGGGAAGTTTTAGGGTTAGGGTTCGGTGTAGGGTTAGGGTTAGGATTCAGGCTAGGTTTAGGGTCCAGGTGACGGTTCGACAATGGTTTAGGGGGAGCGTACATTTGAAGGCATTGGTTAGTGGTAGCGTACAGGTTAGAATTAGGGGACAGGTCGGGGAAGGCTTCGGGGAAGGGTTAGGTTTAGGGTTCGGGCTAGGGTTAGGGTTAGGGGACGGGGACGGTTTAGGGTCCAGGTGAGGGTACGAAAACGGTTTAGGGAGAGCGTACGTGTGAGGGCATGGGTTAGTGTTAGCGTACGGGTTAGGATTATGGGACGGGTGAGGGGAAGGCTTCGGGGAAGTGTTAGGGATAGGGTTCGGGCTAGGGTTAGGGTTAGGGACGGGAACGGTTTAGGGTTCAGGTGAGGGGACGACAACGGTTTAGGGGGAGCGTACGTGTGAGGGCACAGGTTAGTGTTAGCGTACGGGTTAGGATTAGGGGACGGGTGATGGGAAGGCTTCGGGGAAGTGTTAAGTTTAGGGTTCGGGCTAGGGTTAGGGTTAGGGGATGGGGACTCTTTAGGGTCCATGTGAGGGTATGACAACGGTTTAAGGGGAGCGTACATGTGAGGGCTAGGGTTAGTGTTATCGCACGGATTAGGATTAGGGGACGGGTGAGGTGAAGGCTTCAGGGAAGGGTTAGTGTTAGGGTTCCGTCTAGGGTTATGGTTAGGGGACGGGGACGGTTTACGGACCAGGTGAGGGTACGACAACGGTTTAGGGGGACCATACGTGTGAGGGCACGGGTCAGTTTTCGCGTACGGGTTAGGATTAGGGGACGGGTGAGGGGAAGGCTTCGGGGAAGAGTTAGGTTTAGGGTTCGAGCTAGGGTTAGGGTTAGGGGAAGGGGACGGTTTAGGGTCCAGGTGAGAGTACGACAACGGTTTAGGGGGAGCGTACGTGTGAGGGCACGGGTTAGTGTAGGCATATTGGCTAGGATCAGGGGACGGGTGAGGAGAAGGCTTCGGGGAAGGGTTAGGGTTAGGGTTCGGACTAGGGTTAAGTTTAGGGGACGTGGACGGTTTAGGGTCCAGGTGAGGGTACGACAACGGTTTAGGGGAAGCGTACGTTTGAGGGCACGGGTAACTGATAGGGTACGGGGTAGGATTAGGGGACGGGTGAGGGGAAGGCTTCGGGGAAGGGTTAGGGTTAGGGTTCGGGCTAGGGTTAGGGTTAGGGGACGGGGACGGTTTAGGGTCCAGGTGAGGGTACAACAACGGTTCAGGGGGAGCGTACGTGTTAGGGCACGGGTTAGGTTTAGCGTACGGGTTAGGATTAGGGGACAGGTGAGTGGAAGGCTTCGGGGAAGGCTTAGGGTTAGGGTTCGGGCTATGGTTAGGGTTAGGGGACGGGGACGGTTTAGGGTCCAGTTGAGGGTACGACAAATGTTAACGGGGAGCGTACGTGTGAGGGCATGGGTTAGTGTTAGCGTACAGTTTAGGATTAGGGGACGGGTGAGGGGAAGGGTTCGGGGAAGTGTTAGTGTTAGGTTTCGTGCTACGGTTAGGGTTAGGGGACAGGGAGAATTTAGGGTCCAGGTGAGGGTACGACAACGGTTTAGGGAGAGCGTAAGTGTGAGGGCACGGGTTAGTGTTAGCATACGTGTTAGGATTAGGGGACGGGTGAGGGGAAGGTTTCGCGGAAGTGTTAGCGTTAGGGTTCGGGCTAGGGTTAGGGTAAGGGGACGGGGACGGTTTAGGGTCCTGCTGAGGGTACGACAACAGTTCAGGGGGAGCATACGTGTGAGGGCACGGGTTAGTGTTCACGTACGGGTAAGGATTAAGGGACGTGTGAGGGGAAGGCTTCGGGGAAGGGTTAGGGTTAGGTTTCGGGCTAGGGTTAGGGTTAGGGGATGGGGACGGTTTAGCCTCCAGGTGAGGGTACGACAACGGTTTAGGGGGAGCGTACGTGTGAGGGCACGGGTTAGTGTTCGCGTACGGGTAAGGATTCGGTGACGGTTGAGGGGAAGGCTTCGGGGAAGGGTTAGGTTTAGGGTTCGGTTTACGGTTAGGGGTAGGGGACGGGGACGGTTTAGGGTCCAGGTGAGGGTAGGACAATGGTTTAGGGGGAGCGTACGTGTGAGGGTACAGGTTAGTGTTAGCATATGGGTTAGGATTAGGGTACGGGTGAGGGGAAGGCTTCGGGGAAGTGTTAGGTTTAGGGTTCGGTGTAGGGTTAGGGTTAGGATTCGGGCTAGGGTTAGGGTCCAGGTGAGGGCACGACAACGGTTTAAGGGGAGCGTACGTGTGAGGGCACGGGTTAGTGTTTGCGTACGGGTTAGGATTAGGTGACGTGTGAGGGGAAGGCTTCGGGGAAGGGTTAGGGTTAGGGTTCGGGCTAGGGTTAGGGTTAGGGGACGGGGACGGTTTAGGGTCCAGGTGAGGGTACGACAACAGTTCAGGGGGAGCGTACGAGTGAGGACACCAGTTAGTGTTAGCATACGGGTTAGTATTAGGGGATGGATGAGGGGAAGGCTTCAGGGAAGGGTTAAGTTTAGGGTTCGGGCTATGGTTAGGTTTAGGGGATGGGGACGGTTTAGAGTCCAGGTGAGAGTATGACAAAGGTTTAGGGGGCGCGTACGTGTGAGGGCATGGGTTAGTTTTATCGTACGGGTTAGGATTATGGTACGGGTGAGGGGAAGGCTTCAGGGAAGGCTTAGTGTTAGGGTTCTGGCTAGGGTTAGGGATAGGGGATGGGGGTGGTTTAGGGTCTAGGTGAGGGTACGACAACGGTTTAGGGGGAGCGTACGTGTGAGGGCACGGGTTAGTGTTCACGTACGGGTTAGGATTCGGGGACAGGTAAGGGGAAGGCTTCGGGGAAGGTTTAGGGTTAGGTTCGGGCTAGCTTTAGGGTTAGGGGACAGGGACGGTTTAGGGTCCAGGTGGGGGTACGACAACGGTTTAGGGTGAGAATACGTGTGAGGGCACGGGTTAGTGTTAGCGTACGGGTTAGGATTAGGGGACGAGTGAGGTGAAAGCTTCAGGGAAGGGTTAGGGTTAGGGTTCGGGCTAGGGTTAGGTTTAGGGGACGGGGACGGTTTAGGGTCCAGGTGAGGGTACGACAACGGTTTAGGGGGAGCGTACGTGTGAGGGCATGGGTTAGTGTTTGCGTACGGGGTAGAATTAGGGGACGGGTGAGGGCAAGGCTTCGGGGAAGGGTTAGGGTTAGGATTTGGGGTAGGGTTAGGGTTAGGGGATGGGGACGGTTTAGGGTCCAGGTGAGGGTACGACAACGGTTTAGGCAGAGCGTACCTGTGAGGGCACGGGTTATTGTTAGCGACGGGTTAGGATTAGGGGACAGGTGAGGGGAAGGCTTCGGGGAAGGGTTAGGGTTAGGGTTCGGGCTACGGTTATGGTTAGGGGATGGGGACGGTTTAGGGTCCAGGTGAGAGTATGACAAAGGTTTAGGGGGCGCGTACGTGTGAGGGCACGGGTTAGTTTTATCGTACGGGTTAGGATTATGGTACGGGTGACGGGAAGGCTTCGGGGAAGGTTTAGTGTTAGGGTTCGGGCTAGGGTTATGGATAGGGGACGGGGATGGTTTAGGGTCCAGGTGAGGGTACGACAACGGTTTAGGGGGAGCGTACGTGTGAGGGCACGGGTTAGTGTTAGCGTACGGGGTAGGATTAGGGTATGGGTGAGGTGATTGCTTCGGGAAAGCGTTAGGGTTAGAGTTCAGGCTAGGGTTAGAGTTCGGGCTAGGGTTAGGGTTAGGGGACGGGGACGGTTTAGGGTCCAGGTGAGGGTACGACAACGGTTTAGGGGGAGCGTACATGTGAGGGCACAGGTTAGTGTTAGCATATGCGTTAGGATTAGGGGACAGGTGAGGGGAAGGCTTCGGGGAAGTGTTAAGGTTAGGGTTCGGTGTAGGGCTACGTTTAGAATTCGGGCTAGGGTTAGGGTCACGGTGAGTGTACGACAACCGTTTAGAGGGAGCGTATGTGTGAGGGCACGCATTAGTGTTAGTGTACGTGTTAGGATTAGGGGACTAGTGAGGGGAAGGCTTCGGAGAAGGGTTAGGGTTAGGGTTCGGGTTAGGGTTAGGGTTAGGGGAAGGGGACGGTTTAGGGTACAGGTGAGGGTACGACAACAATTTAGGGGGAGCATACGTGTGAGGGCATGGGTTAGTCATATCGTACGGTTTAGGATTAGGGGACGGGTGAGGGGAAGGCTTCGGGGAAGGGTTAGGGTTAGGGTTCCGGTTAGGGTAAGGGTTAGCGGACGGGGACGATTTAGGGTCCTGGTGAGTGTACGACAACGGTTTAAGGGGAGCGTACGTGTGAGGGCACGGGTTAGTGTTAGCGTACGGGTTAGGATTAGGGGACAGGTGAGGGGAGGGCTTCGGGGAAGGGTTAGGGTTAGGGTTTGGGCTAGGGTTAGGGTTAGGGGATAGGGACGGTTTAGGGTCCAGGTGAGGGTACGACAACGGTTTAGGGGGAGCGTACGTATGAGGGCACGGGTTAGTTTTCGCATACGGCTTAGGATTAGTGGACGGGTGAGGAGAAGGCTTCGGGGAAGAGTTAGGGTAAGGGATCGGCCTAGGGTTAGGTTTAGGGTTCGGGCTAGAGTTAGGGTTAGGGGACGGGGATGGTTTAGGGTCCAGGTGAGGGTATGACAACGGTTTAGGGGGAGCGTAAGTGTGAGGGCATGGGTTTGTGTTCTCATACGGGTTAGGATTCGGGGACGAGTGAGGGGAAGGCTTCAGGGAAGAGTTTAGTTTAGCGTTCGGGCTAGACTTAGGGTTAGGTGACGGGGACGGTTTAGGGTCCAGGTGAGGGTACGACAACAGTTTAGGGGGAGCGTACATGTGAGGGCACGTATTAGTGTTAGCATATTGGTTAGGATTAGGGGACGGGTGAGGAGAAGGCTTCGGGGAAGTGTTAGGTTTAGGGATCGGCCTAGGGTTAGGGTTAGGGTTCGGGCTAGGGTTAGGGTCCAGGTGAGGGTAAAACAACGGTTTAGGGGGAGCGTACGTGTGAGGGCACGCGTTAGTGTTAGTGTACGGGTGAGGGTTAGGGGACGGGTGAGGGGAAGGCTTCGGGGAAGCGTTAGGTTTAGGTTTCAGACTACGGTTAGGGTTAGGGATGGGGACGTTTTAGCGTCCAGGTGAGGGTACGACAACGGTTTAGGGGGAGCGTACGTGTAAGGGCACGGGTTAGTGTTAGCGTATGGGTTAGGTTTAGGCGACGGGTGAGGGGAAGGCTTCGGGGAAGGGTTAGGGTTAGGGTTTGGCCTAGGGTTAGGGTTAGGGGACGGGGACGGTTTAGGGTCCAGGTGAGGGTACAACAACGGTTCAGGGGGAGCGTACGTGTGAGGGCACGGCGTAGTGTTAGCATATGGGATAGGATTAGGGGACAGGTGAGGAGAAGGCTTGGGTGAAGTGTTAGGGTTAGGCTTCGGTGTAGGGTTAGGGTTAGGATTCGGGCTAGGTTTAAGGTCCAGGTGAGGTTACGACAACGGTTTAGGGGGAGCGTACGTGTGAGGGCACGGGGTAGTGTTAGCGTATGGGTTAGGATTGGGCACGGGTGAGGGGAAGCCTTCGAAGAAGGGTTAGGGTTAGGGTTCGGGCTAGGGTTATGGTTACGGGACGGGGACTGTTTAGGGTCCAGGTGAGGGTACGACAACGGTTTAGGGGTAGCATACGTGTGAGGGCACGGATTAGTGTTCGCATACGGTTTAGGATTCGGGAACGGGTGTGGGGAAGGCTTCGGGGAAGAGTTATGTTTAGGGTTCGAGCTAGGGTTAGGGTTAGGGGAAGGGGACTGTTTAGGGTCCAGGTGAGGGTACGACAATGGTTTAGGGGGAGCGTAAGTGTGAGGGCACGGGTTAGTGTAGGCATATTGGCTAGGATTAGGGGACGGGTGAGGAGAAGGCTTCGGGGAAGGGTTAGGGTTAGGGATCGGCCTAGGGTTAGGGTTAGGGTTCGGGCTAGGGTTAGGGTCCAGGTGAGGGTACGCCAACGGTTTAGGGGCAGCGTACGTGTGAGGGCACGGTTTAATGTTAGCGTACGGGTTAGAATTAGGAGACGTGTGAGGGTAAGGCTTCGGGGAAGGGTTAGGGTTAGGGTGCGGACTAGGGTTAGGGTTAGGGGACGGGAACCATTTAGGGTCCAGATGAGTGTACGAAAACGGTTTAAGGGGAGCGTACGTGTGAGGGCACGGGTTACTGTTAGCGTACGGGTTAGGATTAGGGGACTGGTGAGGGGAAGGCTTCGGGGAAGGATTAGGGTTAGGGATCGGGCTAGGGTTAGGTGTAGGGGACGGGGACGGTTTACGGTCAAAGTTAATGTACGACAACGGTTAAGGGGGAGCGTACATGTGAGGGCACGGGTTAGTGTTAGCGTATGGGTTAGGATTAGGGGACGGGTGAGGGTAAGGCTTCGGGGAAGTGTTAGTGTTAGCGTTGGGTGTAGGCTTAGGGTTAAGATTCGGGCTAGGTTTAGGGTCCAGGTGAGTGTACGACAACGGTTTAGGGGGAGCGTTCGTGTGAAGGCACGGATTAGTGTTAGCGTACCGGTTAGGATTAGGGGATGGGTGAGGAGAAGGCTTCGAGGAAACGTTAGGGTTAGGTTTCGGGCTAGGGTTAGGGTTAGGGGACGTGGACGGTTTAGGGTCTAGGTGAGGGTACGAAAACGGTTTAGGGGGAGCGTACATGTAAGGGAACGGGTTAGTGTTAGCGTACAGGTTAGGTTTAGGGGACGGATGAGGGGAAGGCTTCGGTGAAGGTTTAGGGTTAGGGTTTGGGCTAGGGTTAGGGTTAGGGGACGGGGACGGTTTAGGGTCCAGGTGAGGGTACGACAATGGTTTAGGGGGAGTGTACGTGTGAGGGCACGGGTTAGTGTTAGCGTACGGGTTAGGATTAGGTGACGGGTGAGGGGAAGGCTTCGAGGAAGTGTTAGTGTTAGGGTTCGTTGTAGGGTTAGAGTTAGGATTCGGGCTAGGTTTAGGGTCCAGGTGAGGGTACGACAACGGTTTAGGGAGAGCGTACGTGCAAGGGCACGGGTTAGTGTTAGCGGACGGGTTAGGATTATGGGATGGGTGAGGGGAAGGCTTCGGGGAAGGGTTAGGGTTAGGGTTCGGGCTAGGGTTCGGGTTAGGGTACGGGGACGGTTTAGGGTCCAGGTTAGGGTACGACAATGGTTTAGGGGGAGCGTACGTGTGAGGGCATCGGTTAGTTTTAGCGTACGAGTTAGGATTAGGGGACGAGTGAGAGGAAGGCTTCGGGGAAGGGTTATGGTTCGGACTAGGGTTAAGGTTTGGGGACGGGGACGGTTTAGGGTCCAGGTGAGGGTACGACAACGGTTTAGGGAGAGCGTACGTTTGAAGGTATGGGTTAGTGTTAGCGTACAGGATAGGATTAGGGGACGGCTGAGGGGAAGGCTTCGGGGAAGGGTCAGGGTTAGGGTTCGGGCTAGGGTTAGGGTTAGGGGACGGGGACGGTTTAGGGTCCAGGTGAGGGTACGACAACGGTTTAGGGAGAGCGTACGTGTGATGGCACGCGTTAGTGTTAGCGTACGGCTTAGGATTATGGGACGGGTGAGGGGAAGGCTTGAGTGAAGTGTTACGGTTAGGGTTCGGTGTAGGTTTAGGCTTAGGATTCGGGCTAGGTTTAGGGTCCAGGTCAGGGTACGACAACGGTTTAGGGTGAGCGTACGTGTTATGGCACGCGTTAGTGTTAGCGTACGGCTTAGGGTTAGGGGACGGGTGAGGGGAAGGCTTCGGGGAAGGGTTAGGGTTAGGGTTCGGGCTAGGGTTAGGGTTAGGGGACGGGGACGGTTTAGGGTCCAGGTAAGGGTACGACAACGGTTTAGGGGGAGCGTACGTGTGAGGGCACGGGTTAGTGTTAGCGTATGGGTTAGGATTAGGGGATGGGTGAGGGGAAGGCTTCGGGAAAGGGTTAGGGTTAGGGTTCGGGATTGGGTTAATGTTAGGGGACGGTGAAGGTTTAGGGTCCATGTGAGGGTACGAAACAGTTTAGGGGGAGAGTACGTGTGAGAGCACGGGGTAGTATTAGCGTACTGGTTAGGTTTGGGGACCTGTGAGGGGAAGGCTTCGAAGAAGGGTTAGGGTTAGGGTTCGTGCTAGGGTTAAGGTTAGGGGACGGGGACGGTTTAGGGTCCAGGTGAGGGTACAACAACCGATTAGGGGGAGCGTACGTGTGAGGGCACGGATAAGTGTTAGCGTACGGGTTAGGAATATGGGACGGGTGAGGGGAAGACTTAAGAGAAGGAGTAGTGTTAGGGTTCGGGGTAGGTTTAGGGTTAGGGGACGGGGACGGTTTAGGGTCCAGGTGAGGGTACGACAACGGTTTAGGGGGAGCGTACGTGTGAGGACACCGGTTAGCGTTAGCATACGGGTTAGGATTAGGGGACGGGTGAGGGGAAGGCTTCGGGGAAGTGTTAGGGTTAGGTTTCGGGCTAGGGATTGGGTTAGGGGAAGGGGATGGGTTACGGTCCAGGTGAGGGTACGAAAAAGGTTTAGGGGGAGCGTACGTGTGAGGGCACGGGTTAGTGTTAGCGTGCGGAGGATTAGATGACGGGTGAGGGGAAGGCTTCAGGGAAGGGTTAGGGTTCGGCCTAGGGTTACGGATAGAGGACGGGGACGGTTTAGGGTCCAGGTCAGGGTACGACAACGGTTTAGGGGGAGCGTACATTTGAGGTCACGGGTTAGTGTTAGCGTACGGGTTAGGATTAGGGGACGGGTGAGGGGAAGGTTTCGGGGAAGTGTTAGGGTTAGGTTTCGGGCTAGGGTTAGGGTTAGGGGACGGGGATGGTTTACCGTCCAGGTGAGGGTACGAAAAAGGTTTAGGGGGGCGTACGTGTGAGGGCACGTGTTAGTGTTAGCGTGCGGATTAGCATTAGATGACGGGTGAGGGGAAGGCTTCAGGGAAGGTTTAGGGTTCGGGCTAGGGTTAGGGTTAGGGGACGGGGACGGTTTAGGGTCCAGGTGAGGGTACAAAAACGGTTTAGGGGGACCGTACATGTGAGGGCACGGGTTAGTGTTAGCGACGGGTTAGGATTAGGGGACGGGTGAGGGGAAGGCTTCGGGGAAGGGTTAGGGTTAGGGTTCGGGCTAGGGTTAGGGTTAGGGGACGGGGACGGTTTAGGGTCCAGGTGAGGGTACGACAACGGTTCAGGGGGAGCGTACGTGTGAGGACACGGGTTAGTGTTAGCGTACGGGTTAGGATTAGGTGACGGTTGAGGGGAAGGCTTCGAGGAAGGGTTAGGGTTAGGGTTCGGAATAGGGTTAAGGTTAGGGAACGTGGACGGGTTAAGGTCCAGGTGAGGGTACGACAACGGTTTAGGGGAAGCGTACGTTTGAGGGCACGGGTAACTGATAGGGTACGGGGTAGGATTAGGGGACGGGTGAGGGGAAGGCTTCGGGGAAGGGTTAGGGTTAGGGTTCGGGCTAGGGTTAGGGTTAGGGGACGGGGACGGTTTAGGGTCCAGGTGAGGTACGACAACGTTTTAGGGGGAGCGTACGTGTGAGGGTATGGGTTAGTGTTAGCGTACGGATTAGTATTAGGGGACGGGTGAGGGCAAGGCTCCAGGGAAGTGTTAGGTTTAGGGTTCGGGCTAGGGTTAGGGTTAGGGGACGGGGACGGATTAGTGTCCAGGTTAGGGTACGACAACGGTTCAGGGGGAGCGTACGTGTTAGGGCACGGGTTAGGTTTAGCGTACGGGTTAGGATTAGGGGACAGGTGAGTGGAAGGCTTCGGGGAAGGCTTAGGGTTAGGGTTCGGGCTATGGTTAGGGTTAGGGGACGGGGACGGTTTAGGGTCCAGTTGAGGGTACGACAAATGTTAACGGGGAGCGTACGTGTGAGGGCATGGGTTAGTGTTAGCGTACAGCTTAGGATTAGGGGACGGGTGAGGGGAAGGGTTCGGGGAAGTGTTAGTGTTAGGTTTCGTGCTACGGTTAGGGTTAGGGGACAGGGAGAATTTAGGGTCCAGGTGAGGGTACGACAACGGTTGAGGGGGAGCGTACGTGTGAGGGCACGGGTTAGTGTTAGCATACGTGTTAGGATTATGGGACGGGTGAGGGGAAGGCTTTGCGGAAGTGTTAGCGTTAGGGTTTGGGCTAGGGTTAGGGTTAGGGGACGGGGACGGTTTAGGGTCCTGGTGAGTGTACGACAACGGTTCAGGGGGAGCGTACGTGTGAGGGCACGGGTTAGTGTTCACGTACGGGTAAGGATTAAGGGACGTGTGAGGGGAATGCTTCGGGGAAGGGTTAGGGTTAGGTTTCGGGCTACGGTTAGGGTTAGGGGATGGGGACGGTTTAGCCTCCAGGTGAGGGTATGACAACGGTTTAGGGGGAGCGTACGTGTGAGGGCACGGGTTAGTGTTCGCGTACGGGTAAGGATTCGGTGACGGTTGAGGGGAAGGCTTCGGGGAAGTGTTAGGTTTAGGGTTCGGTTTACGGTTAGGGGTAGGGGACGGGGACGGTTTTGGGTCCAGCTGAGGGTAGGACAACGGTTTAGGGGGAGCGTACGTGTGAGGGTACAGGTTAGTGTTAGCATATGGGTTAGGATTAGGGTACGGGTGAGGGGAAGGCTTCGGGGAAGTGTTAGGTTTAGGGTTCGGTGTAGGGTTAGGGTTAGGATTCGGGCTAGGGTTAGGGTCCAGGTGAGGGCACGACAACGGTTTAGGGGGAGCGTACGTGTGAGGGCACGGGTTAGTGTTAGCGTACGGGTTAGAATTAGGGGACGGGTGAGGGGAAGGCTTTGGGGAATATTTAGGGTTAGGGTTCGGGCTAGGGTTAGGGTTAGGTTACGGGGACGGTTTAGGGTTCAGGTGAGGGTACGACAACGGTTTAGGGGGAGCGTACGAGTGAGGGCACGGGTTAGTGTTTGCGTAAGGGTTAGGATTAGGTGACGTGTGAGGGGAAGGCTTCGGGGAAGGGTTAGGGTTAGGGTTCGGGCTAGGGTTAGGGTTAGGGGACGGGGACGGTTTAGGGTCCAGATGAGGGTACGACAACGGTTTAGGGGGAGCGTACGTGTGAGGGCACGGGTTAGTGTTTGCGTACGGGTTAGGATTAGGTGACGTCTGAGGGGAAGGCTTCGGGGAATGGTTAGGGTTAGGGTTCGGGCTAGGGTTAGGGTTAGGGGACGGGGACGGTTTAGGGTCCAGGTGAGGGTACGACAACAGTTCAGGGGGAGCGTACGAGTGAGGACACGAGTTAGTGTTAGCGTACGGGGTAGAATTAGGGGACGGGTGAGGGCAAGGCTTCGGGGAAGGGTTAGGGTTAGGATTTGGGCTAGGGTTAGGGTTAGGGGACGGGGACGGTTTAGGGTCCAGGTGAGGGTACGACAACTGTTCACGGGGAGCGTACGTGTGAGAGCAAGGATTAGTGTTAGCGTACGGGTTAGGATTAGGGGACGGGTGAGGGGAAGGCTTCGGGGAAGGGTTAGGGTTAGGGTTCGGGCTAGGGTTAGGGTTAGGGGACGGGGACGGTTTAGGGTCCAGGTGAGGGTACGACAACGGTTTAGGCGGAGCGTACCTGTGAGGGCACGGGTTATTGTTAGCGACGGGTTAGGATTAGGGGACAGGTGAGGGGAAGGCTTCGGGGAAGGGTTAGGGTTAGGGTTCGGGCTACGGTTATGGTTAGGGTATGGGAACGGTTTAGGGTCCAGGTGAGAGTATGACAAAGGTTTAGGGGACGCGTACGTGTGAGGGCACGGGTTAGTTTTATCGTACGGGTTAGGATTATGGTACGGGTGAGGGGAAGGCTTCGGGGAAGGTTTAGTGTTAGGGTTCGGGCTAGGGTTATGGATAGGGGACGGGGACGGTTTAGGGTCTAGGTGAGGGTACGACAACGGTTTAGGGGGAGGGTACGTGTGAGGGCACGAGTTAGTGTTAGTGTACGGGTTAGGATTAGAGGACGTGTAAGGAGAAGGATTCGAGGAAGCGTTAGGGTTAGGTTTCAGGCTAGGGTTAGGGTTAGGGGACGTGGACGGTTTCAGGTCCAGGTGATGGTACGACAACGGTTTAGGCGTAGCGTACGTGTGAGTGCATGGGTTAGTGTTAGCGTACGGATTAGGATTAGGTGACGTGTGAGGGGAAGGCTTCGGGGAAGGGTTAGGGTTAGGGTTCGGGCTAGGGTTAGGGTTAGGGTACGGGGACGGTTTAGGGTCCAGGTGAGGGTACGACAACAGTTCAGGGGGAGCGTACGAGTGAGGACACCAGTTAGTGTTAGCGTACGGGTTAGAATTAGGGGACGGGTGAGGGGAAGGCTTGGGGAAGGTTTAGGGTTAGGATTTGGGCTAGCGTTAGGGTTAGGGGATGGGGACGGTTTAGGGTCCAGGTCAGGGTACGACAACTGTTCACGGGGAGCGTACGTGTGAGAGCAAGGGTTAGTGTTAGCGTACGGGTTAGGATTAGGGGACGGTAGAGGGGAAGGCTTCGGGGAAGGGTTAGGGTTAGGGTTCGGGCTAGGGTTAGGGTTAGGGGACGGGGACGGTTTAGGGTCCAGGTGAGGGTACGACAACAGTTTAGGGGGAGTGTACGTGCGAGGGCATGTGTTAGTGTTAGCGTACGGGTTAGGATTAGGGGACGGGTGAGGGGAAGGCTTCGGGGAAATGTTAGGGTTAGTGTTTGGGCTAGGGTTAGGGTTAGGGGACGGGGACGGTTTAGGGTCCAGGTGAGGGTACAACAAAGGTTTAGGCGGAGCGTACGTGTGAGGGCACGGGTTATTGTTAGCGACGGGTTACGATTAGGGGACGGGTGAGGGGAAGGCTTCGGGGAAAGTTTAGGGTTAGGGTTCGGGCTAGGGTTAAGGTTAGGGGACGGGGACGGTTTAGGGTCCAGGTGAGTGTACGACAACCGTTTAGGGGAAGCGTACGTGTGAGGTCACGGGTTAGTGTTAGCGTACGGGTTAGTATTAGGGGATGGATGAGGGGAAGGCTTCGGGGAAGTGTTAGGGTTAGGGTTCAGGCCAGGTTTAGGGTTAGGATTCTGGCTAGGTTTAGGGTCCAGGTGAGGGCACGACAGCGGTTTAGGGGGAGCGTACGTGTGAGGGCACGCGTTAGTGTTAGCGTACGGGTTAGGGTTAGGGGACGGGTGAGGGGAAGGCTTCGGGAAATGTTAGGGTTAGGGTTCGGGCTAGGGTTAGGGGACGGGGACGATTTAGGGTCCAGGTGAGGGTAGGACAACGGTTTAAGGGGAGCGTACGTGTGAGGGCATGGGTTACTGTTAGCGTACGGGTTAGGATTTGAAGACGGGTTAGGGGAAGGCTTCGGGAAGTGTTAGGGTTAGGGTTCGGGCTAGGGTTAGGGTTAGGGGACGGGGACGGTTTAGGGCTCAGATGAGGGTACGACAATGGTTTAGGGTAGTGTACGTGTGAGGGCATGGGTTAGTGTTAGCGTACGTGTTAGGATTAGGGGACGGGTGAGGGGAAGGCTTCTGGGAAAGGTTAGGGTTAGGGTTCTGGCTAGGGTTAGGGTTAGGGGACGGGGACGGTTTAGGGTCCCGGTGAGGGTACGACAACGGTTTAGGGGGAGCATACATGTGAGGGCATGTGTTAGTGTTAGCGTACGGGTTTGGATTAGAGGATGGGTGAGGGGAATGCTTCGGGGAAGTGTTAGATTTAGGGTTCGGGCTAGGGTTAGGGTTAGCAGACGGGGATGGTTTACGGTCCAGGTGAGTATAGGACAACGGTTTAGGGGGAGCGTACGTGTGAGGGCATGGGTTACTGTTAGCGTACGGGTTAGGATTAGGGGACGGGTGAGGGGAAGGCTTCGGGAAGGGTTAGGGTTAGGGTTCGGGCTAGGGTTAGGGGATGGGGACGATTTAGGGTCCAGGTGAGGGTACGACAACGGTTTAGGGGGAGCGTACGTGTGAGTGCATGGTTTAGTGTTAGCGTACGGTTTAGCATTAGGGGACGGATAAGGGGAAGGCTTCGGAATGGGTTAGGGTTAGGGTTCGTGCTAGGGTTTTTGTTACGGGACGGAGACGGTTTACGGTGCAGGTGAGGGTACGACAATGGTTTAGGTGTAGCGTACGTGTGAGGACACGGGTTTGTGTTAGCGTATGGGTTAGGATTAGGGGACGGGTGAGGGGAAGGCTTCGGGGAAGGGTTAGGGTTAGGGTCAGGGCTAGAGTTAGTGTTAGGGGACGGGGACGGTTTAGGGTCCAGGTGAGGGTACGACAACGGTTTAGGGGGAGCGTACGTGTGAGGGCACGGGTTAGAGTTAGCGTACGGGTTAGGATTAGGGGACCGGTGAGGGGAAGGCTTCAGGGAAGGGTTAGGGTTAGGGTTCGTGCTAGGGTTAGGGTTAGGTGACGGGGACGGTTTAGGGTCCAGGTGAGTGTACGACAACGGTTTAGGGGGAGCGTACATGTGAGGGCATGGGTTAGTGTTAGCGTACGGGTTAGGATTAGGGAACGGGTGAGGGGAAGGCTTCGGGGAAGTGTTAGGGTTAGGGTTCGTTGTAGATTTAGGGTTAGGATTCGGGCTAGGTTTAGGGTCCAGGTGAGGGTACGACAATGGTTTGGGGGAGCGTACGTGTGAAGGCACGGATTAGTGTTAGCGTACGGGTTAGGATTAGGGGACGTGTGAGGGGAAGGCTTCGGGGAAGGTTTAGGGTTAGGGTTCGGGCTAGGGTTAGGTTTAGGGGACGGGGACAGTGTAGGGTCCAGGTGAGGGTACGACAACGGTTCAGGGGGAGCGTACGTCTGAGGGCACAGGTTAGTGTTATCGTACGGGTTAGGATTAGGGGACGGGTGAGGGGAAGGCTTCGGGGAAGGGTTAGGTTTAGGGTTCGGGCTATTGTTAGGGTTAGGGGACGGGGACGGTTTAGGGTCCAGGTGAGGGTACGACAACGGTTTAGGGGGAGCGTACGTATGAGGGCATGGGTTAGTGTTAGCGTATGGGTTAGAATTAGGAGACGTGTGAGGGGAAGGCTTCGGGGAAGGGTCAAGGCTAGGGTTCGGGCTAGGGTTAGTGTTAGGGGGCTGGGACGTTTAGGGTCCAGGTGAGGGTACGACAACGGTTCAGGGGGAGCGTACGTGTGAGGGCACGGGTTAGTGTTAGCGTACAGGGTAGGATTAGGGGACGGGTGAGGGGAAGGCTTCGGGGAAGGGTTAGGGTTAGGGTTCCGGCTAGGGTTAGGGTTAGGGGACAGGGACGGATTAGGGCCCAGGTGAGGGTACGACAATGGTTTAGGGGGAGCTTACGTGTGAGGGCATGGGTTAGTGTTAGCTTACGTGTTATGATTAGGGAACGGGTGAGGGGAAGGCTTCGGGGAAGTGTTAGGGTTAGGGTTCGGTGTAGGGTTAGGGTTAGGATTCGGGCTAAGTTTAGGGTCCAGGGGAGGGTACGACAACGGTTTAGGGGGAGCGTACGTATGACGGCACGCGTTAGTGTTAGCGTACGGGTTAGGGTTATGGGACGGGTGAGGGGAAGGCTTCGAGGAAGGGTTATGGTTAGGGTTCGGGCTAGGGTTATGTTTAGGGGACGGGGACGGTTTAGGGTCCAGGTAGGGTACGACAACGGTTTAAAGGGAAGCGTACGTTTGAGGGCACGGGTTAGTGTTAGCATACGGGTTAGTATTGGGGGGTTGAGGGCAACGCTTCGGCGAAGTGTTAGAGTTAGGTTTCGGGCTAGGGTTAGGGCTAGGGGACGGGGACGGTTTAGGGGCCAAGTGAGGGTACAACAATGGTTAATGGGGAGCGTACGTGTGAGGGCACTGGTTAGTGTTAGCGTACGGTTTAGGATTAGGGGACGGGTGAGGGGAAGGCTTCGGGGAAGTGTTAAGTTTCGGGTTCTGGCTAGGGTTAGGGTTAGGGGACGGGGACGATTTAGGGTCCAGGTGAGGGTACGACAACGGTTTATGGGGAGCATACGTGTGAGGGCATGGGTTAGTGTTAGCATACGGGTTAGGATTAGGGGACGGTTGAGGGGAAAGCTTCGGGGAAGGGTTAGTGTTAGGGTTCGGGCTAGGGTTAGGTATAGGGGACGGGGACGGTTTAGGGTCCAGGTGAGGGTACGACAACGGTTTAGGGGGAGCGTACGTGTGAGGGCACAGGTTAGTGTTAGCGTAAGGATTAAGGTTAGGGGACGGGTGAGGGGAAGGTTTCGGGGAAGGGTTAGGGTTAGGGTTCGGGCTAGGGTTAGGGTTAGGGGACGGGGACGGTTTAGGGTCCAGGTTAGGGTACGACAAAACTTCAGGGGGAGCGTATGAGTGAGGGCATCGGTTAGTGTTAGTGTACGGGGTAGAATTAGGGGACGGGTGAGGTTGAGGCTTCGGGGAAGGGTTAGGGTTAGGATTTGGGCTAGGGTTAGGCTTAGGGGACGGGGACGGTTTAGGGTCCAGGTGAGGGTACGACAACAGTTTAGGGGGAGCGTAGGTATGAGGGCACGTGTTAGTATTAGCGTACGGCTTAGGATTATGGGACGGGTGAGGGGAAGGCTTCGGGGAAGGTTTTGGGTTAGGGTTCGGGCTAGGGTTAGGTTTAGGGGACGGGGACGGTTTAGGGTCCAGGTGAGGGTACGACAACTGTTTAGGGGGAGCGTACATGTGAGAGCAAGGGTTAGTGTTAGCGTACGGTTTAGGATTAGGGGACGGGTGAGGGGAAGGCTTCGGGGAAGCGTTAGGGTTAGGGTTCAGGCTAGGGTTAGGGTTAGGGGACGGGGACGGTTTAGGTTCCAGGTGAGTGTACGACAACGGTTTAGGCGGAGCGTACGTGTGAAGGCACGGGTTAGTGTTAGCGACGGGTTAGGATTAGGGGATGGGTGAGGGGAAGGCTTCGGGGAAGGGTTAGTGTTAGGGTTCGGGCTAGGGTTAGGTGTAGGGGACGGGGACGGTTTACGGTCAAAGTTAATGTACGACAACGGTTAATGGGGAGCGTACGTGTGAGGGTAAGGGTTAGTGTTAGCGTACGGCTTATGATTAGGGTACGGGTGAGGGTAAGGCTTCGGGGAAGGGTTAGGGTTAGGGTTCGGGCTAGAGTTAGGGTTAGGGGACGGGGAAGGTTTAGGGTCCAGGTGAGGTTACGACAACGGTTGAGGGGGAGCGTACGTGTGAGGGCACGGGTTAGTGTTAGCGTACGGGTTAGTTTTAGGGGACGGGTGATGGGAAGGCTTCGGGGAAGGGTTAAGTTTAGGGTTCGGGCTAGGGTTAGGGTTAGGGGATGGGGACGGTTTAGGGTCCAGGTGAGGGTACGACAACGGTTTAAGGGGAGTGTACGTGTGAGGGCACGGGTTAGTGTTATCGCATGGGTTAGGATTAGGGGACTGGTGAGGGGTAGGCTTTGGTGAAGGGTTAGGGTTAGGGTTCGGGCTAGGGTTAGGATTAGGGGACGGAGACGGTTTAGGGTCCAGGTGATGGTACGACAACAGTTGAGGGGGAGCGTACATGTGAGGGCACGTATTAGTGTTAGCATATTGTTTAGGATTAGGGGAAGGGTGAGGAGAAGGCTTCGGGAAAGGGTTAGGGTTAGGGATCGGCCTAGGGTTAGGGTTACGGTTTGGGCTAGGGTTAGGGTCCAGGTGAGGGTAAAACAACGGTTTAGGGGGAGAGTACGTGTGAGGGCACGCGTCAGTGTTAGCGTACGGGTTAGGATTAGGGGACGGGTGAGGGGAAGGCTTCGGGGAAGTGTTAGGGTTACGGTTCTGGCTAAGGTTAGGGTTAGGGGACGGGGACGGTTTAGGGTCCAGGTGAGGGTACGACAAAGGTTTAGGGGGAGCGTACGTGTGAGGGTAAAGGTTAGTGTTAGCGTACGGGTTAGGATTAGGGAACGGGTGAGGGGAAGGCTTCGGGGAAGTGTTAGGGTTAGGGTTCCGGCTAGGGTTAGGGTTAGGGGACGGGGACGGATTAGGGCCCAGGTGAGGGTACGACAATGGTTTAGGGGGAGCTTACGTGTGAGGGCATGGGTTAGTGTTAGCGTACGTGTTATGATTAGGGAACGGGTGAGCGGAAGGCTTCGGGGAAGTGTTAGGGTTAGGGTTCGGTGTAGGGTTAGGGTTAGGATTCGGGCTAAGTTTAGGGTCCAGGGGAGGGTATGACAACGGTTTAGGGGGAGCGTACATATGACGGCACGCGTTAGTGTTAGCGTACGGGTTAGGGTTAGGGGACGGGTGAGGGGAAGGCTTCGGGGAAGGGTTATGGTTAGGGTTCGGGCTAGGGTTATGTTTAGGGGACGGGGACGGTTTAGGGTCCAGGTAGGGTACGACAACGGTTTAAAGGGAAGCGTACGTTTGAGGGCACGGGTTAGTGTCAGCATACGGGTTAGTATTGGGGGGGTGAGGGCAACGCTTCGGTGAAGTGTTAGAGTTAGGTTTCGGGCTAGGGTTAGGGCTAGGGGACGGGGACGGTTTAGAGTCCAAGTGAGGGTACGACAACGGTTTAGGGGTAGCGTACGTGTGAGGGCACTGGTTAGTGTTAGCGTACGGTTTAGGATTAGGGGACGGGTGAGGGGAAGGCTTCGGGGAAGGGTTAAGTTTCGGGTTCTGGCTAGGGTTAGGGTTAGGGGACGGGGACGGTTTAGGGTCCAGGTGAGGGTACGACAACGGTTTATGGGGAGCATACGTGTGAGGGCATGGGTTAGTGTTAGCATACGGGTTAGGATTAGGGGACGGTTGAGGGGAAGGCTTCGGGGAAGGGTTAGTGTTAGGGTTCGGGCTAGGGTTAGGTATAGGGGACGGGGACGGTTTAGGGTCCAGGTGAGGGTACGACAACGGTTTAGGGGGAGCGTACGTGTGAGGGCACAGGTTAGTGTTAGCGTAAGGATTAAGGTTAGGGGACGGGTGAGGGGAAGGTTTCGGGGAAGGGTTAGGGTTAGGGTTCGGGCTAGGGTTAGGGTTAGGGGACGGGGACGGTTTAGGGTCCAGGTTAGGGTACGACAACGGTTCAGGGGGAACGTACGTGTTAGGGCACGGGTTAGGTTTAGCGTACGGTTTAGGATTAGGGGACAGGCGAGTGGAAGGCTTCGGGGAAGGCTTAGGGTTATTGTTCGGGCTAGGTTAGGGTTAGGGGACGGGGACGGTTTAGGGACCAGGTGAGGGTACGACAAAAGTTCAGGGAGAGCGTACGAGTGAGGGCATCGGTTAGTGTTAGCGTACGGGGTAGAATTAGGGGACGGGTGAGGTTGAGGCTTCGGGGAAGGGTTAGGGTTAGGATTTGGGCTAGGGTTAGGCTTAGGGGACGGGGACGGTTTAGGGTCCAGGTGAGGGTACGACAACGGTTTAGGGGGAGCGTAGGTATGAGGGCACGTGTTAGTATTAGCATACAGCTTAGGATTATGGGACGGGTGAGGGGAAGGCTTCGGGGAAGGTTTAGGGTTAGGGTTCGGGCTAGGGTTAGGTTTAGGGGACGGGGACGGTTTAGGGTCCAGGTGAGGGTACGACAACTGTTTAGGGGGAGCGTACGTGTGAGAGCAAGGGTTAGTGTTAGCGTACGGTTTAGGATTAGGGGACGGGTGAGGGGAAGGCTTCGGGGAAGCGTTAGGGTTAGGGTTCAGGCTAGGGTTAGGGTTAGGGGACGGGGACGGTTTAGGGTCCAGGTGAGTGTACGACAACGGTTTAGGCGGAGCGTACGTGTGAAGGCACGGGTTAGTGTTAGCGACGGGTTAGGATTAGGGGATGGGTGAGGGGAAGGCTTCGGGGAAAGGTTAGGGTTAGTGTTTGGGCTAGGGTTAGGGTTAGGGGACGGGGACGGTTTAGGGTCCAGGTGAGCATACGACCGCGGTTTAGGGGGAACGTACCTGTGAGGGCACCGGTTAGTTTTAGCGTACTGGTTAGGCTTAGAGTACGGGTGAGGGGAACGCTTCGGGGAAGAGTTTAGTTTAGGGTTCGGGTTAGAGTTAGGGTTAGGTGACGGAGACGGTTTAGGGTCCAGGTGAGGGTACGACAACAGTTTAAGGGGATCGTACATGTGAGGGCACGTATTAGTGTTAGCATATTGGTTAGGATTAGGGGACGGGTGAGGAGAAGGCTTCGGGGAAGGGTTAGTGTTAGGGTTCGGGCTAGGGTTAGGTATAGGGGACGGGGACGGTTTAGGGTCCAGGTGAGGGTACCACAACGGTTTAGGGGGAGGGTACGTGTGAGGGCTCGCGTTAGTGTTAGCGTACGGGTTATGGTTAGGGGACGGGTGAGGGGAAGGCTTCGGGGAAGGGTTAGGTTTAGGTTTCGGACTAGGGTTAGGGTTAGGGAATGGGGACGTTTTAGCGTCCAGGTGAGGTTACGACAATGGTTTAGTGGGAGCGTACGTGTAGGGCACGGGTTAGTGTTAGCGTACGGGTTAGGTTTAGGCAACGGGTGAGGGGAAGGCTTCGGGGAAGGGTTAGGGTTAGGGTTTGGGCTAGGGTTAGGGTTAGGGGACGGGGAGGTTTAGGGTCCAGGTGAGGGTACAACAAGTGTTTAGGGGGAGTGTAAGTGTGAGGGCATGGGTTAGTGTTAGCGTACGGGTTAAGATTAGGGGACGGGTGAGGGGAAGGCTTCGGGGAAGTTTTAGGGTTAGGGTTCGGTGTAGGGTTAGGGTTAGGATTCAGGCTAGGTTTAGGGTCCAGGTGACGGTTCGACAACGGTTTAGGGGGAGCGTACGTTTGAAGGCATTGGTTAGTGGTAGCGTACAGGTTAGAATTATGGGACAGGTCGGGGAAGGCTTCGGGGAAGGGTTAGGTTTAGGGTTCGGGCTAGGGTTAGGGTTAGGGGATGGGGACGGTTTAGGGTCCAGGTGAGGGTACGAAAACGGTTTAGGGAGAGCGTACGTGTGAGGGTATCGGTTAGTGTTAGCGTACGGGTTAGGATTATGGGACGGGTGAGGGGAAGGCTTCGGGGAAGGGTTAGGGTTAGGGTTTGGGCTAGGGTTAGGGTTAGGGACGGGAACGGTTTAGGGTTCAGGTGAGGGGACGACAACGGTTTAGGGGGAGCGTACGTGTGAGGGCACAGGTTAGTGTTAGCGTACGGGTTAGGATTAGGGGACGGGTGATGGGAAGGCTTCGGGGAAGTGTTAAGTTTAGGGTTCGGGCTAGGGTTAGGGTTAGGGGATGGGGACTCTTTAGGGTCCATGTGAGGGTACGACAACGGTTTAAGGGGAGCGTACATGTGAGGGCTAGGGTTAGTGTTATCACACGGATTAGGATTAGGGGACGGGTGAGGTGAAGGCTTCGGGGAAGGGTTAGTGTTAGGGTTCGGTCTAGGGTTATGGTTAGGGGACGGGGACGGTTTACGGACCAGGTGAGGGTACGACAACGGTTTAGGGGGACCATACGTGTGAGGGCACGGGTCAGTTTTCGCGTACGGGTTAGGATTAGGGGACGGGTGAGGGGAAGGCTTCGGGGAAGAGTTAGGTTTAGGGTTCGAGCTAGGGTTAGGGTTAGGGGAAGGGGACGGTTTAGGGTCCAGGTGAGAGTACGACAACGGTTTAGGGGGAGCGTACGTGTGAGGGCACGGGTTAGTGTAGGCATATTGGCTAGGATCAGGGGACGGGTGAGGAGAAGGCTTCGGAGAAGGGTTAGGGTTAGGGATCGGTCTAGGGTTAGGGTTAGGTTTCGGGCTAGGTTTAGGGTCCAAGTGAGGGTACGTCAACGGTTTAGGGGCAGTGTACGTGTGAGGGCACGGTTTAATGTTAGCGTACGGGTTAGGATTAGGGGACTGGTGAGGGGAAGGCTTCGGGGAAGGGTTAGTGTTAGGGTTCGGGCTAGGGTTAGGTGTAGGGGACGGGGACGGTTTACGGTCAAAGTTAATGTACGACAACGGTTAATGGGGAGCGTACGTGTGAGGGCAAGGGTTAGTGTTAGCGTACGGCTTATGATTAGGGTACGGGTGAGGGTAAGGCTTTGGGAAAGGGTTAGGGTTAGGGTTCGGGCTAGAGTTAGGGTTAGGGGACGGGGAAGGTTTAGGGTCCAGGTGAGGTTACGACAACGGTTGAGGGGGAGCGTACGTGTGAGGGCACGGGTTAGTGTTAGCGTACGGGTTAGGATTAGGGGACGGGTGATGGGAAGGCTTCGGGGAAGGGTTAAGTTTAGGGTTCGGGCTAGGGTTAGGGTTAGGGGATGGGGACGATTTAGGGTCCAGGTGAGGGTACGACAACGGTTTAAGGGGAGTGTACGTGTGAGGGCACGGGTTAGTGTTATCGCATGGGTTAGGATTAGGGGACTGGTGAGGGGTAGGCTTTAGGGATGGGTTAGGGTTAGGTTTCGGGCTAGGGTTAGGATTAGGGGACAGAGACGGTTTAGGGTCCAGGTGATGGTACGACAACAGTTGAGGGGGAGCATACATGTGAGGGCACGTATTAGTGTTAGCATATTGGTTAGGATTAGGGGAAGGGTGAGGAGAAGGCTTCGGGAAAGGGTTAAGGTTAGGGATCGGCCTAGGGTTAGGGTTACGGTTTGGGCTAGGGTTAGGGTCCAGGTGAGGGTAAAACAACGGTTTAGGGGGAGAGTACGTGTGAGGGCACGCGTCAGTGTTAGCGTACGGGTTAGGATTAGGGGACGGGTGAGGGGAAGGCTTCGGGGAAGTGTTAGGGTTACGGTTCTGGCTAAGGTTAGGGTTAGGGGACGGGGACGGTTTAGGGTCCAGGTGAGGGTACGACAAAGGTTTAGGGGGAGCATACGTGTGAGGGCACAGGTTAGTGTTAGCGTACGGGTTAGGATTAGGGGACGTGTGAGGGGAAGGCTTCGGGGAAGTGTTAGGATTAGGGTTCGGGTTAGGGTTAGGGTTAGGGGACGGGGACGGTTTAGGGTCCAGTTGAGGGTACGACAGCGGTTCAGGGGGAGCGTACGTGTGAGGGCACGGATTAGTGTTAGCGTACGGGGTAGGTTTAGGCGACGGGTGAGGGGAAGGCTTCGCGGAAGGGTTAGGGTTAGGGTTCGGGCTAGGGTTAGGGTTAGGGGATGGGGACGGTTTAGGGTCCAGGTGAGGGTACGACAATGGTTTAGGGGGAGCGTACGTGTGAGGGCACGGGTTAGTGTTAGCGTACGGGTTAGGATTAGGGAACGGGTGAGGGGAAGGCTTCTGAGGAGTGTTAGGGTTAGGGTTCGGTGTAGGGTTATTGTTAGGATTCGGGCTAGGTTTAGGGTACAGGTGATGGTACGAGAACGGTTTAGGGTGAGCGTACGTGTGAAGGCACGGATTAGTGTTATCGTACGGGTTAGGATTAGGGGACGGGTGAGGGGAAGGCTTCGGGGAAGGGTTAGTGTTCGGACTAGGGTTAAGGTTAGGGGACGGGGATGGTTTAGGGTCCAGGTGAGGGTACGACAACGGTTTAGGGGGAGCGTACGTTTGAAGGCATGGGTTAGTGTTAGCGTACTAGTTAGGAATAGGGGACGGGTGAGGAGAAAGCTTCGGGGAAGTGTTAGGGTTAGGGTTCGGGCTAAGGTCAGGGTTAGGGGACGGGGACGGTTTAGGGTCCAGGTGAGGGTACGACAACGGTTTAGGGGGAGCGTACGTGTGAGGGCACAGGTTAGTGTTAGCGTACGGGTTAGGATTAGGGGACGTGTGAAGGGAAGGCTTCGGGGAAGTGTTATGGTTAGGGTTCGGGCCAGGGTTAGGGTTAGGGGACGGGGACGGTTTAGGGTCCAGGTGAGGGTACGACAGCGGTTCAGGGGGAGCGTAAGTGTGAGGGCACGGATTAGTGTTAGCGTACAGAGTAGGATTAGTGGACGGGTGAGGGGAAGGCTTCGGGGAAGGGTTAGGGTTAGGGTTCGGGCTAGGTTTAGGGTTAGGGGACGGGGACGGTTTAGGGTCCAGTTGAGGGTACGAGAGCGGTTCAGGGGGAGCGTACGTGTGAGGGCACGGATTAGTTTTAGCGTACGGGGTAGGATTAGGGGACGGGTGAGGGGAAGGCTTCGCGGAAGAGTTACGGTTAGGGTTCGGGCTAGGGTTAGGGATAGGGGCCGGGGATGTTTTAGGGTCTAGGTGAGGGTACGGCATCGGTTTAGGGGGAGCGTACGTGTGAGGGCACGGGTTAGTGTTAGCGTACGGGTTAGGATTAGGGGACGGGTGAGGAGAAGGCTTCGGGGAAGTGTTAGGGTTAGGGTTCAGGCCAGGGTTAGGGTTAGGATTCTGGCTAGGTTTAGGGTCCAGGTGAGGGCACGACAGCGGTTTAGGGGGAGCGTACGTGTGAGGGCACGCATTAGTGTTAGCGTACGGGTTAGGGTTAGGGGACGGGTGAGGGGAAGGCTTCGGGAAATGTTAGGGTTAGGGTTCGGGCTAGGGTTAGGAGACGGGGACGATTTAGGGTCCAGGTGAGGGTAGGACAACGGTTTAAGGGGAGCGTACGTGTGAGGGCATGGGTTACTGTTAGCGTACGGGTTAGGATTTGAGGACGGGTGAGGGGAAGGCTTCGGGAAGTGTTAGGGTTAGGGTTCGGGCTAGGGTTAGGGTTAGGGGACGGGGACGGTTTAGGGTCCAGATGAGGGTACGACAACGGTTTAGGGGGAGCGTACGTGTGAGGGCACGGGTTAGTGTAGGCATATTGGCTAGGATCAGGGGACGGGTGAGGAGAAGGCTTCGGAGAAGGGTTAGGGTTAGGGATCGGTCTAGGGTTAGGGTTAGGTTTCGGGCTAGGTTTAGGGTCCAAGTGAGGGTACGTCAACGGTTTAGGGGCAGTGTACGTGTGAGGGCACGGTTTAATGTTAGCGTACGGGTTAGGATTAGGGGACTGGTGAGGGGAAGGCTTCGGGGAAGGGTTAGTGTTAGGGTTCGGGCTAGGGTTAGGTGTAGGGGACGGGGACGGTTTACGGTCAAAGTTAATGTACGACAACGGTTAATGGGGAGCGTACGTGTGAGGGCAAGGGTTAGTGTTAGCGTACGGCTTATGATTAGGGTACGGGTGAGGGTAAGGCTTTGGGAAAGGGTTAGGGTTAGGGTTCGGGCTAGAGTTAGGGTTAGGGGACGGGGAAGGTTTAGGGTCCAGGTGAGGTTACGACAACGGTTGAGGGGGAGCGTACGTGTGAGGGCACGGGTTAGTGTTAGCGTACGGGTTAGGATTAGGGGACGGGTGATGGGAAGGCTTCGGGGAAGGGTTAAGTTTAGGGTTCGGGCTAGGGTTAGGGTTAGGGGATGGGGACGATTTAGGGTCCAGGTGAGGGTACGACAACGGTTTAAGGGGAGTGTACGTGTGAGGGCACGGGTTAGTGTTATCGCATGGGTTAGGATTAGGGGACTGGTGAGGGGTAGGCTTTAGGGATGGGTTAGGGTTAGGTTTCGGGCTAGGGTTAGGATTAGGGGACAGAGACGGTTTAGGGTCCAGGTGATGGTACGACAACAGTTGAGGGGGAGCATACATGTGAGGGCACGTATTAGTGTTAGCATATTGGTTAGGATTAGGGGAAGGGTGAGGAGAAGGCTTCGGGAAAGGGTTAAGGTTAGGGATCGGCCTAGGGTTAGGGTTACGGTTTGGGCTAGGGTTAGGGTCCAGGTGAGGGTAAAACAACGGTTTAGGGGGAGAGTACGTGTGAGGGCACGCGTCAGTGTTAGCGTACGGGTTAGGATTAGGGGACGGGTGAGGGGAAGGCTTCGGGGAAGTGTTAGGGTTACGGTTCTGGCTAAGGTTAGGGTTAGGGGACGGGGACGGTTTAGGGTCCAGGTGAGGGTACGACAAAGGTTTAGGGGGAGCATACGTGTGAGGGCACAGGTTAGTGTTAGCGTACGGGTTAGGATTAGGGGACGTGTGAGGGGAAGGCTTCGGGGAAGTGTTAGGATTAGGGTTCGGGTTAGGGTTAGGGTTAGGGGACGGGGACGGTTTAGGGTCCAGTTGAGGGTACGACAGCGGTTCAGGGGGAGCGTACGTGTGAGGGCACGGATTAGTGTTAGCGTACGGGGTAGGTTTAGGCGACGGGTGAGGGGAAGGCTTCGCGGAAGGGTTAGGGTTAGGGTTCGGGCTAGGGTTAGGGTTAGGGGATGGGGACGGTTTAGGGTCCAGGTGAGGGTACGACAATGGTTTAGGGGGAGCGTACGTGTGAGGGCACGGGTTAGTGTTAGCGTACGGGTTAGGATTAGGGAACGGGTGAGGGGAAGGCTTCTGAGGAGTGTTAGGGTTAGGGTTCGGTGTAGGGTTATTGTTAGGATTCGGGCTAGGTTTAGGGTACAGGTGATGGTACGAGAACGGTTTAGGGTGAGCGTACGTGTGAAGGCACGGATTAGTGTTATCGTACGGGTTAGGATTAGGGGACGGGTGAGGGGAAGGCTTCGGGGAAGGGTTAGTGTTCGGACTAGGGTTAAGGTTAGGGGACGGGGATGGTTTAGGGTCCAGGTGAGGGTACGACAACGGTTTAGGGGGAGCGTACGTTTGAAGGCATGGGTTAGTGTTAGCGTACTAGTTAGGAATAGGGGACGGGTGAGGAGAAAGCTTCGGGGAAGTGTTAGGGTTAGGGTTCGGGCTAAGGTCAGGGTTAGGGGACGGGGACGGTTTAGGGTCCAGGTGAGGGTACGACAACGGTTTAGGGGGAGCGTACGTGTGAGGGCACAGGTTAGTGTTAGCGTACGGGTTAGGATTAGGGGACGTGTGAAGGGAAGGCTTCGGGGAAGTGTTATGGTTAGGGTTCGGGCCAGGGTTAGGGTTAGGGGACGGGGACGGTTTAGGGTCCAGGTGAGGGTACGACAGCGGTTCAGGGGGAGCGTAAGTGTGAGGGCACGGATTAGTGTTAGCGTACAGAGTAGGATTAGTGGACGGGTGAGGGGAAGGCTTCGGGGAAGGGTTAGGGTTAGGGTTCGGGCTAGGTTTAGGGTTAGGGGACGGGGACGGTTTAGGGTCCAGTTGAGGGTACGAGAGCGGTTCAGGGGGAGCGTACGTGTGAGGGCACGGATTAGTTTTAGCGTACGGGGTAGGATTAGGGGACGGGTGAGGGGAAGGCTTCGCGGAAGAGTTACGGTTAGGGTTCGGGCTAGGGTTAGGGATAGGGGCCGGGGATGTTTTAGGGTCTAGGTGAGGGTACGGCATCGGTTTAGGGGGAGCGTACGTGTGAGGGCACGGGTTAGTGTTAGCGTACGGGTTAGGATTAGGGGACGGGTGAGGAGAAGGCTTCGGGGAAGTGTTAGGGTTAGGGTTCAGGCCAGGGTTAGGGTTAGGATTCTGGCTAGGTTTAGGGTCCAGGTGAGGGCACGACAGCGGTTTAGGGGGAGCGTACGTGTGAGGGCACGCATTAGTGTTAGCGTACGGGTTAGGGTTAGGGGACGGGTGAGGGGAAGGCTTCGGGAAATGTTAGGGTTAGGGTTCGGGCTAGGGTTAGGAGACGGGGACGATTTAGGGTCCAGGTGAGGGTAGGACAACGGTTTAAGGGGAGCGTACGTGTGAGGGCATGGGTTACTGTTAGCGTACGGGTTAGGATTTGAGGACGGGTGAGGGGAAGGCTTCGGGAAGTGTTAGGGTTAGGGTTCGGGCTAGGGTTAGGGTTAGGGGACGGGGACGGTTTAGGGTCCAGATGAGGGTACGACAACGGTTTAGGGGGAGCGTACGTGTGAGGGCACGGGTTAGTGTAGGCATATTGGCTAGGATCAGGGGACGGGTGAGGAGAAGGCTTCGGAGAAGGGTTAGGGTTAGGGATCGGTCTAGGGTTAGGGTTAGGTTTCGGGCTAGGTTTAGGGTCCAAGTGAGGGTACGTCAACGGTTTAGGGGCAGTGTACGTGTGAGGGCACGGTTTAATGTTAGCGTACGGGTTAGGATTAGGGGACTGGTGAGGGGAAGGCTTCGGGGAAGGGTTAGTGTTAGGGTTCGGGCTAGGGTTAGGTGTAGGGGACGGGGACGGTTTACGGTCAAAGTTAATGTACGACAACGGTTAATGGGGAGCGTACGTGTGAGGGCAAGGGTTAGTGTTAGCGTACGGCTTATGATTAGGGTACGGGTGAGGGTAAGGCTTTGGGAAAGGGTTAGGGTTAGGGTTCGGGCTAGAGTTAGGGTTAGGGGACGGGGAAGGTTTAGGGTCCAGGTGAGGTTATGACAACGGTTGATGGGGAGCGTACGTGTGAGGGCACGGGTTAGTGTTAGCGTACGGGTTAGGATTAGGGGACGGGTGATGGGAAGGCTTCGGGGAAGGGTTAAGTTTAGGGTTCGGGCTAGGGTTAGGGTTAGGGGATGGGGACGATTTAGGGTCCAGGTGAGGGTACGACAACGGTTTAAGGGGAGTGTACGTGTGAGGGCACGGGTTAGTGTTATCGCATGGGTTAGGATTAGGGGACTGGTGAGGGGTAGGCTTTAGGGATGGGTTAGGGTTAGGTTTCGGGCTAGGGTTAGGATTAGGGGACAGAGACGGTTTAGGGTCCAGGTGATGGTACGACAACAGTTGAGGGGGAGCATACATGTGAGGGCACGTATTAGTGTTAGCATATTGGTTAGGATTAGGGGAAGGGTGAGGAGAAGGCTTCGGGAAAGGGTTAAGGTTAGGGATCGGCCTAGGGTTAGGGTTACGGTTTGGGCTAGGGTTAGGGTCCAGGTGAGGGTAAAACAACGGTTTAGGGGGAGAGTACGTGTGAGGGCACGCGTCAGTGTTAGCGTACGGGTTAGGATTAGGGGACGGGTGAGGGGAAGGCTTCGGGGAAGTGTTAGGGTTACGGTTCTGGCTAAGGTTAGGGTTAGGGGACGGGGACGGTTTAGGGTCCAGGTGAGGGTACGACAAAGGTTTAGGGGGAGCATACGTGTGAGGGCACAGGTTAGTGTTAGCGTACGGGTTAGGATTAGGGGACGTGTGAGGGGAAGGCTTCGGGGAAGTGTTAGGATTAGGGTTCGGGTTAGGGTTAGGGTTAGGGGACGGGGACGGTTTAGGGTCCAGTTGAGGGTACGACAGCGGTTCAGGGGGAGCGTACGTGTGAGGGCACGGATTAGTGTTAGCGTACGGGGTAGGTTTAGGCGACGGGTGAGGGGAAGGCTTCGCGGAAGGGTTAGGGTTAGGGTTCGGGCTAGGGTTAGGGTTAGGGGATGGGGACGGTTTAGGGTCCAGGTGAGGGTACGACAACGGTTTAGGGGGAGCGTACGTTTGAAGGCATGGGTTAGTGTTAGCGTACTAGTTAGGAATAGGGGACGGGTGAGGAGAAAGCTTCGGGGAAGTGTTAGGGTTAGGGTTCGGGCTAAGGTCAGGGTTAGGGGACGGGGACGGTTTAGGGTCCAGGTGAGGGTACGACAACGGTTTAGGGGGAGCGTACGTGTGAGGGCACAGGTTAGTGTTAGCGTACGGGTTAGGATTAGGGGACGTGTGAAGGGAAGGCTTCGGGGAAGTGTTATGGTTAGGGTTCGGGCCAGGGTTAGGGTTAGGGGACGGGGACGGTTTAGGGTCCAGGTGAGGGTACGACAGCGGTTCAGGGGGAGCGTAAGTGTGAGGGCACGGATTAGTGTTAGCGTACAGAGTAGGATTAGTGGACGGGTGAGGGGAAGGCTTCGGGGAAGGGCTAGTGTTAGGGTTCGGGCTAGGTTTAGGGTTAGGGGACGGGGACGGTTTAGGATCCAGTTGAGGGTACGAGAGCGGTTCAGGGGGAGCGTACGCGTGAGGGCACGGATTAGTTTTAGCGTACGGGGTAGGATTAGGGGACGGGTGAGGGGAAGGCTTCGCGGAAGAGTTACGGTTAGGGTTCGGGCTAGGGTTAGGGATAGGGGCCGGGGATGTTTTAGGGTCTAGGTGAGGGTACGGCATCGGTTTAGGGGGAGCGTACGTGTGAGGGCACGGGTTAGTGTTAGCGTACGGGTTAGGATTAGGGGACGGGTGAGGAGAAGGCTTCGGGGAAGTGTTAGGGTTAGGGTTCAGGCCAGGGTTAGGGTTAGGATTCTGGCTAGGTTTAGGGTCCAGGTGAGGGCACGACAGCGGTTTAGGGGGAGCGTACGTGTGAGGGCACGCATTAGTGTTAGCGTACGGGTTAGGGTTAGGGGACGGGTGAGGGGAAGGCTTCGGGAAATGTTAGGGTTAGGGTTCGGGCTAGGGTTAGGAGACGGGGACGATTTAGGGTCCAGGTGAGGGTAGGACAACGGTTTAAGGGGAGCGTACGTGTGAGGGCATGGGTTACTGTTAGCGTACGGGTTAGGATTTGAGGACGGGTGAGGGGAAGGCTTCGGGAAGTGTTAGGGTTAGGGTTCGGGCTAGGGTTAGGGTTAGGGGACGGGGACGGTTTAGGGTCCAGATGAGGGTACGACAATGGTTTAGGGTAGTGTACGTGTGAGGGCATGGGTTAGTGTTAGCGTACGTGTTAGGATTAGGGGACGGGTGAGGGGAAGGCTTCTGGGAAGGGTTAGGGTTAGGGTTCTGGCTAGGGTTAGGTTTAGGGGACGGGGATTGTTTAGGGTCCAGGTGAGGGTACGACAACGGTTTAGGGGGAGCATACATGTGAGGGCATGTGTTAGTGTTAGCGTACGGGTTTGGATTAGAGGACGGGTGAGGGGAATGCTTCGGGGAAGTGTTAGGTTTAGGGTTCGGGCTAGGGTTAGGGTTAGCGGACGGGGATGGTTTAGGGTCCAGGTGAGTATAGGACAACGGTTTAGGGGT
The DNA here is from genome assembly GCF_949774975.1 of Lagenorhynchus albirostris. Taxonomy (NCBI): domain Eukaryota; kingdom Metazoa; phylum Chordata; class Mammalia; order Artiodactyla; family Delphinidae; genus Lagenorhynchus; species Lagenorhynchus albirostris. Next base: position 646,195 of record NW_026783481.1, read on the forward strand.
AGCGTACGTGTGAGGGCATGGGTTACTGTTAGCGTACGGGTTAGGATTAGGGGACGGGTGAGGGGAAGGCTTCGGGAAGGGTTAGGGTTAGGGTTCGGGCTAGGGTTAGGGGATGGGGACGATTTAGGGTCCAGGTGAGGGTACGACAACGGTTTAGGGGGAGCGTACGTGTGAGTGCACGGGTTAGTGTTAGCGTACGGGTTAGCATTAGGGGACGGATGAGGGGAAGGCTTCGGAATGGGTTAGGGTTAGGGTTCGTGCTAGGGTTTTTGTTACGGGACGGAGACGGTTTACGGTGCAGGTGAGGGTACGACAACGGTTTAGGTGTAGCGTACGTGTGAGGACACGGGTTTGTGTTAGCGTATGTGTTAGGATTAAGGGACGGGTGAGGGGAAGGCTTCGGGGAAGGGTTAGGGTTAGGGTCAGGGCTAGAGTTAGTGTTAGGGGACGGGGACGGTTTAGGGTCCAGGTGAGGGTAGGACAACGGTTTAGGGGGAGCGTACGTGTGAGGGCACGGGTTAGAGTTAGCGTACGGGTTAGGATTAGGGGACCGGTGAGGGGAAGGCTTCAGGGAAGGGTTAGGGTTAGGGTTCGTGCTAGGGTTAGGGTTAGGTGACGGGGACAGTTTAGGGTCCAGGTGAGGGTAGGACAACGGTTTAGGGGGAGCGTACGTGTGAGGGCATGGGTTACTGTTAGTGTACGGGTTAAAATTAGGGGACGGGTGAGGGGAAGGCTTCAGGGAAGTGTTAGGGTTAGGGTTCGGACTAGGGTTAAGGTTAGGGGACGGGAACGGTTTAGGGTCCAGGTGAGGGTACGACAACAGTTTAGGGTGAGTGTACGTGTGAGGGCATGGATTAGTGTTAGCGTACGGTTTAGGATTAGGGGACGGGTGAGGGGAAGGCTTCGGCGAAGGGTTAAGTTTAGGGTTCTGGCTAGGCTTAGGTTTAGTGGACGGGGACGGTTTAGGGTCCAGCAGACGGTACGACAACGGTTTAGGGGGAGCGTACGTGTGAGGGCACGGGTTACTGTTAGCGTACGGGTTAGGATATGGGGACGGGTGAGGGGAAGGCTTCGGGGAAGTATTAGGGTTAGGTTTCGGGCTAGGATTAGGGTAGGGGATGGGCACGGTTTAGGGTCCAGGTGAGGGTACGACAACGGTTTAGGGGGAGCGTACGTGTCAGGGCACGGGTTAGTGTTAGCGTACGGGTTAGGATTAGGGGACGGTAGAGGGGAAGGCTTCGTGGAAGTGTTAGGTTTAGGGTTCGAGCTAGGGTTATGGTTAGGGGACGGGGACGGTTTATGGTCCAGGTGAGGGGACGACAACGCTTTAGGGGGAGCGTACGTGTGAGGACACGGTTTATTGTTAGCGTATGGTTTAGGATTAGTGGACGGGTGAGGGGAAGGCTTCGGGGAAGTGTTAGGGTTAGGGTCCGGGCTAGGGTTAGGGTTAGGGTATGGGGACGGTTTAGGGTACAGGTAAGGGTACGACAACAATTTAGGGGGAGTGTACGTGTGAGGGCATGGGTTAGTGATATCGTACGGTTTAGGATTAGGGGACGGGTGAGGGGAAGGCTTCGGGGAAGGGTTAGTGTTAGGGTCCGGGCTAGGGTTAGGGTTAGGAGATGGGGACGGTTTAGGGTCCAGGTGAGGGTACGACAACGGTTTAGGGGGAGCGTACATGTGAGGGCACGGGTTACTGTTAGCGTACGGGTTAGGATTTGGGGAGGGTGAGGAGAAGGCTTCGGGGAACGGTTAGGGTTAGGGTTCGTGCTAGGGTTAGGGGATGAGGACCATTTAGGGTCCAGGTGAGGGTACGACAACGGTTTAGGGGGAGTGTATGTGTGAGGGCATGGTTAGTGTTAGCGTACTGGTTAGGATTAGGGAACGGGTGAGGGGAAGGCTTCGGGGAATGGTTAGGGTTTGGGTTCGGGCTAGGGTTAGGGTTAGGGGACGGGGATGGTTTAGGGTCCAGGTGAGTGTATGACAATGGTTTAGGGGGAGCGTATGTGTGAAGGTACAGTTTAGTGTAAGCGTACGGGTTAGGAGTAGGGGACGGGTGAGGGGAAGGCTTCGGGGAAGGGTTAGGTTTAGGGTTCGGGCTAGGGTTAGGGTTAGGGGACGGGGACGGTTTAGGGTCCAGGTGAGAGTACGACAACGGTTTAGGGGAAGCATACGTGTGAGGGCATGGGTTAGTGTTAGCGTACGGCTTAGGATTAGGGGAAGCCTGAGGGGAAGGTTTAGGGTTAGTGTTAGGGCTAGGGTTGGGGTCAGGGGACGGGGACAGTTTAGGGTCCAGGTGAGGGTACGAGAATGGTTTAGGGGGAGTGTACGTGTGAAGGCACGGGTTAGTTTTAGCATATGGGTTAGGATTAGGGGAGGGGTTAGGGTAAGGCTTCGGGGTAGGGTTAGGGTGGATCATACTCTGGGTTCCACATGCATGTTTTAGCTGAAGGAAGAATCCCTTAAACGTGGAGAGTTGAGACCCATGGAATGGGTATGACGTAATATGACTTCAAAGGGTCTGCATTTGCTCACCGAACCTCCCCAATCATATCACTGCTGCGTTTTTGCAGCTGTACACACGGTTGATTCTCTTTCGGAGACATATAAATCCATAGGTTTTAAGATTCTTACTAGTCAGGTATATTCTTAGACGTTTAATATGGGGTCTTGAGTCCACTTCGTTGAGCAAGGAGTAGCTCTAGTCTATTACATATTTGGCTTATGGAACGGTATCTGTGCTAATTTCAATCTCTGGTTTTATGCAGCACCCCAACTCACCTTTCCCCTTAAGCAAGAATAAGTTGGTTTTCTACATTTGAGACCCTGTTCTGTTTTGTAATTCAGTTCCTGTGTAGCCAAGTTTACATTCCCTGTAGTAGTGATATCTTATGATGTTTCTTTTTCTGTGTGACTTATTTCACTTAGAATCATCGTACCTGAATCCACTCTTTATGCTGCTACGGGCCTATGACATGGATTTCATTGCTGAGTGATATTGCATTGTACGTAAGTACTACAACTTCCTTATCCATTTTTCGCTTTCTGCGATATTGAACTTGTACCGTAAACGAGGTTCTTGTAAACAGAGCCGTCCCAAACTTTGGGGTGGCTGTGTCTTTTTGATCTTAATTTCCCTAAGCTATAGGACCATAAATGGAAGTGCCCTACGCTCTGTTGCTTGTTTTTTAGATGTTTCAGGAAACACCATACACTTCTCCAGAGTGGCTGTTGGCAATTTACGTCCCGCACATCAGCATAACAAGGCTCCCAGTTCTCCATGGCCTGTCCTGCCTTTCTGAAGTTTACACTTTTTTCAGATGGCCCTTTTGACCGGGGGGCAGTGAGACTTCATTGTAGTGCAGATTTCCTTTGCAAGCTTGCTTGGTTGGCCAAAATGGGCGTATGCGTTTTATCCTGAATATATTCAGGAAAAAACGCATACGCCCTTTTTGGCCAAGTGCATCATGTGGACGTTCTGCCTCTTTTCCTATGCTTTACATGTAATTCCAGTCTACCTCCTGAAATCAGGTTCCTGCAATTCTGCCCCGCTTTCAAGTCCTCTTGGCATCCTTACTTCAGTATATTTTTGGACAATAGCTGTCATTTATAACTCTGCAACAGTGCCCCTGAGCTCCTTTCTTCAACTCGCTTTCTTGTGAGCTGGCCGCAACACCGCAGGATTGCTTCAGGCCCTTGTGTGGTTCCAACACGGCACACGGACCCTTTGGTTAATTCCTCTTCCTGGTGGGAAATGAGAGTTAAATTCCCCCGTCCAGACACCTCCAGCTAGTCTCTCATTGGTTCTCCCTATAATTGTTCATTTTCCGCAGAAGTAGCCAACTGGGCCAAACAGGAGGTTAAAGGCACTGACTCTCCAAGTGGGGAGAGTGTTAGTAAAGCGTCTGGAATGTTGCAACCGAGTACCAGGGGACGAAAACTGAGACACATTTGAACACGTTTCCCGATCACATGGTGGATCATACTCTGGGTTCCACATGCATGTTTTATCTGAAGGAAGAATCCCTTAAACCTGGAGAGTTGAGACCCGTGGAATGGGTACCATGCAATATGACTTCAAAGGGTCTGCATTTGCTCACTGAACCTCAGCAATCCTATCACTGCTGCATTTGTGCCACTGTACACACGCTTGATTCTCTTTCGGAGACATATAAATCCATAGGTTTTAAGATTATTATTAGTCAGGTATATTCTTAGGCGATTAATATGGAGTGTTGAGTCCACTTCGTTGAGCAAGGAGTAGCTCTTGTCTATTACATATTTGGCTTATGGAAAGGTGTCTGTGCTAACTTCAATCTCTGGTTTTATGCAGCACCCCAACTCACCTTTCCCCTTAAGCAAGCATAAGTTGGTTTTCTACATTTGCGACCCTGTTCTGTTTTGTAATTCTGTTCCTGTATAGCCAAGTTTACATTCCGTGTAATAGTGATATCTTATGATATTTCTTTTCCTGTGTGACTTATTTCACTTAGAATCATCGTACCTGAATCCACTCATTATGCTGCTACGGACCTGATGACATAGATTTCATTGCTGAGTGATATTGCATTGTACGTAAGTACCACAACTTCTTTATCCATTTTTCGCTTTCTGCGATATTGAACTTGTACCGTAAACGAGGTTCTTGTAAACAGAGCCGTCCCAAACATTGGGGTGGCAGTGTCTATTTGATTTTAATTTCCCTAAGCTATAGGACCATAAGTGGAAGTGCCCTAGGCTCTGTTGCTTTGTTTTTCAGATGTTTCAGGAAACACCATACACTTCTCCAGAGTGGCTGTTGGCAATTTACATCCCGCCCATCAGCATAACAAGGCTCCCAGTTCTCCATGGCCTGTCCTGCCTTTCTGGATTTTACACTTTTTTCAGATGGCCCTTTTGACCAGGGGGAAGTGAGACTTCATTGTAGTGCAGATTTCCTTTGCAAGCTTGCTTGGTTGGCCAAAAAGGGCGTATGCGTTTTTTCCTGAATATATTCAGGAAAAACCCATACGCACTTTCTGGCCAAGTGCATCATTGTGGACGTTCTGCCTCTTTTCCTATGCTTTACATGCAATTCCAGTCTACCTCCTGAAATCGGTTTCCTGCAATTCTGCCCTGCTTTCAAGTCTTCTTGGCAACCTTACTTCCATATATTTTTGGACGATAGCTGTCATTTATAACTCTGCAGATTTGTGAATTACAGAGCCCCTGAGCTCCTTTCTTCAACTCGCTTTCTTGTGAGCTGGCAGCAACACAGCAGGTTTGCTTCAGGCCCTTGTGTGGTTCCAGCACGGCACACGGACCCTTTGGTTAATTCCTCTTCCTGGTGGGAAATGAGAGTTAAATTCCCCCGTCCAGACACCTCCAGCTAGTCTCTCATGGGTTCTCCCTATTCCTGTTCATCTTACGCAGAAATTGCAAACTGGGCCAAACAGGAGGTTAAAGGCACTGACTCTCCAACTGGGGAGAGTGTTAGTAAAGCGTCTGGAATGTTGCACCCGAGTACCAGGGGACGAAAACTGAGACACATTTGAACACGTTTCCCGATCACACGGTGGATCATACTCTGGGTTCCACATGCATGTTATACTGAAGGAAGAATACTTAAACCTGGAGAGTTGAGACCCATGGAATGGGTACCATGCAATATGACTTCAAATAGTCCGCATTTGCTCACCGAACCTCACCAATCCTATCACTGCTGCGTTTATGCCGCTGTCCACACGCTTGATTCTCTTTCGGAGACATATAAATCCATAGGTTTTAAGGTTCTTACTAGTCAGGTATATTTTTAGGCGTTTAATATGGGGTGTTGAGTCCACTTCATTGAGCAAGGAGTAGCTCTTGTCTATTACATATTTGGCTTATGGAACGGTATCTGTGCTAATTTCAATCTCTGGTTTTATGCAGCACCCCAACTCACCTTTCCCCTTAAGCAAGCATAAATTGGTTTTCTACATTTGAGACCATGTTCTGTTTTGTAATTCAGTTCCTGTGTAGCCAAGTTTACATTCCGTGTAGTAGTGATATCTTATGATGTTTCTTTTTCTGTGTGACTTATTTCAGTTAGAATCATCATACCTGAATCCACTCATTATGCTGCTACGGGCCTGATGACATAGATTTCATTGCTGAGTGATATTGCATTGTACGTAAGTACCACAACTTCTTTATCCATTTTTCACTTTCTGTGATATTGAACTTGTACCGTAAACGAGGTTCCTGTAAACAGAGCCGTCCCAAACTTTGGGGTGGCTGTGTCTTTTTGAGTTTAATTTCCCTAAGCTATAGGACCATAAGTGGAAGTGCCCTAGGCTCGGTTGCTTTGTTTTCTAGATGTTTCAGGAAACACCATACACTTCTCCAGAGTGGCTGTTGGCAATTTACATCCCGCCCATCAGCATGACAAGGCTCCCAGTTCTCCATGGCCTGTCCTGCCTTTCTGGATTTTACACTTTTTTCAGATGGCCCTTTTGACCGGTGGGCAGTCAAACTTCATTGTAGTGCAGATTTCCTTTGCAAGCTTTCTTGGTTGGCCAAAAAGGGCGTATGCATTTTTTCCTGAATATATTCAGGAAAAAACGCATACGCCCTTTTTGCCCAAGTGCATCATTGTGGACGTTCTGCCTCTTTTCCTATGCTTTACATGCAATTCCAATCTACCTCATGAAATCGGTTTCCTGCAATTCTGCCCCACTTTCAAGTCCTCTTGGCAGCCTTACTTCAATATATTTTTGGACAATAGCTGTCATTTATAACTCTACAAGTTTGTGAATTACAGAGCCCCTGAGCTCCTTTCTTCTACTTGCTTTCCTGTGAGCTGTCCACAACACTGCAGGATTGCTTCAGGCCCTTGTGTGGTTCCAGCACGGCACACGGACCCTTTGGTTAATTCCTCTTCCTGGTGGGAAATGAGAGTTAAATTCCCCCGTCCAGACGCCTCCAGCTAGTCTCTCATGGGTTCTCCCTATTCCTGTTCATCTTACACAGAAATTGCCAACTGGGCCAAACAGGAGGTTAAAGGCACTGACTCTCCAAGTGGTTAGAGTGTTAGTAAAGCGTCTGGAATGTTGCACCCGAGTACCAGGGGACGAAAACTGAGACACATTTGAACACGTCTCCCGATCACACGGTGGATCATACTCTGGGTTCCACATGCATGTTTTAGCTGAAGGAAGAATCCCTTAAACCTGGAGAGTTGAGACCCACGGAATGGGTACCATGCAATATGACTTCAAAGGGTCTGCATTTGCTCACCGAACCTCACCAATCCTATCACTGCTGCGTTTATGCCGCTCTCCACACGCTTGATTCTCTTTCAGAGACATAGCAATCCATAGGTTTTAAGATTCTTACTAGTCAGGTATATTCTTAGGCGTTTAATATGGGGTGTTGAGTCCACTTCGTTGAGCAAGGAGTAGCTCTTGTCTATTCCATATTTGGATTATGGAACGGTATCTGTGCTGATTTTAATCTCTGGTTTTATGCAGCACCCCAACTCACCTTTCCCCTTAAGCAAGCATAAGTTGGTTTTCTACATTTGAGACCCTGTTCTGTTTTGTAATTCTGTTCCTGTATAGGAAGTTTACATTCCGTGTATTAGTGATATCTTATGATATTTCTTTTTCTGTGTGACTTATTTCAGTTAGAAGCATCATACCTGAATCCACTCATTATGCTGCTACGGGCCTGATGACATAGATGTCATTGCTGAGTGATATTGCATTGTACGTAAGTACCACAACTTCTTTATCCATTTTGCGCTTTCTGCGATATTGAACTTGTACCGTAAACGAGCCGTCCCAAACTTTGGGGTGGCTGTGTCTTTTAGATTTTAATTTCCCTAAGCTATAGGACCATAAGTGGAAGTGCCCTAGGCTCTGTTGCTTTGTTTTTTAGATGTTTCAGGAAACACCATACACTTCTCCCGAGTGGCTGTTGGCAATTTACATCCCGCCCATCAGCATAAAAATGCTACCAGTTCTCCATGGCCTGTCCTGCCTTTCTGGATTTTACACTTTTTTCAGATGGCCCTTTTGACTAGGGGGAACTGAGACTTCATTGTAGTGCAGATTTCCTTTGCAAGCTTGCTTGGTTGGCCAGGTAGGGCGTATGCGTTTTTTCCTGAATATATTCAGGGAAAAACGCATACGCGCTTTTTGGCCAAGTGCATCATTGTGGACGTTCTGCCTCTTTTCCTATGCTTTAAATGCAATTCCAGCCTACCTCCTGAAATCGGTTTCCTGCAATTCTGCCCCGCTTTCAAGTCCTCTTGGCAGCCTTACTTCAGTATACTTTTGGACGATAGCTGTCATTTATAACTCTGCAGGTTTGTGAATTACAGTGCCCCTGAGCTCCTTTCTTCAACTCGCTTTCTTGTGAGCTGGCCGCAACACCGCAGGATTGCTTCAGGCCCTAATCTGGTTCCGGCACGGCACGCTGAGCCTTTGGTTAATTCCTCTTCCTGGTGGGAAATGAGAGTTAAATTTGCCCGTCCAGACACCTCCAGTTAGTCTCTCATTGGTTCTCCCTATTCCTGTTCATCTTCCGCAGTAATTGCAAACTGGGCCAAACAGGAGGTTAAAGGCACTGACTCTCCAAGTCGGGAGAGTGTTAGTAAAGCGTCTGGAATGTTGCACCCGAGTACCAGGGGACGAGAACAGAGGCATATTGGAACACGTCTCCCAATCACACGTTTGTTCATACTCTGGGTTCCACATGCATGGTTTAGCTGAAGGAAGAATCCCTTAAACCTGGAGAGTTGAGACCCGAGGAATGGGTACCATGCAATATGACTTCACAGGGTCTTCATTTGCTCACCGAACCTCTCCAATCCTATCACTGCTGAGTTTATGCCAGTGTACACACGCTTGATTCTCTTTCGGAGACATAGCAATCCATAGGTTTTAAGATACTTACTAGTCAGGTACATTCTTAGGCGTTTAATATGGGGTGTTGAGTCCATTTCGTTGAGCAAGGAGTAGCTCTTGTCTATTCCATATTTGGCTTAAGGAACTTTATCTGTGCTCATTTCAATCTCTGGTTTTATGCAGCACCCCAACTCACCTTTCCCCTTAAGCAAGCATAAGTTGCTTTTCTAAATTTGAGACCCTGTTCTGTTTGTAATCCAGTTCCTGTGTAGCCAAGTTTACATTCCGTGTATTAGTGATATCTTATGATGTTTCTTTTTCTGTGTGACTTATTTCAGTTAGAAGTATCATACCTGAATCCACTCATTATGCTGCTACGGGCCTGATGACATAGATGTCATTGCTGAGTGATATTGCATTGTACGTAAGTACCACAACTTCTTTATCCGGTTTTCACTTTCTGCGATATTGAACTTGTACCATAAACGAGGTTCTTGTAAACAGAGCCGTCCCAAACTTTGGGGTGGCTGTGTCTTTTTGATTTTAATTTCCCTAATCTGTAGGACCATAAGTGGAAGTGCCCCAGGCTCTGTTGCTTTCTTTTTTAGATGTTTCAGGAAACACCATACACTTCTCCCGAGTGGCTGTTGGCAATTTACATCCCGCCCATCAGCATAACAAGGCTCCCAGTTCTCCATGGCCTGTCCTGCCTTTCTGGATTTTACACTTTTTTCAGATGGCCCTTTTGACCAGGGGGAAGTGAGACTTCATTGTAGTGCAGATTTCCTTTGCAAGCTTGCTTGGTTGGCCAAAAAGGGCGTATGCGTTTTTTCCTGAATATATTCAGGAAAAAACGCATACGCCCTTTTTGGCCAAGTGCATCATTGTGGACGTCCTGCTTCTTTTCCTATGCTTTAAATGCAATTCCAGCCTACCTCCTGAAATCGGTTTCCTGCAATTCTGCCCCACTTTCAAGTCCTCTTGGCAGCCTTACTTCAGTATATTTTTGGACGATAGCTGTCATTTATAACTCTGCAGGTTTGTGAATTACAGTGCCCCTGAGCTCCTTTCCTCAAGTCGCTTTCTTGTGAGCTGGCCGCAACAACACAGATTGCTTCAGGCCCTAATCTGGTTCTGGCACGGCACGCTGACCCTTAGGTTAATTCCTCTTCCTGGTGGGAAATGAGAGTTAAATTTGCCCGTCCAGACACCTCCAGCTAGTCTCTCATTGGTTCTCCCTATTCCTGTTCATCTTCCGCAGTAAATGCAAACTGGGCCAAACAGGAGGTTAAAGGCACTGACTCTCCAAGTCGGGAGAGTGTTAGTAAAGCATCTGGAATGTTGCACCCGAGTACCAGGGGACGAGAAAGGAGACATATTTGAACACGTCTCCCGATCACACGTTTGATCATACTCTGGGTTCCACATGCATGGTTTAGCTGAAGGAAGAATCCCTAAAGTTGGAGAGTTGAGACCCGTGGAATGGGTACCATGCAATATGACTGCAAAGCGTCTTCATTTGCTCACCGAACCTCTCCAATCCTATCACTGCTGCGTTTATGTCAGTGTACACACGCTTGATTCTCTTTCGGAGACATAGCAATCCATAGGTTTTAAGATACTTACTAGTCAGGTACATTCTTAGGCGTTTAATATGGGGTGTTGAGTCCATTTCGTTGAGCAAGGAGTAGCTCTTGTCTATTCCATATTTGGCTTAAGGAACTTTATCTGTGCTCATTTCAATCTCTGGTTTTATGCAGCACACCAACTCACCTTTCCCCTTAAGCAAGCATAAGTTGGTTTTCTAAATTTGAGACCCTGTTCTGTTTTGTAATCCAGTTCCTTTGTAGCCAAGTTTACATTCCGTGTATTAGTGATATCTTATGATGTTTCTTTTTCTGTGTGACTTATTTCAGTTAGAAGCATCATACCTGAATCCACTCATTATGCTGCTACGGGCCTGATGACATAGATGTCATTGCTGAGTGATATTGCATTGTACGTAAGTACCACAACTTCTTTATCCATTTTTCACTTTCTGTGATATTGAACTTGTACCGTAAACGAGGTTCTAGTAAACAGAGCCCTGCCAAACTTTGGGGTGGCTGTGTCTTTTTGATTTTAATTTCCCTAAGCTATAGGACCATAAGTGGAAGTGCCCCAGGCTCTGTTGCTTTGTTTTTTAGATGTTTCAGGAAACACCATACACTTCTCCCGAGTGGCTGTTGGCAATTTACATCCCGCCCATCAGCATAACAAGGCTCCCAGTTCTCCATGGCCTGTCCTGCCTTTCTGGATTTTACACTTTTTTCAGATGGCCCTTTTGACCGGGGGGAAGTGAGACTTCATTGTAGTGCAGATTTCCTTTGCAAGCTTGCTTGGTTGGCCAAAAAGGACGTATGCGTTTTTTCCTGAATATATTCAGGAAAAACCCATACGCACTTTCTGGCCAAGTGCATCATTGTGGACGTTCTGCCTCTTTTCCTATGCTTTACATGCAATTCCAGTCTACCTCCTGAAATCGGTTTCCTGCAATTCTGCCCTGCTTTCAAGTCTTCTTGGCAACCTTACTTCCATATATTTTTGGACGATAGCTGTCATTTATAACTCTGCAGATTTGTGAATTACAGAGCCCCTGAGCTCCTTTCTTCAACTCGCTTTCTTGTGAGCTGGCAGCAACACAGCAGGATTGCTTCAGGCCCTTGTGTGGTTCCAGCACGGCACACGGACCCTTTGGTTAATTCCTCTTCCTGGTGGGAAATGAGAGTTAAATTCCCCCGTCCAGACACCTCCAGCTAGTCTCTCATGGGTTCTCCCTATTCCTGTTCATCTTACGCAGAAATTGCAAACTGGGCCAAACAGGAGGTTAAAGGCACTGACTCTCCAACTGGGGAGAGTGTTAGTAAAGCGTCTGGAATGTTGCACCCGAGTACCAGGGGACGAAAACTGAGACACATTTGAACACGTTTCCCGATCACACGGTGGATCATACTCTGGGTTCCACATGCATGTTATACTGAAGGAAGAATACTTAAACCTGGAGAGTTGAGACCCATGGAATGGGTACCATGCAATATGACTTCAAATAGTCCGCATTTGCTCACCGAACCTCACCAATCCTATCACTGCTGCGTTTATGCCGCTGTCCACACGCTTGATTCTCTTTCGGAGACATATAAATCCATAGGTTTTAAGGTTCTTACTAGTCAGGTATATTTTTAGGCGTTTAATATGGGGTGTTGAGTCCACTTCATTGAGCAAGGAGTAGCTCTTGTCTATTACATATTTGGCTTATGGAACGGTATCTGTGCTAATTTCAATCTCTGGTTTTATGCAGCACCCCAACTCACCTTTCCCCTTAAGCAAGCATAAATTGGTTTTCTACATTTGAGACCATGTTCTGTTTTGTAATTCAGTTCCTGTGTAGCCAAGTTTTCATTCCGTGTAGTAGTGATATCTTATGATGTTTCTTTTTCTGTGTGACTTATTTCAGTTAGAATCATCATACCTGAATCCACTCATTATGCTGCTACGGGCCTGATGACATAGATTTCATTGCTGAGTGATATTGCATTGTACGTAAGTACCACAACTTCTTTATCCATTTTTCACTTTCTGTGATATTGAACTTGTACCGTAAACGAGGTTCCTGTAAACAGAGCCGTCCCAAACTTTGGGGTGGCTGTGTCTTTTTGATTTTAATTTCCCTAAGCTATAGGACCATAAGTGGAAGTGCCCTAGGCTCGGTTGCTTTGTTTTCTAGATGTTTCAGGAAACACCATACACTTCTCCGGAGTGGCTGTTGGCAATTTACATCCCGCCCATCAGCATGACAAGGCTCCCAGTTCTCCATGGCCTGTCCTGCCTTTCTGGATTTTACACTTTTTTCAGATGGCCCTTTTGACCGGTGGGCAGTCAAACTTCATTGTAGTGCAGATTTCCTTTGCAAGCTTTCTTGGTTGGCCAAAAAGGGCGTATGCATTTTTTCCTGAATATATTCAGGAAAAAACGCATACGCCCTTTTTGCCCAAGTGCATCATTGTGGACGTTCTGCCTCTTTTCCTATGCTTTACATGCAATTCCAATCTACCTCATGAAATCGGTTTCCTGCAATTCTGCCCCACTTTCAAGTCCTCTTGGCAGCCTTACTTCAATATATTTTTGGACAATAGCTGTCATTTATAACTCTACAAGTTTGTGAATTACAGAGCCCCTGAGCTCCTTTCTTCTACTTGCTTTCCTGTGAGCTGTCCACAACACTGCAGGATTGCTTCAGGCCCTTGTGTGGTTCCAGCACGGCACACGGACCCTTTGGTTAATTCCTCTTCCTGGTGGGAAATGAGAGTTAAATTCCCCCGTCCAGACGCCTCCAGCTAGTCTCTCATGGGTTCTCCCTATTCCTGTTCATCTTACACAGAAATTGCCAACTGGGCCAAACAGGAGGTTAAAGGCACTGACTCTCCAAGTGGTTAGAGTGTTAGTAAAGCGTCTGGAATGTTGCACCCGAGTACCAGGGGACGAAAACTGAGACACATTTGAACACGTCTCCCGATCACACGGTGGATCATACTCTGGGTTCCACATGCATGTTTTAGCTGAAGGAAGAATCCCTTAAACCTGGAGAGTTGAGACCCACGGAATGGGTACCATGCAATATGACTTCAAAGGGTCTGCATTTGCTCACCGAACCTCACCAATCCTATCACTGCTGCGTTTATGCCGCTCTCCACACGCTTGATTCTCTTTCGGAGACATAGCAATCCATAGGTTTTAAGATTCTTACTAGTCAGGTATATTCTTAGGCGTTTAATATGGGGTGTTGAGTCCACTTCGTTGAGCAAGGAGTAGCTCTTGTCTATTCCATATTTGGATTATGGAACGGTATCTGTGCTGATTTTAATCTCTGGTTTTATGCAGCACCCCAACTCACCTTTCCCCTTAAGCAAGCATAAGTTGGTTTTCTACATTTGAGACCCTGTTCTGTTTTGTAATTCTGTTCCTGTATAGGAAGTTTACATTCCGTGTATTAGTGATATCTTATGATATTTCTTTTTCTGTGTGACTTATTTCAGTTAGAAGCATCATACCTGAATCCACTCATTATGCTGCTACGGGCCTGATGACATAGATGTCATTGCTGAGTGATATTGCATTGTACGTAAGTACCACAACTTCTTTATCCATTTTGCGCTTTCTGCGATATTGAACTTGTACCGTAAACGAGCCGTCCCAAACTTTGGGGTGGCTGTGTCTTTTAGATTTTAATTTCCCTAAGCTATAGGACCATAAGTGGAAGTGCCCTAGGCTCTGTTGCTTTGTTTTTTAGATGTTTCAGGAAACACCATACACTTCTCCCGAGTGGCTGTTGGCAATTTACATCCCGCCCATCAGCATAAAAATGCTACCAGTTCTCCATGGCCTGTCCTGCCTTTCTGGATTTTACACTTTTTTCAGATGGCCCTTTTGACTAGGGGGAACTGAGACTTCATTGTAGTGCAGATTTCCTTTGCAAGCTTGCTTGGTTGGCCAGAAAGGGCGTATGCGTTTTTTCCTGAATATATTCAGGGAAAAACGCATACGCGCTTTTTGGCCAAGTGCATCATTGTGGACGTTCTGCCTCTTTTCCTATGCTTTAAATGCAATTCCAGCCTACCTCCTGAAATCGGTTTCCTGCAATTCTGCCCCGCTTTCAAGTCCTCTTGGCAGCCTTACTTCAGTATACTTTTGGACGATAGCTGTCATTTATAACTCTGCAGGTTTGTGAATTACAGTGCCCCTGAGCTCCTTTCTTCAACTCGCTTTCTTGTGAGCTGGCCGCAACACCGCAGGATTGCTTCAGGCCCTAATCTGGTTCCGGCACGGCACGCTGAGCCTTTGGTTAATTCCTCTTCCTGGTGGGAAATGAGAGTTAAATTTGCCCGTTCAGACACCTCCAGTTAGTCTCTCATTGGTTCTCCCTATTCCTGTTCATCTTCCGCAGTAAATGCAAACTGGGCCAAACAGGAGGTTAAAGGCACTGACTCTCCAAGTCGGGAGAGTGTTAGTAAAGCGTCTGGAATGTTGCACCCGAGTACCAGGGGACGAGAACAGAGGCATATTGGAACACGTCTCCCAATCACACGTTTGTTCATACTCTGGGTTCCACATGCATGGTTTAGCTGAAGGAAGAATCCCTTAAACCTGGAGAGTTGAGACCCGAGGAATGGGTACCATGCAATATGACTTCACAGGGTCTTCATTTGCTCACCGAACCTCTCCAATCCTATCACTGCTGAGTTTATGCCAGTGTACACACGCTTGATTCTCTTTCGGAGACATAGCAATCCATAGGTTTTAAGATACTTACTAGTCAGGTACATTCTTAGGCGTTTAATATGGGGTGTTGAGTCCATTTCGTTGAGCAAGGAGTAGCTCTTGTCTATTCCATATTTGGCTTAAGGAACTTTATCTGTGCTCATTTCAATCTCTGGTTTTATGCAGCACCCCAACTCACCTTTCCCCTTAAGCAAGCATAAGTTGCTTTTCTAAATTTGAGACCCTGTTCTGTTTGTAATCCAGTTCCTGTGTAGCCAAGTTTACATTCCGTGTATTAGTGATATCTTATGATGTTTCTTTTTCTGTGTGACTTATTTCAGTTAGAAGTATCATACCTGAATCCACTCATTATGCTGCTACGGGCCTGATGACATAGATGTCATTGCTGAGTGATATTGCATTGTACGTAAGTACCACAACTTCTTTATCCGGTTTTCACTTTCTGCGATATTGAACTTGTACCATAAACGAGGTTCTTGTAAACAGAGCCGTCCCAAACTTTGGGGTGGCTGTGTCTTTTTGATTTTAATTTCCCTAATCTGTAGGACCATAAGTGGAAGTGCCCCAGGCTCTGTTGCTTTGTTTTTTAGATGTTTCAGGAAACACCATACACTTCTTCCGAGTGGCTGTTGGCAATTTACATCCCGCCCATCAGCATAACAAGGCTCCCAGTTCTCCATGGCCTGTCCTGCCTTTCTGGATTTTACACTTTTTTCAGATGGCCCTTTTGACCAGGGGGAAGTGAGACTTCATTGTAGTGCAGATTTCCTTTGCAAGCTTGCTTGGTTGGCCAAAAAGGGCGTATGCGTTTTTTCCTGAATATATTCAGGAAAAAACGCATACGCCCTTTTTGGCCAAGTGCATCATTGTGGACGTCCTGCTTCTTTTCCTATGCTTTAAATGCAATTCCAGCCTACCTCCTGAAATCGGTTTCCTGCAATTCTGCCCCACTTTCAAGTCCTCTTGGCAGCCTTACTTCAGTATATTTTTGGACGATACCTGTCATTTATAACTCTGCAGGTTTGTGAATTACAGTGCCCCTGAGCTCCTTTCCTCAAGTCGCTTTCTTGTGAGCTGGCCGCAACAACACAGATTGCTTCAGGCCCTAATCTGGTTCTGGCACGGCACGCTGACCCTTAGGTTAATTCCTCTTCCTGGTGGGAAATGAGAGTTAAATTTGCCCGTCCAGACACCTCCAGCTAGTCTCTCATTGGTTCTCCCTATTCCTGTTCATCTTCCGCAGTAAATGCAAACTGGGCCAAACAGGAGGTTAAAGGCACTGACTCTCCAAGTCGGGAGAGTGTTAGTAAAGCATCTGGAATGTTGCACCCGAGTACCAGGGGACGAGAAAGGAGACATATTTGAACACGTCTCCCGATCACACGTTTGATCATACTCTGGGTTCCACATGCATGGTTTAGCTGAAGGAAGAATCCCTAAAGCTGGAGAGTTGAGACCCGTGGAATGGGTACCATGCAATATGACTGCAAAGCGTCTTCATTTGCTCACCGAACCTCTCCAATCCTATCACTGCTGCGTTTATGTCAGTGTACACACGCTTGATTCTCTTTCGGAGACATAGCAATCCATAGGTTTTAAGATACTTACTAGTCAGGTACATTCTTAGGCGTTTAATATGGGGTGTTGAGTCCATTTCGTTGAGCAAGGAGTAGCTCTTGTCTATTCCATATTTGGCCTAAGGAACTTTATCTGTGCTCATTTCAATCTCTGGTTTTATGCAGCACACCAACTCACCTTTCCCCTTAAGCAAGCATAAGTTGGTTTTCTAAATTTGAGACCCTGTTCTGTTTTGTAATCCAGTTCCTTTGTAGCCAAGTTTACATTCCGTGTATTAGTGATATCTTATGATGTTTCTTTTTCTGTGTGACTTATTTCAGTTAGAAGCATCATACCTGAATCCACTCATTATGCTGCTACGGGCCTGATGACATAGATGTCATTGCTGAGTGATATTGAATTGTACGTAAGTAACACAACTTCTTTATCCATTTTTCACTTTCTGTGATATTGAACTTGTACCGTAAACGAGGTTCTAGTAAACAGAGCCCTGCCAAACTTTGGGGTGGCTGTGTCTTTTTGATTTTAATTTCCCTAAGCTATAGGACCATAAGTGGAAGTGCCCCAGGCTCTGTTGCTTTGTTTTTTAGATGTTTCAGGAAACACCATACACTTCTCCCGAGTGGCTGTTGGCAATTTACATCCCGCCCATCAGCATAACAAGGCTCCCAGTTCTCCATGGCCTGTCCTGCCTTTCTGGATTTTACACTTTTTTCAGATGGCCCTTTTGACCGGGGGGAAGTGAGACTTCATTGTAGTGCAGATTTCCTTTGCAAGCTTGCTTGGTTGGCCAAAAAGGGCGTAGGCGTTTTTTCCTGAATATATTCAGGAAAAAACGCATACGCCCGTTTTGGCCAAGTGCATCATTGTGGACGTCCTGCTTCTTTTCCTATGCTTTAAATGCAATTCCAGCTTACCTCCTGAAATCGGTTTCCTGCAATTCTGCCCCACTTTCAAGTCCTCTTGGCAGCCTGAGTTCAGTATATTTTTGGACGATAGTTGTCATTTATAACTCTGCAGGTTTGTGAGTTACAGTGCCCCTGAGCTCCTTTCTTCAAGTCAATTTCTTGTGAGCTGGCCGCAACACCGCCGGATTGCTTCAGGCCCTAAGCTGGTTCCGGCACGGCACGCTGAGCCTTTGGTTAATTCCTCTTCCTGGTGGGAAATGAGAGTTAAATTTGCCCGTCCAGACACCTCCAGCAAGTCTCTCATTGGTTCTCCCTATTCCTGTTCATCTTCCGCAGAAATTGCAAACTGGGCCAAACAGGAGGTTAAAGGCACTGACTCTCCAAGTCGGGAGAGTGTTAGTAAAGCGTCTGAAATGTTGCACCCGAGTACCAGGGTACGAGAATGGAGACATATTTGAACACGTCTCCCGATCACACGTTTGATCATACTCTGGGTTCCACATGCATGGTTTAGCTGAAGGAAGAATCCCTTAAACCTGGAGAGTTGAGACCCGTGGAATGGGTACCGTGCAATATGACTTCAAAGGGTCTTCATTTGCTCACCGAACCTCTCCAATCCTATCACTGCTGCGTTTATGCCAGTGTACACACGCTTGATTCTCTTTCGGAGACATAGCAATCCATAGGTTTTAAGATACTTACTAGTCAGGTACATTCTTAGGCGTTTAATATGGGGTGTTGAGTCCATTTCGTTGAGCAAGGAGTAGCTCTTGTCTATTCCATATTTGGCTTAAGGAACTTTATCTGTGCTGATTTCAATCTCTGGTTTTATGCAGCACCCCAACTCACCTTTCCCCTTAAGCAAGCATAAGTTGGTTTTCTAAATTTGAGACCCTGTTCCGTTTTGTAATTCAGTTCCTGTGTAGCCAAGTTTACATTCCACGTATTAGTGATATCTTATGATGTTTCTTTTTCTGTGTGACTTATTTCAGTTAAAATCATCATACCTGAATCCACTCATTATGCTGCTACGGGCCTGATGACATAGATGTCATTGCTGAGTGATATTGCATTGTACATAAGTACCACAACTTCTTTATCCATTTTTCGCTTTCTGCGATATTGAACTTGTACCGTAAACGAGCCGTCCCAAACTTTGGGGTGGCTGTGTCTTTTTGATTTTAATTTCTCTAAGCTATAGGACCATAAGTGGAAGTGCCCTAGGCTCTGTTGCTTTGTTTTTTAGATGTTTCAGGAAACACCATACATTTCTCCCGAGTGGCTGTTGGCAATTTATATCCCACCTGTCAGCATAACCATGCTCCCAGTTCTCCATGGCCTGTCCTGCCTTTCTGAAGTCTACACTTTTTTCAGATTGCCCGTTTGACCGGGGGGAAGTGAGACTTCATTGTAGTGCAGATTTCCTTTGCAAGCTTGCTTGGTTGGCCAAAAAGGACGTAGGCGTTTTTTCCTGAATATATTCAGGAAAAAACGCCTACGCACTTTTTGGCCAAGTGCATCACTGTGGACGTCCTGCCTCTTTTCCTATGCTTTAAATGCAATTCCAGTCCACCTCCTGAAATCGGTTTCCTGCAATTCTGCCCCGCTTTCAAGTCCTCTTGGCAGCCTGACTTCAGTATATTTTTGGACGATAGCTGTCATTTATAACTCTGCAGGTTTGTGAATTACAGTGCCCCTGAGCTCCTTTCTTCAAGTCGCTTTCTTGTGAGCTGACCGCAACACCACAGATTGCTTCAAACCCT
Source organism: Lagenorhynchus albirostris (assembly GCF_949774975.1). Taxonomy (NCBI): domain Eukaryota; kingdom Metazoa; phylum Chordata; class Mammalia; order Artiodactyla; family Delphinidae; genus Lagenorhynchus; species Lagenorhynchus albirostris. The sequence goes on from NW_026783481.1 coordinate 665,629, forward strand.
AATCTGGTTCCGGCACGGCACGCTGACCCTTAGGTTAATTCCTCTTCCTGGTGGGAAATGAGAGTTAAATTTGCCCGTCCAGACACCTCCAGCTAGTCTCTCATTGGTTCTCCCTATTCCTGTTCATCTTCCGCAGTAATTGCAAACTGGGCCAAACAGGAGGTTAAAGGCACTGACTCTCCAAGTCGGGAGAGTGTTAGTAAAGCGTCTGGAATGTTGCACCCGAGTACCAGGGGACGAGAACGGAGACATATTTGAACACGTCTCCCGATCACACGTTTGATCATACTCTGGGTTCCACATGCATGGTTTAGCTGAAGGAAGAATCCCTTAAACCTGGATAGTTGAGACCCGTGGAATGGGTACCATGCAATATGACTGCAAAGGGTCTTCATTTGCTCACCGAACCTCTCCAATCCTATCACTGCTGCGTTTATGCCAGTGTACACACGCTTGATTCTCTTTCGGAGACATAGCAATCCATAGGTTTTAAGATATTTACTAGTCAGGTACATTCTTAGGCGTTTAATATGGGGTGTTGAGTCCATTTCATTGAGCAAGGAGTAGCTCTTGTCTATTCCATATTTGGCTTAAGGAACTTTATCTGTGCTCATTTCAATCTCGGGTTTTATGCAGCACCCCAACTCACCTTTCCCCTTAAGCAAGCATAAGTTGGTTTTCTAAATTTGAGACGCTGTTCCGTTTTGTAATTCAGTTCCTGTGTAGCCAAGTTTACATTCCGTGTATTAGTGATATCTTATGATGTTTCTTTTTCTGTGTGAATTATTTCAGTTAAAATCATCATACCTGAATCCACTTATTATGCTGCTACGGGCCTGATGACATAGAAGTCATTGCTGAGTGATATTGCATTGTACATAAGTACCACAAATTCTTTATCCATTTTTCACTTTCAGCGATATTGAACTTGTACCGTAAACGAGGTTCTTGTTAACAGAGCCGTCCCAAACTTTGGGGTGGCTGTGTCTTTTTGATTTTAATTTCCCTAAGCTAAAGGACCATAAGTGGAAGTGCCCTAGGCTCTGTTGCTTTGTTTTTTAGATGTTTCAGGAAACACCATACATTTCTCCCGAGTGGCTGTTGGCAATTTATATCCCACCTGTCAGCATAACCATGCTCCCAGTTCTCCATGGCCTGTCCTGCCTTTCTGAATTCTACACTTTTTTCAGATTGCCCGTTTGACCGGGGGGAAGTGAGACTTCATTGTAGTGCAGATTTCCTTTGCAAGCTTGCTTGGTTGGCCAAAAAGGGCGTAGGCGTTTTTACTGAATATATTCAGGAAAAATCGCCTTCGCACTTTTTGGCCAAGTGCATCACTGTGGACGTCCTGCCTCTTTTCCTATGCTTTAAATGCAATTCCAGTCCACCTCCTGAAATCGGTTTCCTGCAATTCTGCCCCGCTTTCAAGTCCTGTTGGCAGCCTTACTTCAGTATATTTTTGGACGATAGCTGTCATTTATAACTCTGCAGGTTTGTGAATTACAGTGCCCCTGAGCTCCTTTCTTCAAGTCGCTTTCTTGTGAGCTGACCGCAACACCACAGATTGCTTCAAACCCTAATCTGGTTCCGGCACGGCACGCTGACCCTTAGGTTAATTCCTCTTCCTGGTGGGAAATGAGAGTTAAATTTGCCCGTCCAGACACCTCCAGCTAGTCTCTCATTGGTTCTCCCTATTCCTGTTCATCTTCCGCAGTAATTGCAAACTGGGCCAAACAGGAGGTTAAAGGCACTGACTCTCCAAGTCGGGAGAGTGTTAGTAAAGCGTCTGGAATGTTGCACCCGAGTACCAGGGGACGAGAACGGAGACATATTTGAACACGTCTCCCGATCACACGTTTGATCATACTCTGGGTTCCACATGCATGGTTTAGCTGAAGGAAGAATCCCTTAAACCTGGATAGTTGAGACCCGTGGAATGGGTACCGTGCAATATGACTGCAAAGGGTCTTCATTTGCTCACCGAACCTCTCCAATCCTATCACTGCTGCGTTTATGCCAGTGTACACACGCTTGATTCTCTTTCGGAGACATAGCAGTCCATAGGTTTTAAGATACTTACTAGTCAGGTACATTCTTAGGCGTTTAATATGGGGTGTTGAGTCCATTTCGTTGAGCAAGGAGTATCTCTTGTCTATTCCATATTTGGCTTAAGGAACTTTATCTGTGCTCATTTCAATCTCTGGTTTTAGGCAGCACCCCAACTCACCTTTCCCCTTAAGCAAGCATAAGTTGGTTTTCTAAATTTGAGACCCTGTTCTGTTTTGTAATCCCGTTCTTGTGTAGGCAAGTTTACATTCGGTGTATTAGTGATATCTTATGATGTTTCTTTTTCTGTGTGATTTATTTCAGTTAGAAGCATCATACCTGAATCCACTCATTATGCTGCTACGGGCCTGATGACATAGATGTCATTGCTGAGTGATATTGCATTGTACGTAAGTACCAAACTTCTTTATCCATTTTTCAATTTCTGCGATATTGAACTTGTACCGTAAACGAGCCGTCCCAAACTTTGGGGTGGCTGTGTCGTTTTGATTTTAATTTCCCTAAGCTATAGGACCATAAGTGGAAATGCCCCAGGCTCTGTTGCTTTGTTTTTTAGATGTTTCAGGAAACACCATACACTTCTCCAGAGTGGCTGTTGGCAATTTACATCCCGCCCATCAGCATAACAAGGCTCCCAGTTCTCCATGGCCTGTCCTGCCTTTCTGGATTTTACACTTTTCTCAGATGGCCCTTTTGACCGGGGGGAAGTGAGACTTCATTGTAGTGCAGATTTCCTTTGCAAGCTTGCTTGGTTGGCCAAAAGGGCGTATGCGTTTTTTCCTGAATATATTCAGGAAAAAACGCATACGCCCTTTTTGGCCAAGTGCATCATTGTCGACGTTCTGCCTCTTTTCCTATGCTTTAAATGCAATTCCAGTCTACCTCCTGAAATCGGTTTCCTGCAATTCTGCCCCGCTTTCAAGTCCTCTTGGCAGCCTGACTTCAGTATATTTTTGGACGATAGCTGTCATTTATAACTCTGCAGGTTTGTGAATTACAGTGCCCCTGAGCTCCTTTCTTCAACTCGCTTTCTTGTGAGCTGGCCCCAACACCTGAGGATTGCTTCAGGCCCTAATCTGGTTCCGGCACGGCACGCTGAGCCTTAGGTTAATTCCTCTTCCTGGTGGGAAATGAGAGTTAAATTTGCCCGTCCAGACACCTCCAGCTAGTCTCTCATTGGTTCTCCCTATTCCTGTTCATCTTCCGCAGAAATTGCAAACTGGGCCAAACAGGAGGTTAAAGGCAGTGACTCTCCAAGTCGGGAGAGTGTTAGTAATGCATATGGAATGTTGCACCCGAGTACCAGGGGACGAGAACGGAGACATATTTGAACACGTCTCCCGAGCACACATTTGATCATACTCTGGGTTCCACATGCATGGTTTAGCTGAAGGAAGAATCCCTTAAACCTGGAGAGTTGAGACCCGTGGAATGGGTACCATGCAATATGACTTCAAAGGGTCTTCATTTGCTCACTGAACCTCTCCAATCCTATCACTGCTGCGTTTATGCCAGTGTACACACGCTTGATTCTCTTTCGGAGACATAGCAATCCATAGGTTTTAAGATACTTACTAGTCAGGTACATTCTTAGGCGTTTAATATGGGGTGTTGAGTCCATTTCGTTGAGCAAGGAGTAGCTCTTGTCTATTCCATATTTGGCTTAAGGAACTTTATCTGTGCTCATTTCAATCTCTGGTTTTAGGCAGCACCCCAACTCACCTTTCCCCTTAAGCAAGCATAAGTTGGTTTTCTAAATTTGAGACGCTGTTCCGTTTTGTAATTCAGTTCCTGTGTAGCCAAGTTTACATTCCGTGTATTAGTGATATCTTATGATGTTTCTATTTCTGTCTGACTTATTTCAGTTAGAAGCATCATACCTGAATCCACTCATTATGCTGCTACGGGCCTGATGACATAGATGTCATTGCTGAGTGATATTGCATTGTACATAAGTACCACAACTTCTTTATCCATTTTTCACTTTCTGCGATATTGAACTTGTACCGTAAACGAGGTTCTTGTTAACAGAGCCGTCCCAAACTTTGGGGTGGCTGTGTCTTTTTGATTTTAATTTCCCTAAGCTAAAGTACCATAAGTGGAAGTGCCCTAGGCTCTGTTGCTTTGTTTTTTAGATGTTTCAGGAAACACCATACATTTCTCCCGAGTGGCTGTTGGCAATTTATATCCCACCTGTCAGCATAACCATGCTCCCAGTTCTCCATGGCCTGTCCTGCCTTTCTGAATTCTACACTTTTTTCAGATTGCCCGTTTGACCGGGGGGAAGTGAGACTTCATTGTAGTGCAGATTTCCTTTGCAAGCTTGCTTGGTTGGCCAAAAAGGGCGTAGGCGTTTTTACTGAATATATTCAGGAAAAATCGCCTACGCACTTTTTGGCCAAGTGCATCACTGTGGACGTCCTGCCTCTTTTCCTATGCTTTAAATGCAATTCCAGTCCACCTCCTGAAATCGGTTTCCTGCAATTCTGCCCCGCTTTCAAGTCCTGTTGGCAGCCTTACTTCAGTATATTTTTGGACGATAGCTGTCATTTATAACTCTGCAGGTTTGTGAATTACAGTGCCCCTGAGCTCCTTTCTTCAAGTCGCTTTCTTGTGAGCTGACCGCAACACCACAGATTGCTTCAAACCCTAATCTGGTTCCGGCACGGCACGCTGACCCTTAGGTTAATTCCTCTTCCTGGTGGGAAATGAGAGTTAAATTTGCCCGTCCAGACACCTCCAGCTAGTCTCTCATTGGTTCTCCCTATTCCTGTTCATCTTCCGCAGTAATTGCAAACTGGGCCAAACAGGAGGTTAAAGGCACTGACTCTCCAAGTCGGGAGAGTGTTAGTAAAGCGTCTGGAATGTTGCACCCGAGTACCAGGGGACGAGAACGGAGACATATTTGAACACGTCTCCCGATAACACGTTTGATCATACTCTGGGTTCCACATGCATGGTTTAGCTGAAGGAAGAATCCCTTAAACCTGGATAGTTGAGACCCGTGGAATGGGTACCGTGCAATATGACTGCAAAGGGTCTTCATTTGCTCACCGAACCTCTCCAATCCTATCACTGCTGCGTTTATGCCAGTGTACACATGCTTGATTCTCTTTCGGAGACATAGCAGTCCATAGGTTTTAAGATACTTACTAGTCAGGTACATTCTTAGGCGTTTAATATGGGGTGTTGAGTCCATTTCGTTGAGCAAGGAGTATCTCTTGTCTATTCCATATTTGGCTTAAGGAACTTTATCTGTGCTCATTTCAATCTCTGGTTTTAGGCAGCACCCCAACTCACCTTTCCCCTTAAGCAAGCATAAGTTGGTTTTCTAAATTTGAGACCCTGTTCTGTTTTGTAATCCCGTTCTTGTGTAGGCAAGTTTACATTCGGTGTATTAGTGATATCTTATGATGTTTCTTTTTCTGTGTGCTTTATTTCAGTTAGAAGCATCATACCTGAATCCACTCATTATGCTGCTACGGGCCTGATGACATAGATGTCATTGCTGAGTGATATTGCATTGTACGTAAGTACCAAACTTCTTTATCCATTTTTCAATTTCTGCGATATTGAACTTGTACCGTAAACGAGCCGTCCCAAACTTTGGGGTGGCTGTGTCGTTTTGATTTTAATTTCCCTAAGCTATAGGACCATAAGTGGAAATGCCCCAGGCTCTGTTGCTTTGTTTTTTAGATGTTTCAGGAAACACCATACACTTCTCCAGAGTGGCTGTTGGCAATTTACATCCCGCCCATCAGCATAACAAGGCTCCCAGTTCTCCATGGCCTGTCCTGCCTTTCTGGATTTTACACTTTTTTCAGATGGCCCTTTTGACCGGGGGGAAGTGAGACTTCATTGTAGTGCAGATTTCCTTTGCAAGCTTGCTTGGTTGGCCAAAAGGGCGTATGCGTTTTTTCCTGAATGTATTCAGGAAAAAACGCATACGCCCTTTTTGGCCAAGTGCATCATTGTCGACGTTCTGCCTCTTTTCCTATGCTTTAAATGCAATTCCAGTCTACCTCCTGAAATCGGTTTCCTGCAATTCTGCCCCGCTTTCAAGTCCTCTTGGCAGCCTGACTTCAGTATATTTTTGGACGATAGCTGTCATTTATAACTCTGCAGGTTTGTGAATTACAGTGCCCCTGAGCTCCTTTCTTCAACTCGCTTTCTTGTGAGCTGGCCCCAACACCTGAGGATTGCTTCAGGCCCTAATCTGGTTCCGGCACGGCACGCTGAGCCTTAGGTTAATTCCTCTTCCTGGTGGGAAATGAGAGTTAAATTTGCCCGTCCAGACACCTCCAGCTAGTCTCTCATTGGTTCTCCCTATTCCTGTTCATCTTCCGCAGAAATTGCAACCTGGGCCAAACAGGAGGTTAAAGGCAGTGACTCTCCAAGTCGGGAGAGTGTTAGTAATGCATATGGAATGTTGCACCCGAGTACCAGGGGACGAGAACGGAGACATATTTGAACACGTCTCCCGAGCACACATTTGATCATACTCTGGGTTCCACATGCATGGTTTAGCTGAAGGAAGAATCCCTTAAAGCTGGAGAGTTGAGACCCGTGGAATGGGTACCATGCAATATGACTGCAAAGGGTCTTCATTTGCTCACCGAACCTCTCCAATCCTATCACTGCTGCGTTTATGCCAGTGTACACACGCTTGATTCTCTTTCGGAGACATAGCAATCCATAGGTTTTAAGATACTTACTAGTCAGGTACATTCTTAGGCGTTTAATATGGGGTGTTGAGTCCATTTCGTTGAGCAAGGAGTAGCTCTTGTCTATTCCATATTTGGCTTAAGGAACTTTATCTGTGCTCATTTCAATCTCTGGTTTTAGGCAGCACCCCAACTCACCTTTCCCCTTAAGCAAGCATAAGTTGGTTTTCTAAATTTGAGACGCTGTTCCGTTTTGTAATTCAGTTCCTGTGTAGCCAAGTTTACATTCCGTGTATTAGTGATATCTTATGATGTTTCTATTTCTGTCTGACTTATTTCAGTTAGAAGCATCATACCTGAATCCACTCATTATGCTGCTACGGGCCTGATGACATAGATGTCATTGCTGAGTGATATTGCATTGTACATAAGTACCACAACTTCTTTATCCATTTTTCACTTTCTGCGATATTGAACTTGTACCGTAAACGAGGTTCTTGTTAACAGAGCCGTCCCAAACTTTGGGGTGGCTGTGTCTTTTTGATTTTAATTTCCCTATGCTAAAGGACCATAAGTGGAAGTGCCGTAGGCTCTGTTGCTTTGTTTTCTAGATGTTTCAGGAAACACCATACACTTCTCCCGAGTGGCTGTTGGCAATTTACATCCCACCCATCAGCATAACAAGGCTCCCAATTCTCCATGGCCTGTCCTGCCTTTCTGGATTTTACACTTTTCTCAGATGGCCCTTTTGACCGGGGGGAAGTGAGACTTCATTGTAGTGCAGATTTCCTTTGCAAGCTTGCTTGGTTGGTCAAAAAGGGCGTATGCGTTTTTTCCTGAATATATTCAGGAAAAAACGCATACGCCCTTTTTGGCCAAGTGCATCATTGTGGACGTTCTGCCTCTTTTCCTATGCTTTAAATGCAATTCCAGTCTACCTCCTGAAATCGGTTTCCTGCAATTCTGTCCCGCTTTCAAGTCCTCTTGGCAGCCTTACTTCAGTATACTTTTGGACGATAGCTGTCATTTATAACTCTGCAGGTTTGTGAATTACAGTGCCCCTGAGCTCCTTTCTTCAACTCGCTTTCTTGTGAGCTGGCCGCAACACCGCAGGATTGCTTCAGGCCCTAATCTGATTCCGGCACAGCACGCTGAGCCTTTGGTTAATTCCTCTTCCTGGTGGGAAATGAGAGTTAAATTTGCCCGTCCAGACACCTCCAGCTAGTCTCTCATTGGTTCTCCCTATTCCTGTTCATCTTCCGCAGAAATTGCAAACTGGGCCAAACAGGAGGTTAAAGGCAGTGACTCTCCAAGTCGGGAGAGTGTTAGTAATGCATATGGAATGTTGCACCCGAGTACCAGGGGACGAGAACGGAGACATATTTGAACACGTCTCCCGAGCACACATTTGATCATACTCTGGGTTCCACATGCATGTTTTAGCTGAAGGAAGAATCCCTTAAAGCTGGAGAGTTGAGACCCGTGGAATGGGTACCATGCAATATGACTTCAAAGTGTCTTCATTTGCTCACCGAACCTCTCCAATCCTATCACTGCTGCGTTTATGCCAGTGTACACACGCTTGATTCTCTTTCGGAGACATAGCAATCCATAGGTTTTAAGATACTTACTAGTCAGGTACATTCTTAGGCGTTTAATATGGGGTGTTGAGTCCATTTCGTTGAGCAAGGAGTAGCTCTTGTCTATTCCATATTTGGCTTAAGGAACTTTATCTGTGCTCATTTCAATCTCTGGTTTTATGCAGCACCCCAACTCACCTTTCCCCTTAAGCAAGCATAAGTTGGTTTTCTAAATTTGAGACCCTGTTCTGTTTGTAATCCAGTTCCTGTGTAGCCATGTTTACATTCCGTGTATTAGTGATATCTTATGATGTTTCTTTTTCTGTGTGACTTATTTCAGTTAGAAGTATCATACCTGAATCCACTCATTATGCTGCTACGGGCCTGATGACATAGATGTCATTGCTGAGTGATATTGCATTGTACGTAAGTACCACAACTTCTTTATCCATTTTGCGCTTTCTGCGATATTGAACTTGTACCGTAAACGAGCCGTCCCAAACTTTGGGGTGGCTGTGTCTTTTTGATTTTAATTTCCCTAAGCTAAAGGACCATAAGTGGAAGTGCCCTAGGCTCTGTTGCTTTGTTTTTTAGATGTTTCAGGAAACACCATACACTTCTCCCGAGTGGCTGTTGGCAATTTACATCCCGCCCATCAGCATAAAAGTGCTCCCAATTCTCCATGGCCTGTCCTGCCTTTCTGGATTTTACACTTTTTTCAGATGGCCCTTTTGACCGGGGGGAAGTGAGACTTCATTGTAGTGCAGATTTCCTTTGCAAGCTTGCTTGGTTGGTCAAAAAGGGCGTATGCGTTTTTTCCTGAATATATTCAGGAAAAAACGCATACACGCTTTTTGGCCAAGTGCATCATTGTGGACGTTCTGCCTCTTTTCCTATGCTTTAAATGCAATTCCAGCCTACCTCCTGAAATCGGTTTCCTGCAATTCTGCCCCGCTTTCAAGTCCTCTTGGCAGCCTTACTTCAGTATATTTTTGGACGATAGCTGTCATTTATAACTCTGCAGGTTTGTGAATTACAGTGCCCCTGAGCTCCTTTCTTCAACTCGCTTTCTTGTGAGCTGGCTGCAACACCACAGATTGCTTCAGGCCCTAATCTGGTTCCGGCACGGCACGCTGAGCCTTTGGTTAATTCCCTTCCTGGAGGGAAATGAGAGTTAAATTTGCCCGTCCAGACACCTCCAGCTAGTCTCTCCTTGGTTCTCCCTATTCCTGTTCATCTTCCGCAGTAATTGCAAACTGGGCCAAACAGGAGGTTAAAGGCAGTGACTCTCCAAGTCGGGAGAGTGTTAGTAATGCGTCTGGAATGTTGCACCCGAGTACTAGGGGACGAGAACGGAGACATATTTGAACACGTCTCCCGAGCACACATTTGATCATACTCTGGGTTCCACATGCATGGTTTAGCTGAAGGAAGAATCCCTTAAAGCTGGAGAGTTGAGACCCGTGGAATGGGTACCATGCAATATGACTGCAAAGGGTCTTCATTTGCTCACCGAACCTCTCCAATCCTATCACTGCTGCGTTTATGCCAGTGTACACACGCTTGATTCTCTTTCGGAGACATAGCAATCCATAGGTTTTAAGATACTTACTAGTCAGGTACATTCTTAGGCGTTTAATATGGGGTGTTGAGTCCATTTCGTTGAGCAAGGAGTAGCTCTTGTCTATTCCATATTTGGCTTAAGGAACTTTATCTGTGCTCATTTCAATCTCTGGTTTTATGCAGCACCCCAACTCACCTTTCCCCTTAAGCAAGCATAAGTTGGTTTTCTAAATTTGAGACGCTGTTCCGTTTTGTAATCCAGTTCCTGTGTAGCCATGTTTACATTCCGTGTATTAGTGATATCTTATGATGTTTCTTTTTCTGTGTGACTTATTTCAGTTAGAAGTATCATACCTGAATCCACTCATTATGCTGCTACGGGCCTGATGACATAGATGTCATTGCTGAGTGATATTGCATTGTACGTAAGTACCACAACTTCTTTATCCATTTTGCGCTTTCTGCGATATTGAACTTGTACCGTAAACGAGCCGTCCCAAACTTTGGGGTGGCTGTGTCTTTTTGATTTTAATTTCCCTAAGCTAAAGGACCATAAGTGGAAGTGCCCTAGGCTCTGTTGCTTTGTTTTTTAGATGTTTCAGGAAACACCATACACTTCTCCCGAGTGGCTGTTGGCAATTTACATCCCGCCCATCAGCATAAAAGTGCTCCCAGTTCTCCATGGCCTGTCCTGCCTTTCTGGATTTTACACTTTTTTCAGATGGCCCTTTTGACTAGGGGGAACTGAGACTTCATTGTAGTGCAGATTTCCTTTGCAAGCTTGCTTGATTGGCCAAAAAGCGCGTATGCGTTTTTTCCTGAATATATTCAGGAAAAAACGCATACACGCTTTTTGGCCAAGTGCATCATTTTGGACGTTCTGCCTCTTTTCCTATGCTTTAAATGCAATTCCAGCCTACCTCCTGAAATCGGTTTCCTGCAATTCTGCCCCGCTTTCAAGTCCTCTTGGCAGCCTTACTTCAGTATATTTTTGGACGATAGCTGTCATTTATAACTCTGCAGGTTTGTGAATTACAGTGCCCCTGAGCTCCTTTCTTCAACTCGCTTTCTTGTGAGCTGGCTGCAACACCACAGATTGCTTCAGGCCCTAATCTGGTGCCGGCACGGCACGCTGAGCCTTTGGTTAATTCCCTTCCTGGAGGGAAATGAGAGTTAAATTTGCCCGTCCAGACACCTCCAGCTAGTCTCTCCTTGGTTCTCCCTATTCCTGTTCATCTTCCGCAGTAATTGCAAACTGGGCCAAACAGGAGGTTAAAGGCACTGACTCTCCAAGTCGGGAGAGTGTTAGTAAAGCGTCTGGAATGTTGCACCCGAGTACTAGGGGACGAGAATGGAGACATATTGGAACACGTCTCCCGATCACTTGATCATACTCTGGGTTCCACATGCATGGTTTAGCTGAAGGAAGAATCCCTTAAAGCTGGAGAGTTGAGATCCGTGGAATGGGTACCATGCAATATGACTGCAAAGGGTCTTCATTTGCTCACCGAACCTCTCCAATCCTATCACTGCTGCGTTTATGCCAGTGTACACACGCTTGATTCTCTTTCGGAGACATAGCAATCCATAGGTTTTAAGATACTTACTAGTCAGGTACATTCTTAGGCGTTTAATATGGGGTGTTGAGTCCATTTCGTTGAGCAAGGAGTAGCTCTTGTCTATTCCATATTTGGCTTAAGGAACTTTATCTGTGCTCATTTCAATCTCTGGTTTTATGCAGCACCCCAACTCACCTTTCCCCTTAAGCAAGCATAAGTTGGTTTTCTAAATTTGAGACGCTGTTCCGTTTTGTAATTCAGTTCCTGTGTAGCCAAGTTTACATTCCGTGTATTAGTGATATCTTATGATGTTTCTATTTCTGTCTGACTTATTTCAGTTAGAAGCATCATACCTGAATCCACTCATTATGCTGCTACGGGCCTGATGACATAGATGTCATTGCTGAGTGATATTGCATTGTACATAAGTACCACAACTTCTTTATCCATTTTTCACTTTCTGCGATATTGAACTTGTACCGTAAACGAGGTTCTTGTTAACAGAGCCGTCCCAAACTTTGGGGTGGCTGTGTCTTTTTGATTTTAATTTCCCTATGCTAAAGGACCATAAGTGGAAGTGCCCTAGGCTCTGTTGCTTTGTTTTCTAGATGTTTCAGGAAACACCATACACTTCTCCCGAGTGGCTGTTGGCAATTTACATCCCACCCATCAGCATAACAAGGCTCCCAATTCTCCATGGCCTGTCCTGCCTTTCTGGATTTTACACTTTTCTCAGATGGCCCTTTTGACCGGGGGGAAGTGAGACTTCATTGTAGTGCAGATTTCCTTTGCAAGCTTGCTTGGTTGGTCAAAAAGGGCGTATGCGTTTTTTCCTGAATATATTCAGGAAAAAACGCATACGCCCTTTTTGGCCAAGTGCATCATTGTGGACGTTCTGCCTCTTTTCCTATGCTTTAAATGCAATTCCAGTCTACCTCCTGAAATCGGTTTCCTGCAATTCTGTCCCGCTTTCAAGTCCTCTTGGCAGCCTTACTTCAGTATACTTTTGGACGATAGCTGTCATTTATAACTCTGCAGGTTTGTGAATTACAGTGCCCCTGAGCTCCTTTCTTCAACTCGCTTTCTTGTGAGCTGGCCGCAAGACCGCAGGATTGCTTCAGGCCCTAATCTGGTTCCGGCACAGCACGCTGAGCCTTTGGTTAATTCCTCTTCCTGGTGGGAAATGAGAGTTAAATTTGCCCGTCCAGACACCTCCAGCTAGTCTCTCATTGGTTCTCCCTATTCCTGTTCATCTTCCGCAGTAATTGCAACCTGGGCCAAATAGGAGGTTAAAGGCACTGACTCTCCAAGTCGGGAGAGTGTTAGTAAAGCGTCTGGAATGTTGCACCCGAGTGCCAGGGGACGAGAATGGAGACATATTGGAACACGTCTCCCGATCACACGTTTGATCATACTCTGGGTTCCACATGCATGGTTTAGCTGAAGGAAGAATCCCTTAAAGCTGGAGAGTTGAGACCCGTGGAATGGGTACCATGCAATATGACTGCAAAGGGTCTTCATTTGCTCACCGAACCTCTCCAATCCTATCACTGCTGCGTTTATGCCAGTGTACACACGCTTGATTCTCTTTCGGAGACATAGCAATCCATAGGTTTTAAGATATTTACTAGTCAGGTACATTCTTAGGCGTTTAATATGGGGTGTTGAGTCCATTTCATTGAGCAAGGAGTAGCTCTTGTCTATTCCATATTTGGCTTAAGGAACTTTATCTGTGCTCATTTCAATCTCTGGTTTTATGCAGCACCCCAACTCACCTTTCCCCTTAAGCAAGCATAAGTTGGTTTTCTAAATTTGAGACGCTGTTCCGTTTTGTAATTCAGTTCCTGTGTAGCCAAGTTTACATTCCGTGTATTAGTGATATCTTATGATGTTTCTTTTTCTGTGTGAATTATTTCAGTTAAAATCATCATACCTGAATCCACTTATTATGCTGCTACGGGCCTGATGACATAGATGTCATTGCTGAGTGATATTGCATTGTACATAAGTACCACAAATTCTTTATCCATTTTTCACTTTCAGCGATATTGAACTTGTACCGTAAACGAGGTTCTAGTAAACAGAGCCGTCCCAAACTTTGGGGTGGCTGTGTCTTTTTGATTTTAATTTCCCTAAGCTAAAGGACCATAAGTGGAAGTGCCCCAGGCTCTGTTGCTTTGTTTTTTAGATGTTTCAGGAAACACCATACACTTCTCCCAAGTGGCTGTTGGCAATTTACATCCCGCCCATCAGCATAACAAGGCTCCCAGTTCTCCATGGCCTGTCCTGCCTTTCTGGATTTTACACTTTTTTCAGATGGCCCTTTTGACCGGGGGGAAGTGAGACTTCATTGTAGTGCAGATTTCCTTTGCAAGCTTGCTTGGTTGGCCAAAAAGGGCGTATGCGTTTTTTCCTGAATATATTCAGGAAAAAACGCATATGCCCTTTTTGGCCAAGTGCGTCATTGTGGACGTTCTGCCTCTTTTCCTATGCTTTAAATGCAATTCCAGTCTACCTCCTGAAATCGGTTTCCTGCAATTCTGCCCCGCTTTCAAGTCCTCTTGGCAGCCTGACTTCAGTATATTTTTGGACGATAGCTGTCATTTATAACTCTGCAGGTTTGTGAATTACAGTGCCCCTGAGCTCCTTTCTTCAACTCGATTTCTTGTGAGCTGGCCCCAACACCGCAGGATTGCTTCAGGCCCTAATCTGGTTCCGGCACGGCACGCTGAGCCTTAGGTTATTTCCTCTTCCTGGTGGGAAATGAGAGTTAAATTTGCCCGTCCAGACACCTCCAGCTAGTCTCTCATTGGTTCTCCCTATTCCTATTCATCTTCCGCAGAAATTGCAAACTGGGCCAAACAGGAGGTTAAAGGCAGTGACTCTCCAAGTCAGGAGAGTGTTAGTAATGCATATGGAATGTTGCACCCGAGTACCAGGGGACGAGAACGGAGACATATTTGAACACGTCTCCCGAGCACACATTTGATCATACTCTGGGTTCCACATGCATGTTTTAGCTGAAGGAAGAATCCCTTAAACCTGGAGAGTTGAGACCCGTGGAATGGGTACCATGCAATATGACTTCAAAGGGTCTTCATTTGCTCACTGAACCTCTCCAATCCTATCACTGCTGCGTTTATGCCAGTGTACACACGCTTGATTCTCTTTCGGAGACATAGCAATCCATAGGTTTTAAGATACTTACTAGTCAGGTACATTCTTAGGCGTTTAATATGGGGTGTTGAGTCCATTTCGTTGAGCAAGGAGTAGCTCTTGTCTATTCCATATTTGGCTTAAGGAACTTTATCTGTGCTCATTTCAATCTCTGGTTTTATGCAGCACCCCAACTCACCTTTCCCCTTAAGCAAGCATAAGTTGGTTTTCTAAATTTGAGACGCTGTTCCGTTTTGTAATTCAGTTCCTGTGTAGCCAAGTTTACATTCCGTGTATTAGTGATATCTTATGATGTTTCTATTTCTGTCTGACTTATTTCAGTTAGAAGCATCATACCTGAATCCACTCATTATGCTGCTACGGGCCTGATGACATAGATGTCATTGCTGAGTGATATTGCATTGTACGTAAGTACCACAACTTCTTTATCCATTTTTCACTTTCTGCGATATTGAACTTGTACCGTAAACGAGGTTCTTGTTAACAGAGCCGTCCCAAACTTTGGGGTGGCTGTGTCTTTTTGATTTTAATTTCCCTATGCTAAAGGACCATAAGTGGAAGTGCCCTAGGCTCTGTTGCTTTGTTTTCTAGATGTTTCAGGAAACACCATACACTTCTCCCGAGTGGCTGTTGGCAATTTACATCCCACCCATCAGCATAACAAGGCTCCCAATTCTCCATGGCCTGTCCTGCCTTTCTGGATTTTACACTTTTCTCAGATGGCCCTTTTGACCGGGGGGAAGTGAGACTTCATTGTAGTGCAGATTTCCTTTGCAAGCTTGCTTGGTTGGTCAAAAAGGGCGTATGCGTTTTTTCCTGAATATATTCAGGAAAAAACGCATACGCCCTTTTTGGCCAAGTGCATCATTGTGGACGTTCTGCCTCTTTTCCTATGCTTTAAATGCAATTCCAGTCTACCTCCTGAAATCGGTTTCCTGCAATTCTGTCCCGCTTTCAAGTCCTCTTGGCAGCCTTACTTCAGTATACTTTTGGACGATAGCTGTCATTTATAACTCTGCAGGTTTGTGAATTACAGTGCCCCTGAGCTCCTTTCTTCAACTCGCTTTCTTGTGAGCTGGCCCCAACACCTGAGGATTGCTTCAGGCCCTAATCTGGTTCCGGCACGGCACGCTGAGCCTTAGGTTAATTCCTCTTCCTGGTGGGAAATGAGAGTTAAATTTGCCCGTCCAGACACCTCCAGCTAGTCTCTCATTGGTTCTCCCTATTCCTGTTCATCTTCCGCAGAAATTGCAAACTGGGCCAAACAGGAGGTTAAAGGCAGTGACTCTCCAAGTCGGGAGAGTGTTAGTAATGCATATGGAATGTTGCACCCGAGTGCCAGGGGACGAGAACGGAGACATATTTGAACACGTCTCCCGAGCACACATTTGATCATACTCTGGGTTCCACATGCATGTTTTAGCTGAAGGAAGAATCCCTTAAAGCTGGAGAGTTGAGACCCGTGGAATGGGTACCATGCAATATGACTTCAAAGTGTCTTCATTTGCTCACCGAACCTCTCCAATCCTATCACTGCTGCGTTTATGCCAGTGTACACACGCTTGATTCTCTTTCGGAGACATAGCAATCCATAGGTTTTAAGATACTTACTAGTCAGGTACATTCTTAGGCGTTTAATATGGGGTGTTGAGTCCATTTCGTTGAGCAAGGAGTAGCTCTTGTCTATTCCATATTTGGCTTAAGGAACTTTATCTGTGCTCATTTCAATCTCTGGTTTTATGCAGCACCCCAACTCACCTTTCCCCTTAAGCAAGCATAAGTTGGTTTTCTAAATTTGAGACCCTGTTCTGTTTGTAATCCAGTTCCTGTGTAGCCATGTTTACATTCCGTGTATTAGTGATATCTTATGATGTTTCTTTTTCTGTGTGACTTATTTCAGTTAGAAGTATCATACCTGAATCCACTCATTATGCTGCTACGGGCCTGATGACATAGATGTCATTGCTGAGTGATATTGCATTGTACGTAAGTACCACAACTTCTTTATCCATTTTGCGCTTTCTGCGATATTGAACTTGTACCGTAAACGAGCCGTCCCAAACTTTGGGGTGGCTGTGTCTTTTTGATTTTAATTTCCCTAAGCTAAAGGACCATAAGTGGAAGTGCCCTAGGCTCTGTTGCTTTGTTTTTTAGATGTTTCAGGAAACACCATACACTTCTCCCGAGTGGCTGTTGGCAATTTACATCCCGCCCATCAGCATAAAAGTGCTCCCAGTTCTCCATGGCCTGTCCTGCCTTTCTGGATTTTACACTTTTTTCAGATGGCCCTTTTGACTAGGGGGAACTGAGACTTCATTGTAGTGCAGATTTCCTTTGCAAGCTTGCTTGATTGGCCAAAAAGCGCGTATGCGTTTTTTCCTGAATATATTCAGGAAAAAACGCATACACGCTTTTTGGCCAAGTGCATCATTTTGGACGTTCTGCCTCTTTTCCTATGCTTTAAATGCAATTCCAGTCTACCTCCTGAAATCGGTTTCCTGCAATTCTGTCCCGCTTTCAAGTCCTCTTGGCAGCCTTACTTCAGTATACTTTTGGACGATAGCTGTCATTTATAACTCTGCAGGTTTGTGAATTACAGTGCCCCTGAGCTCCTTTCTTCAACTCGCTTTCTTGTGAGCTGGCCCCAACACCTGAGGATTGCTTCAGGCCCTAATCTGGTTCCGGCACGGCACGCTGAGCCTTAGGTTAATTCCTCTTCCTGGTGGGAAATGAGAGTTAAATTTGCCCGTCCAGACACCTCCAGCTAGTCTCTCATTGGTTCTCCCTATTCCTGTTCATCTTCCGCAGAAATTGCAAACTGGGCCAAACAGGAGGTTAAAGGCAGTGACTCTCCAAGTCGGGAGAGTGTTAGTAATGCATATGGAATGTTGCACCCGAGTACCAGGGGACGAGAACGGAGACATATTTGAACACGTCTCCCGAGCACACATTTGATCATACTCTGGGTTCCACATGCATGGTTTAGCTGAAGGAAGAATCCCTTAAACCTGGAGAGTTGAGACCCGTGGAATGGGTACCATGCAATATGACTTCAAAGGGTCTTCATTTGCTCACTGAACCTCTCCAATCCTATCACTGCTGCGTTTATGCCAGTGTACACACGCTTGATTCTCTTTCGGAGACATAGCAATCCATAGGTTTTAAGATACTTACTAGTCAGGTACATTCTTAGGCGTTTAATATGGGGTGTTGAGTCCATTTCGTTGAGCAAGGAGTAGCTCTTGTCTATTCCATATTTGGCTTAAGGAACTTTATCTGTGCTCATTTCAATCTCTGGTTTTATGCAGCACCCCAACTCACCTTTCCCCTTAAGCAAGCATAAGTTGGTTTTCTAAATTTGAGACGCTGTTCCGTTTTGTAATTCAGTTCCTGTGTAGCCAAGTTTACATTCCGTGTATTAGTGATATCTTATGATGTTTCTATTTCTGTCTGACTTATTTCAGTTAGAAGCATCATACCTGAATCCACTCATTATGCTGCTACGGGCCTGATGACATAGATGTCATTGCTGAGTGATATTGCATTGTACATAAGTACCACAACTTCTTTATCCATTTTTCACTTTCTGCGATATTGAACTTGTACCGTAAACGAGGTTCTTGTTAAC
This sequence comes from Lagenorhynchus albirostris, assembly GCF_949774975.1. Taxonomy (NCBI): domain Eukaryota; kingdom Metazoa; phylum Chordata; class Mammalia; order Artiodactyla; family Delphinidae; genus Lagenorhynchus; species Lagenorhynchus albirostris. The sequence goes on from NW_026783481.1 coordinate 683,867, forward strand.
AGAGCCGTCCCAAACTTTGGGGTGGCTGTGTCTTTTTGATTTTAATTTCCCTATGCTAAAGGACCATAAGTGGAAGTGCCCTAGGCTCTGTTGCTTTGTTTTCTAGATGTTTCAGGAAACACCATACACTTCTCCCGAGTGGCTGTTGGCAATTTACATCCCACCCATCAGCATAACAAGGCTCCCAATTCTCCATGGCCTGTCCTGCCTTTCTGGATTTTACACTTTTCTCAGATGGCCCTTTTGACCGGGGGGAAGTGAGACTTCATTGTAGTGCAGATTTCCTTTGCAAGCTTGCTTGGTTGGTCAAAAAGGGCGTATGCGTTTTTTCCTGAATATATTCAGGAAAAAACGCATACGCCCTTTTTGGCCAAGTGCATCATTGTGGACGTTCTGCCTCTTTTCCTATGCTTTAAATGCAATTCCAGTCTACCTCCTGAAATCGGTTTCCTGCAATTCTGTCCCGCTTTCAAGTCCTCTTGGCAGCCTTACTTCAGTATACTTTTGGACGATAGCTGTCATTTATAACTCTGCAGGTTTGTGAATTACAGTGCCCCTGAGCTCCTTTCTTCAACTCGCTTTCTTGTGAGCTGGCCGCAACACCGCAGGATTGCTTCAGGCCCTAATCTGATTCCGGCACAGCACGCTGAGCCTTTGGTTAATTCCTCTTCCTGGTGGGAAATGAGAGTTAAATTTGCCCGTCCAGACACCTCCAGCTAGTCTCTCATTGGTTCTCCCTATTCCTGTTCATCTTCCGCAGAAATTGCAAACTGGGCCAAACAGGAGGTTAAAGGCAGTGACTCTCCAAGTCGGGAGAGTGTTAGTAATGCATATGGAATGTTGCACCCGAGTGCCAGGGGACGAGAACGGAGACATATTTGAACACGTCTCCCGAGCACACATTTGATCATACTCTGGGTTCCACATGCATGTTTTAGCTGAAGGAAGAATCCCTTAAAGCTGGAGAGTTGAGACCCGTGGAATGGGTACCATGCAATATGACTTCAAAGTGTCTTCATTTGCTCACCGAACCTCTCCAATCCTATCACTGCTGCGTTTATGCCAGTGTACACACGCTTGATTCTCTTTCGGAGACATAGCAATCCATAGGTTTTAAGATACTTACTAGTCAGGTACATTCTTAGGCGTTTAATATGGGGTGTTGAGTCCATTTCGTTGAGCAAGGAGTAGCTCTTGTCTATTCCATATTTGGCTTAAGGAACTTTATCTGTGCTCATTTCAATCTCTGGTTTTATGCAGCACCCCAACTCACCTTTCCCCTTAAGCAAGCATAAGTTGGTTTTCTAAATTTGAGACCCTGTTCTGTTTGTAATCCAGTTCCTGTGTAGCCATGTTTACATTCCGTGTATTAGTGATATCTTATGATGTTTCTTTTTCTGTGTGACTTATTTCAGTTAGAAGTATCATACCTGAATCCACTCATTATGCTGCTACGGGCCTGATGACATAGATGTCATTGCTGAGTGATATTGCATTGTACGTAAGTACCACAACTTCTTTATCCATTTTGCGCTTTCTGCGATATTGAACTTGTACCGTAAACGAGCCGTCCCAAACTTTGGGGTGGCTGTGTCTTTTTGATTTTAATTTCCCTAAGCTAAAGGACCATAAGTGGAAGTGCCCTAGGCTCTGTTGCTTTGTTTTTTAGATGTTTCAGGAAACACCATACACTTCTCCCGAGTGGCTGTTGGCAATTTACATCCCGCCCATCAGCATAAAAGTGCTCCCAGTTCTCCATGGCCTGTCCTGCCTTTCTGGATTTTACACTTTTTTCAGATGGCCCTTTTGACTAGGGGGAACTGAGACTTCATTGTAGTGCAGATTTCCTTTGCAAGCTTGCTTGATTGGCCAAAAAGCGCGTATGCGTTTTTTCCTGAATATATTCAGGAAAAAACGCATACACGCTTTTTGGCCAAGTGCATCATTTTGGACGTTCTGCCTCTTTTCCTATGCTTTAAATGCAATTCCAGTCTACCTCCTGAAATCGGTTTCCTGCAATTCTGCCCCGCTTTCAAGTCCTCTTGGCAGCCTTACTTCAGTATATTTTTGGACGATAGCTGTCATTTATAACTCTGCAGGTTTGTGAATTACAGTGCCCCTGAGCTCCTTTCTTCAACTCGCTTTCTTGTGAGCTGGCTGCAACACCACAGATTGCTTCAGGCCCTAATCTGGTTCTGGCACGGCACGCTGAGCCTTTGGTTAATTCCCTTCCTGGAGGGAAATGAGAGTTAAATTTGCCCGTCCAGACACCTCCAGCTAGTCTCTCCTTGGTTCTCCCTATTCCTGTTCATCTTCCGCAGTAATTGCAAACTGGGCCAAACAGGAGGTTAAAGGCACTGACTCTCCAAGTCGGGAGAGTGTTAGTAAAGCGTCTGGAATGTTGCACCCGAGTACCAGGGGACGAGAATGGAGACATATTGGAACACGTCTCCCGATCACTTGATCATACTCTGGGTTCCACATGCATGGTTTAGCTGAAGGAAGAATCCCTTAAAGCTGGAGAGTTGAGATCCGTGGAATGGGTACCATGCAATATGACTGCAAAGGGTCTTCATTTGCTCACCGAACCTCTCCAATCCTATCACTGCTGCGTTTATGCCAGTGTACACACGCTTGATTCTCTTTCGGAGACATAGCAATCCATAGGTTTTAAGATACTTACTAGTCAGGTACATTCTTAGGCGTTTAATATGGGGTGTTGAGTCCATTTCGTTGAGCAAGGAGTAGCTCTTGTCTATTCCATATTTGGCTTAAGGAACTTTATCTGTGCTCATTTCAATCTCTGGTTTTATGCAGCACCCCAACTCACCTTTCCCCTTAAGCAAGCATAAGTTGGTTTTCTAAATTTGAGACGCTGTTCCGTTTTGTAATTCAGTTCCTGTGTAGCCAAGTTTACATTCCGTGTATTAGTGATATCTTATGATGTTTCTATTTCTGTCTGACTTATTTCAGTTAGAAGCATCATACCTGAATCCACTCATTATGCTGCTACGGGCCTGATGACATAGATGTCATTGCTGAGTGATATTGCATTGTACATAAGTACCACAACTTCTTTATCCATTTTTCACTTTCTGCGATATTGAACTTGTACCGTAAACGAGGTTCTTGTTAACAGAGCCGTCCCAAACTTTGGGGTGGCTGTGTCTTTTTGATTTTAATTTCCCTATGCTAAAGGACCATAAGTGGAAGTGCCCTAGGCTCTGTTGCTTTGTTTTCTAGATGTTTCAGGAAACACCATACACTTCTCCCGAGTGGCTGTTGGCAATTTACATCCCACCCATCAGCATAACAAGGCTCCCAATTCTCCATGGCCTGTCCTGCCTTTCTGGATTTTACACTTTTCTCAGATGGCCCTTTTGACCGGGGGGAAGTGAGACTTCATTGTAGTGCAGATTTCCTTTGCAAGCTTGCTTGGTTGGTCAAAAAGGGCGTATGCGTTTTTTCCTGAATATATTCAGGAAAAAACGCATACGCCCTTTTTGGCCAAGTGCATCATTGTGGACGTTCTGCCTCTTTTCCTATGCTTTAAATGCAATTCCAGTCTACCTCCTGAAATCGGTTTCCTGCAATTCTGTCCCGCTTTCAAGTCCTCTTGGCAGCCTTACTTCAGTATACTTTTGGACGATAGCTGTCATTTATAACTCTGCAGGTTTGTGAATTACAGTGCCCCTGAGCTCCTTTCTTCAACTCGCTTTCTTGTGAGCTGGCCGCAAGACCGCAGGATTGCTTCAGGCCCTAATCTGGTTCCGGCACAGCACGCTGAGCCTTTGGTTAATTCCCTTCCTGGTGGGAAATGAGAGTTAAATTTGCCCGTCCAGACACCTCCAGCTAGTCTCTCATTGGTTCTCCCTATTCCTGTTCATCTTCCGCAGTAATTGCAACCTGGGCCAAATAGGAGGTTAAAGGCACTGACTCTCCAAGTCGGGAGAGTGTTAGTAAAGCGTCTGGAATGTTGCACCCGAGTGCCAGGGGACGAGAATGGAGACATATTGGAACACGTCTCCCGATCACACGTTTGATCATACTCTGGGTTCCACATGCATGGTTTAGCTGAAGGAAGAATCCCTTAAAGCTGGAGAGTTGAGACCCGTGGAATGGGTACCATGCAATATGACTGCAAAGGGTCTTCATTTGCTCACCGAACCTCTCCAATCCTATCACTGCTGCGTTTATGCCAGTGTACACACGCTTGATTCTCTTTCGGAGACATAGCAATCCATAGGTTTTAAGATATTTACTAGTCAGGTACATTCTTAGGCGTTTAATATGGGGTGTTGAGTCCATTTCATTGAGCAAGGAGTAGCTCTTGTCTATTCCATATTTGGCTTAAGGAACTTTATCTGTGCTCATTTCAATCTCTGGTTTTATGCAGCACCCCAACTCACCTTTCCCCTTAAGCAAGCATAAGTTGGTTTTCTAAATTTGAGACGCTGTTCCGTTTTGTAATTCAGTTCCTGTGTAGCCAAGTTTACATTCCGTGTATTAGTGATATCTTATGATGTTTCTTTTTCTGTGTGAATTATTTCAGTTAAAATCATCATACCTGAATCCACTTATTATGCTGCTACGGGCCTGATGACATAGATGTCATTGCTGAGTGATATTGCATTGTACATAAGTACCACAAATTCTTTATCCATTTTTCACTTTCAGCGATATTGAACTTGTACCGTAAACGAGGTTCTTGTTAACAGAGCCGTCCCAAACTTTGGGGTGGCTGTGTCTTTTTGATTTTAATTTCCCTAAGCTAAAGGACCATAAGTGGAAGTGCCCCAGGCTCTGTTGCTTTGTTTTTTAGATGTTTCAGGAAACACCATACACTTCTCCCGAGTGGCTGTTGGCAATTTACATCCCGCCCATCAGCATAACAAGGCTCCCAGTTCTCCATGGCCTGTCCTGCCTTTCTGGATTTTACACTTTTTTCAGATGGCCCTTTTGACCGGGGGGAAGTGAGACTTCATTGTAGTGCAGATTTCCTTTGCAAGCTTGCTTGGTTGGCCAAAAAGGGCGTATGCGTTTTTTCCTGAATATATTCAGGAAAAAACGCATATGCCCTTTTTGGCCAAGTGCATCATTGTGGACGTTCTCCCTCTTTTCCTATGCTTTAAATGCAATTCCAGTCTACCTCCTGAAATCGGTTTCCTGCAATTCTGCCCCGCTTTCAAGTCCTCTTGGCAGCCTGACTTCAGTATATTTTTGGACGATAGCTGTCATTTATAACTCTGCAGGTTTGTGAATTACAGTGCCCCTGAGCTCCTTTCTTCAACTCGCTTTCTTGTGAGCTGGCCCCAACACCGCAGGATTGCTTCAGGCCCTAATCTGGTTCCGGCACGGCACGCTGAGCCTTAGGTTATTTCCTCTTCCTGGTGGGAAATGAGAGTTAAATTTGCCCGTCCAGACACCTCCAGCTAGTCTCTCATTGGTTCTCCCTATTCCTGTTCATCTTCCGCAGAAATTGCAAACTGGGCCAAACAGGAGGTTAAAGGCAGTGACTCTCCAAGTCGGGAGAGTGTTAGTAATGCATATGGAATGTTGCACCCGAGTACCAGGGGACGAGAACGGAGACATATTTGAACACGTCTCCCGAGCACACATTTGATCATACTCTGGGTTCCACATGCATGTTTTAGCTGAAGGAAGAATCCCTTAAACCTGGAGAGTTGAGACCCGTGGAATGGGTACCATGCAATATGACTTCAAAGGGTCTTCATTTGCTCACTGAACCTCTCCAATCCTATCACTGCTGCGTTTATGCCAGTGTACACACGCTTGATTCTCTTTCGGAGACATAGCAATCCATAGGTTTTAAGATACTTACTAGTCAGGTACATTCTTAGGCGTTTAATATGGGGTGTTGAGTCCATTTCGTTGAGCAAGGAGTAGCTCTTGTCTATTCCATATTTGGCTTAAGGAACTTTATCTGTGCTGATTTCAATCTCTGGTTTTATGCAGCACCCCAACTCACCTTTCCCCTTAAGCAAGCATAAGTTGGTTTTCTAAATTTGAGACGCTGTTCCGTTTTGTAATTCAGTTCCTGTGTAGCCAAGTTTACATTCCGTGTATTAGTGATATCTTATGATGTTTCTATTTCTGTCTGACTTATTTCAGTTAGAAGCATCATACCTGAATCCACTCATTATGCTGCTACGGGCCTGATGACATAGATATCATTGCTGAGTGATATTGCATTGTACATAAGTACCACAACTTCTTTATCCATTTTTCACTTTCTGCGATATTGAACTTGTACCGTAAACGAGGTTCTTGTTAACAGAGCCGTCCCAAACTTTGGGGTGGCTGTGTCTTTTTGATTTTAATTTCCCTATGCTAAAGGACCATAAGTGGAAGTGCCCTAGGCTCTGTTGCTTTGTTTTCTAGATGTTTCAGGAAACACCATACACTTCTCCCGAGTGGCTGTTGGCAATTTACATCCCACCCATCAGCATAACAAGGCTCCCAATTCTCCATGGCCTGTCCTGCCTTTCTGGATTTTACACTTTTCTCAGATGGCCCTTTTGACCGGGGGGAAGTGAGACTTCATTGTAGTGCAGATTTCCTTTGCAAGCTTGCTTGGTTGGTCAAAAAGGGCGTATGCGTTTTTTCCTGAATATATTCAGGAAAAAACACATACGCCCTTTTTGGCCAAGTGCATCATTGTGGACGTTCTGCCTCTTTTCCTATGCTTTAAATGCAATTCCAGTCTACCTCCTGAAATCGGTTTCCTGCAATTCTGTCCCGCTTTCAAGTCCTCTTGGCAGCCTTACTTCAGTATACTTTTGGACGATAGCTGTCATTTATAACTCTGCAGGTTTGTGAATTACAGTGCCCCTGAGCTCCTTTCTTCAACTCGCTTTCTTGTGAGCTGGCCCCAACACCTGAGGATTGCTTCAGGCCCTAATCTGGTTCCGGCACGGCACGCTGAGCCTTAGGTTAATTCCTCTTCCTGGTGGGAAATGAGAGTTAAATTTGCCCGTCCAGACACCTCCAGCTAGTCTCTCATTGGTTCTCCCTATTCCTGTTCATCTTCCGCAGAAATTGCAAACTGGGCCAAACAGGAGGTTAAAGGCAGTGACTCTCCAAGTCGGGAGAGTGTTAGTAATGCATATGGAATGTTGCACCCGAGTACCAGGGGACGAGAACGGAGACATATTTGAACACGTCTCCCGAGCACACATTTGATCATACTCTGGGTTCCACATGCATGTTTTAGCTGAAGGAAGAATCCCTTAAAGCTGGAGAGTTGAGACCCGTGGAATGGGTACCATGCAATATGACTTCAAAGTGTCTTCATTTGCTCACCGAACCTCTCCAATCCTATCACTGCTGCGTTTATGCCAGTGTACACACGCTTGATTCTCTTTCGGAGACATAGCAATCCATAGGTTTTAAGATACTTACTAGTCAGGTACATTCTTAGGCGTTTAATATGGGGTGTTGAGTCCATTTCGTTGAGCAAGGAGTAGCTCTTGTCTATTCCATATTTGGCTTAAGGAACTTTATCTGTGCTCATTTCAATCTCTGGTTTTATGCAGCACCCCAACTCACCTTTCCCCTTAAGCAAGCATAAGTTGGTTTTCTAAATTTGAGACCCTGTTCTGTTTGTAATCCAGTTCCTGTGTAGCCATGTTTACATTCCGTGTATTAGTGATATCTTATGATGTTTCTTTTTCTGTGTGACTTATTTCAGTTAGAAGTATCATACCTGAATCCACTCATTATGCTGCTACGGGCCTGATGACATAGATGTCATTGCTGAGTGATATTGCATTGTACGTAAGTACCACAACTTCTTTATCCATTTTGCGCTTTCTGCGATATTGAACTTGTACCGTAAACGAGCCGTCCCAAACTTTGGGGTGGCTGTGTCTTTTTGATTTTAATTTCCCTAAGCTAAAGGACCATAAGTGGAAGTGCCCTAGGCTCTGTTGCTTTGTTTTTTAGATGTTTCAGGAAACACCATACACTTCTCCCGAGTGGCTGTTGGCAATTTACATCCCGCCCATCAGCATAAAAGTGCTCCCAGTTCTCCATGGCCTGTCCTGCCTTTCTGGATTTTACACTTTTTTCAGATGGCCCTTTTGACTAGGGGGAACTGAGACTTCATTGTAGTGCAGATTTCCTTTGCAAGCTTGCTTGATTGGCCAAAAAGCGCGTATGCGTTTTTTCCTGAATATATTCAGGAAAAAACGCATACACGCTTTTTGGCCAAGTGCATCATTTTGGACGTTCTGCCTCTTTTCCTATGCTTTAAATGCAATTCCAGCCTACCTCCTGAAATCGGTTTCCTGCAATTCTGCCCCGCTTTCAAGTCCTCTTGGCAGCCTTACTTCAGTATATTTTTGGACGATAGCTGTCATTTATAACTCTGCAGGTTTGTGAATTACAGTGCCCCTGAGCTCCTTTCTTCAACTCGCTTTCTTGTGAGCTGGCTGCAACACCACAGATTGCTTCAGGCCCTAATCTGGTTCCGGCACGGCACGCTGAGCCTTTGGTTAATTCCCTTCCTGGAGGGAAATGAGAGTTAAATTTGCCCGTCCAGACACCTCCAGCTAGTCTCTCCTTGGTTCTCCCTATTCCTGTTCATCTTCCGCAGTAATTGCAAACTGGGCCAAACAGGAGGTTAAAGGCACTGACTCTCCAAGTCGGGAGAGTGTTAGTAAAGCGTCTGGAATGTTGCACCCGAGTACTAGGGGACGAGAATGGAGACATATTGGAACACGTCTCCCGATCACTTGATCATACTCTGGGTTCCACATGCATGGTTTAGCTGAAGGAAGAATCCCTTAAAGCTGGAGAGTTGAGATCCGTGGAATGGGTACCATGCAATATGACTGCAAAGGGTCTTCATTTGCTCACCGAACCTCTCCAATCCTATCACTGCTGCGTTTATGCCAGTGTACACACGCTTGATTCTCTTTCGGAGACATAGCAATCCATAGGTTTTAAGATACTTACTAGTCAGGTACATTCTTAGGCGTTTAATATGGGGTGTTGAGTCCATTTCGTTGAGCAAGGAGTAGCTCTTGTCTATTCCATATTTGGCTTAAGGAACTTTATCTGTGCTCATTTCAATCTCTGGTTTTATGCAGCACCCCAACTCACCTTTCCCCTTAAGCAAGCATAAGTTGGTTTTCTAAATTTGAGACGCTGTTCCGTTTTGTAATTCAGTTCCTGTGTAGCCAAGTTTACATTCCGTGTATTAGTGATATCTTATGATGTTTCTATTTCTGTCTGACTTATTTCAGTTAGAAGCATCATACCTGAATCCACTCATTATGCTGCTACGGGCCTGATGACATAGATGTCATTGCTGAGTGATATTGCATTGTACATAAGTACCACAACTTCTTTATCCATTTTTCACTTTCTGCGATATTGAACTTGTACCGTAAACGAGGTTCTTGTTAACAGAGCCGTCCCAAACTTTGGGGTGGCTGTGTCTTTTTGATTTTAATTTCCCTATGCTAAAGGACCATAAGTGGAAGTGCCCTAGGCTCTGTTGCTTTGTTTTCTAGATGTTTCAGGAAACACCATACACTTCTCCCGAGTGGCTGTTGGCAATTTACATCCCACCCATCAGCATAACAAGGCTCCCAATTCTCCATGGCCTGTCCTGCCTTTCTGGATTTTACACTTTTCTCAGATGGCCCTTTTGACCGGGGGGAAGTGAGACTTCATTGTAGTGCAGATTTCCTTTGCAAGCTTGCTTGGTTGGTCAAAAAGGGCGTATGCGTTTTTTCCTGAATATATTCAGGAAAAAACGCATACGCCCTTTTTGGCCAAGTGCATCATTGTGGACGTTCTGCCTCTTTTCCTATGCTTTAAATGCAATTCCAGTCTACCTCCTGAAATCGGTTTCCTGCAATTCTGTCCCGCTTTCAAGTCCTCTTGGCAGCCTTACTTCAGTATACTTTTGGACGATAGCTGTCATTTATAACTCTGCAGGTTTGTGAATTACAGTGCCCCTGAGCTCCTTTCTTCAACTCGCTTTCTTGTGAGCTGGCCGCAAGACCGCAGGATTGCTTCAGGCCCTAATCTGGTTCCGGCACAGCACGCTGAGCCTTTGGTTAATTCCTCTTCCTGGTGGGAAATGAGAGTTAAATTTGCCCGTCCAGACACCTCCAGCTAGTCTCTCATTGGTTCTCCCTATTCCTGTTCATCTTCCGCAGTAATTGCAACCTGGGCCAAATAGGAGGTTAAAGGCACTGACTCTCCAAGTCGGGAGAGTGTTAGTAAAGCGTCTGGAATGTTGCACCCGAGTGCCAGGGGACGAGAATGGAGACATATTGGAACACGTCTCCCGATCACACGTTTGATCATACTCTGGGTTCCACATGCATGGTTTAGCTGAAGGAAGAATCCCTTAAAGCTGGAGAGTTGAGACCCGTGGAATGGGTACCATGCAATATGACTGCAAAGGGTCTTCATTTGCTCACCGAACCTCTCCAATCCTATCACTGCTGCGTTTATGCCAGTGTACACACGCTTGATTCTCTTTCGGAGACATAGCAATCCATAGGTTTTAAGATATTTACTAGTCAGGTACATTCTTAGGCGTTTAATATGGGGTGTTGAGTCCATTTCATTGAGCAAGGAGTAGCTCTTGTCTATTCCATATTTGGCTTAAGGAACTTTATCTGTGCTCATTTCAATCTCTGGTTTTATGCAGCACCCCAACTCACCTTTCCCCTTAAGCAAGCATAAGTTGGTTTTCTAAATTTGAGACGCTGTTCCGTTTTGTAATTCAGTTCCTGTGTAGCCAAGTTTACATTCCGTGTATTAGTGATATCTTATGATGTTTCTTTTTCTGTGTGAATTATTTCAGTTAAAATCATCATACCTGAATCCACTTATTATGCTGCTACGGGCCTGATGACATAGATGTCATTGCTGAGTGATATTGCATTGTACATAAGTACCACAAATTCTTTATCCATTTTTCACTTTCAGCGATATTGAACTTGTACCGTAAACGAGGTTCTTGTTAACAGAGCCGTCCCAAACTTTGGGGTGGCTGTGTCTTTTTGATTTTAATTTCCCTAAGCTAAAGGACCATAAGTGGAAGTGCCCCAGGCTCTGTTGCTTTGTTTTTTAGATGTTTCAGGAAACACCATACACTTCTCCCGAGTGGCTGTTGGCAATTTACATCCCGCCCATCAGCATAAAAGTGCTCCCAGTTCTCCATGGCCTGTCCTGCCTTTCTGGATTTTACACTTTTTTCAGATGGCCCTTTTGACCGGGGGGAAGTGAGACTTCATTGTAGTGCAGATTTCCTTTGCAAGCTTGCTTGGTTGGCCAAAAAGGGCGTATGCGTTTTTTCCTGAATATATTCAGGAAAAAACGCATACGCCCTTTTTGGCCAAGTGCATCATTGTGGACGTTCTGCCTCTTTTCCTATGCTTTAAATGCAATTCCAGTCTACCTCCTGAAATCGGTTTCCTGCAATTCTGCCCCGCTTTCAAGTCCTCTTGGCAGCCTGACTTCAGTATATTTTTGGACGATAGCTGTCATTTATAACTCTGCAGGTTTGTGAATTACAGTGCCCCTGAGCTCCTTTCTTCAACTCGCTTTCTTGTGAGCTGGCCCCAACACCTGAGGATTGCTTCAGGCCCTAATCTGGTTCCGGCACGGCACGCTGAGCCTTAGGTTATTTCCTCTTCCTGGTGGGAAATGAGAGTTAAATTTGCCCGTCCAGACACCTCCAGCTAGTCTCTCATTGGTTCTCCCTATTCCTGTTCATCTTCCGCAGAAATTGCAAACTGGGCCAAACAGGAGGTTAAAGGCAGTGACTCTCCAAGTCGGGAGAGTGTTAGTAATGCATATGGAATGTTGCACCCGAGTACCAGGGGACGAGAACGGAGACATATTTGAACACGTCTCCCGAGCACACATTTGATCATACTCTGGGTTCCACATGCATGTTTTAGCTGAAGGAAGAATCCCTTAAACCTGGAGAGTTGAGACCCGTGGAATGGGTACCATGCAATATGACTTCAAAGGGTCTTCATTTGCTCACTGAACCTCTCCAATCCTATCACTGCTGCGTTTATGCCAGTGTACACACGCTTGATTCTCTTTCGGAGACATAGCAATCCATAGGTTTTAAGATACTTACTAGTCAGGTACATTCTTAGGCGTTTAATATGGGGTGTTGAGTCCATTTCGTTGAGCAAGGAGTAGCTCTTGTCTATTCCATATTTGGCTTAAGGAACTTTATCTGTGCTCATTTCAATCTCTGGTTTTATGCAGCACCCCAACTCACCTTTCCCCTTAAGCAAGCATAAGTTGGTTTTCTAAATTTGAGACCCTGTTCTGTTTGTAATCCAGTTCCTGTGTAGCCATGTTTACATTCCGTGTATTAGTGATATCTTATGATGTTTCTTTTTCTGTGTGACTTATTTCAGTTAGAAGTATCATACCTGAATCCACTCATTATGCTGCTACGGGCCTGATGACATAGATGTCATTGCTGAGTGATATTGCATTGTACGTAAGTACCACAACTTCTTTATCCATTTTGCGCTTTCTGCGATATTGAACTTGTACCGTAAACGAGCCGTCCCAAACTTTGGGGTGGCTGTGTCTTTTTGATTTTAATTTCCCTAAGCTAAAGGACCATAAGTGGAAGTGCCCTAGGCTCTGTTGCTTTGTTTTTTAGATGTTTCAGGAAACACCATACACTTCTCCCGAGTGGCTGTTGGCAATTTACATCCCGCCCATCAGCATAAAAGTGCTCCCAGTTCTCCATGGCCTGTCCTGCCTTTCTGGATTTTACACTTTTTTCAGATGGCCCTTTTGACTAGGGGGAACTGAGACTTCATTGTAGTGCAGATTTCCTTTGCAAGCTTGCTTGATTGGCCAACTAGTGCGTATGCGTTTTTTCCTGAATATATTCAGGAAAAAACGCATACGTGCTTTTTGGCCAAGTGCATCATTGTCGACGTTCTGCCTCTTTTCCTATGCTTTAAATGCAATTCCAGCCTACCTCCTGAAATCGGTTTCCTGCAATTCTGCCCCGCTTTCAAGTCCTCTTGGCAGCCTTACTTCAGTATACTTTTGGACGATAGCTGTCATTTATAACTCTGCAGGTTTGTGAATTACAGTGCCCCTGAGCTCCTTTCTTCAACTCGCTTTCTTGTGAGCTGGCTGCAACACCACAGATTGCTTCAGGCCCTAATCTGGTTCCGGCACGGCACGCTGAGCCTTTGGTTAATTCCCTTCCTGGAGGGAAATGAGAGTTAAATTTGCCCGTCCAGACACCTCCAGCTAGTCTCTCCTTGGTTCTCCCTATTCCTGTTCATCTTCCGCAGTAATTGCAAACTGGGCCAAACAGGAGGTTAAAGGCACTGACTCTCCAAGTCGGGAGAGTGTTAGTAAAGCGTCTGGAATGTTGCACCCGAGTACTAGGGGACGAGAATGGAGACATATTGGAACACGTCTCCCGATCACACGTTTGATCATACTCTGGGTTCCACATGCATGGTTTAGCTGAAGGAAGAATCCCTTAAAGCTGGAGAGTTGAGACCCGTGGAATGGGTACCATGCAGTATGACTGCAAAGGGTCTTCATTTGCTCACCGAACCTCTCCAATCCTATCACTGCTGCGTTTATGCCCCTGTACACACGCTTGATTCTCTTTCGGAGACATAACAATCCATAGGTTTTAAGATACTTACTAGTCAGGTACATTCTTAGGCGTTTAATATGGGGTGTTGAGTCCATTTCGTTGAGCAAGGAGTAGCTCTTGTCTATTCCATATTTGGCTTAAGGAACTTTATCTGTGCTCATTTCAATCTCTGGTTTTATGCAGCACCCCAACTCACCTTTCCCCTTAAGCAAGCATAAGTTGGTTTTCTAAATTTGAGACCCTGTTCTGTTTTGTAATCCATTTCCTGTGTAGCCAAGTTTCCATTCTGTGTATTAGTGATATCTTATGATGTTTCTTTTTCTTTGTGACTTATTTCAGTTAGAATCATCATACCTGAATCCACTCATTATGCTGCTACGGGCCTGATGACATAGATTTCATTGCTGAGTGATATTGCATTGTACATAAGTACCACAACTTCTTTATCCATTTTTCACTTTCAGCGATATTGAACTTGTACCGTAAACGAGGTTCTTATAAACAGAGCCGTCCCAAACTTTGGGGTGGCTGTGTCTTTTTGATTTTAATTTCCCTAAGCTATAGGACCATAAGTGGAAGTGCCCCAGGCTCTGTTGCTTTGTTTTTTAGATGTTTCAGGAAACACCATACACTTCTCCCGAGTGGCTGTTGGCAATTTACATCCCGCCCATCAGCATAACAAGGCTCCCAGTTCTCCATGGCCTGTCCTGCCTTTCTGGATTTTACACTTTTTTCAGATGGCCCTTTTGACCGGGGGGAAGTGAGACTTCATTGTAGTGCAGATTTCCTTTGCAAGCTTGCTTGGTTGGCCAAAAAGGGCGTATGCGTTTTTTCCTGAATATATTCTGGAAAAAACGCATACGCCCTTTTTGGCCAAGTGCATCATTGTGGACGTTCTGCCTCTTTTCCTATGCTTTAAATGCAATTCCAGCCTACCTCCTGACATCGGTTTCCTGCAATTCTGCCCCGCTTTCAAGTCCTCTTGGCAGCCTTACTTCAGTATATTTTTGGACGATAGCTGTCATTTATAACTCTGCAGGTTTGTGAATTACAGTGCCCCTGAGCTCCTTTCTTCAACTCGCTTTCTTGTGAGCTGGCCGCAAGACCGCAGGATGATTCAGGCCCTAATCTGGTTCCGGCACGGCACGCTGAGCCTTTGGTTAATTCCCTTCCTGGTGGGAAATGAGAGTTAAATTTGCCCGTCCAGACACCTCCAGCTAGTCTCTCATTGGTTCTCCCTATTCCTGTTCATCTTCCGCAGTAATTGCTACCTGGGCCAAATAGGAGGTTAAAGGCACTGACTCTCCAAGTCGGGAGAGTGTTAGTAAAGCGTCTGGAATGTTGCACCCGAGTGCCAGGGGACGAGAATGGAGACATATTGGAACACGTCTCCCGATCACACGTTTGATCATACTCTGGGTTCCACATGCATGGTTTAGCTGAAGGAAGAATCCCTTAAAGCTGGAGAGTTGAGACCCGTGGAATGGGTACCATGCAATATGACTGCAAAGGGTCTTCATTTGCTCACCGAACCTCTCCAATCCTATCACTGCTGCGTTTATGCCAGTGTACACACGCTTGATTCTCTTTCGGAGACATAGCAATCCATAGGTTTTAAGATATTTACTAGTCAGGTACATTCTTAGGCGTTTAATATGGGGTGTTGAGTCCATTTCATTGAGCAAGGAGTAGCTCTTGTCTATTCCATATTTGGCTTAAGGAACTTTATCTGTGCTCATTTCAATCTCTGGTTTTATGCAGCACCCCAACTCACCTTTCCCCTTAAGCAAGCATAAGTTGGTTTTCTAAATTTGAGACGCTGTTCCGTTTTGTAATTCAGTTCCTGTGTAGCCAAGTTTACATTCCGTGTATTAGTGATATCTTATGATGTTTCTTTTTCTGTGTGAATTATTTCAGTTAAAATCATCATACCTGAATCCACTTATTATGCTGCTACGGGCCTGATGACATAGATGTCATTGCTGAGTGATATTGCATTGTACATAAGTACCACAAATTCTTTATCCATTTTTCACTTTCAGCGATATTGAACTTGTACCGTAAACGAGGTTCTTGTTAACAGAGCCGTCCCAAACTTTGGGGTGGCTGTGTCTTTTTGATTTTAATTTCCCTAAGCTAAAGGACCATAAGTGGAAGTGCCCCAGGCTCTGTTGCTTTGTTTTTTAGATGTTTCAGGAAACACCATACACTTCTCCCGAGTTGCTGTTGGCAATTTACATCCCGCCCATCAGCATAACAAGGCTCCCAGTTCTCCATGGCCTGTCCTGCCTTTCTGGATTTTACACTTTTTTCAGATGGCCCTTTTGACCGGGGGGAAGTGAGACTTCATTGTAGTGCAGATTTCCTTTGCAAGCTTGCTTGGTTGGCCAAAAAGGGCGTATGCGTTTTTTCCTGAATATATTCAGGAAAAAACACATACGCCCTTTTTGGCCAAGTGCATCATTGTGGACGTTCTGCCTCTTTTCCTATGCTTTAAATGCAATTCCAGTCTACCTCCTGAAATCGGTTTCCTGCAATTCTGCCCCGCTTTCAAGTCCTCTTGGCAGCCTGACTTCAGTATATTTTTGGACGATAGCTGTCATTTATAACTCTGCAGGTTTGTGAATTACAGTGCCCCTGAGCTCCTTTCTTCAACTCGCTTTCTTGTGAGCTGGCCCCAACACCGCAGGATTGCTTCAGGCCCTAATCTGGTTCCGGCACGGCACGCTGAGCCTTAGGTTATTTCCTCTTCCTGGTGGGAAATGAGAGTTAAATTTGCCCGTCCAGACACCTCCAGCTAGTCTCTCATTGGTTCTCCCTATTCCTGTTCATCTTCCGCAGAAATTGCAAACTGGGCCAAACAGGAGGTTAAAGGCAGTGACTCTCCAAGTCGGGAGAGTGTTAGTAATGCATATGGAATGTTGCACCCGAGTACCAGGGGACGAGAACGGAGACATATTTGAACACGTCTCCCGAGCACACATTTGATCATACTCTGGGTTCCACATGCATGTTTTAGCTGAAGGAAGAATCCCTTAAACCTGGAGAGTTGAGACCCGTGGAATGGGTACCATGCAATATGACTTCAAAGGGTCTTCATTTGCTCACTGAACCTCTCCAATCCTATCACTGCTGCGTTTATGCCAGTGTACACACGCTTGATTCTCTTTCGGAGACATAGCAATCCATAGGTTTTAAGATACTTACTAGTCAGGTACATTCTTAGGCGTTTAATATGGGGTGTTGAGTCCATTTCGTTGAGCAAGGAGTAGCTCTTGTCTATTCCATATTTGGCTTAAGGAACTTTATCTGTGCTCATTTCAATCTCTGGTTTTATGCAGCACCCCAACTCACCTTTCCCCTTAAGCAAGCATAAGTTGGTTTTCTAAATTTGAGACCCTGTTCTGTTTGTAATCCAGTTCCTGTGTAGCCATGTTTACATTCCGTGTATTAGTGATATCTTATGATGTTTCTTTTTCTGTGTGACTTATTTCAGTTAGAAGTATCATACCTGAATCCACTCATTATGCTGCTACGGGCCTGATGACATAGATGTCATTGCTGAGTGATATTGCATTGTACGTAAGTACCACAACTTCTTTATCCATTTTGCGCTTTCTGCGATATTGAACTTGTACCGTAAACGAGCCGTCCCAAACTTTGGCGTGGCTGTGTCTTTTTGATTTTAATTTCCCTAAGCTAAAGGACCATAAGTGGAAGTGCCCTAGGCTCTGTTGCTTTGTTTTTTAGATGTTTCAGGAAACACCATACACTTCTCCCGAGTGGCTGTTGGCAATTTACATCCCGCCCATCAGCATAAAAGTGCTCCCAGTTCTCCATGGCCTGTCCTGCCTTTCTGGATTTTACACTTTTTTCAGATGGCCCTTTTGACTAGGGGGAACTGAGACTTCATTGTAGTGCAGATTTCCTTTGCAAGCTTGCTTGATTGGCCAACTAGTGCGTATGCGTTTTTTCCTGAATATATTCAGGAAAAAACGCATACGCGCTTTTTGGCCAAGTGCATCATTGTCGACGTTCTGCCTCTTTTCCTATGCTTTAAATGCAATTCCAGCCTACCTCCTGAAATCGGTTTCCTGCAATTCTGCCCCGCTTTCAAGTCCTCTTGGCAGCCTGACTTCAGTATATTTTTGGACGATAGCTGTCATTTATAACTCTGCAGGTTTGTGAATTACAGTGCCCCTGAGCTCCTTTCTTCAACTCGCTTTCTTGTGAGCTGGCCCCAACACCTGAGGATTGCTTCAGGCCCTAATCTGGTTCCGGCACGGCACGCTGAGCCTTAGGTTAATTCCTCTTCCTGGTGGGAAATGAGAGTTAAATTTGCCCGTCCAGACACCTCCAGCTAGTCTTTCATTGGTTCTCCCTATTCCTGTTCATCTTCCGCAGAAATTGCAAACTGGGCCAAACAGGAGGTTAAAGGCAGTGACTCTCCAAGTCGGGAGAGTGTTAGTAATGCATATGGAATGTTGCACCCGAGTACCAGGGGACGAGAACGGAGACATATTTGAACACGTCTCCCGAGCACACATTTGATCATACTCTGGGTTCCACATGCATGGTTTAGCTGAAGGAAGAATCCCTTAAAGCTGGAGAGTTGAGACCCGTGGAATGGGTACCATGCAATATGACTTCAAAGGGTCTTCATTTGCTCACCGAACCTCTCCAATCCTATCACTGCTGTGTTTATGCCAGTGTACACACGCTTGATTCTCTTTCGGAGACATAGCAATCCATAGGTTTTAAGATACTTACTAGTCAGGTACATTCTTAGGCGTTTAATATGGGGTGTTGAGTCCATTTCGTTGAGCAAGGAGTAGCTCTTGTCTATTCCATATTTGGCTTAAGGAACTTTATCTGTGCTCATTTCAATCTCTGGTTTTATGCAGCACCCCAACTCACCTTTCCCCTTAAGCAAGCATAAGTTGGTTTTCTAAATTTGAGACCCTGTTCTGTTTTGTAATCCAGTTCTTGTGTAGCCAAGTTTACATTCCGTGTATTAATGATATCTTATGATGTTTCTTTTTCTTTGTGACTTATTTCAGTTAGAATCATCATACCTGAATCCTCTCATTATGCTGCTATGGGCCTGATGACATAGATTTCATTGCTGAGTGATATTGCATTGTACATAAGTACCACAACTTCTTTATCCATTTTTCACTTTCAGCGATATTGAACTTGTACCGTAAACGAGGTTCTTGTAAACAGAGCCGTCCCAAACTTTGGGGTGGCTGTGTCTTTTTGATTTTAATTTCCCTATGCTAAAGGACCATAAGTGGAAGTGCCCTAGGCTCTGTTGCTTTGTTTTCTAGATGTTTCAGGAAACACCATACACTTCTCCCGAGTGGCTGTTGGCAATTTACATCCCACCCATCAGCATAACAAGGCTCCCAATTCTCCATGGCCTGTCCTGCCTTCATGGATTTTACACTTTTCTCAGATGGCCCTTTTGACCGGGGGGAAGTGAGACTTCATTGTAGTGCAGATTTCCTTTGCAAGCTTGCTTGGTTGGTCAAAAAGGGCGTATGCGTTTTTTCCTGAATATATTCAGGAAAAAACGCATACGCCCTTTTTGGCCAAGTGCATCATTGTGGACGTTCTGCCTCTTTTCCTATGCTTTAAATGCAATTCCAGTCTACCTCCTGAAATCGGTTTCCTGCAATTCTGTCCCGCTTTCAAGTCCTCTTGGCAGCCTTACTTCAGTATACTTTTGGACGATAGCTGTCATTTATAACTCTGCAGGTTTGTGAATTACAGTGCCCCTGAGCTCCTTTCTTCAACTCGCTTTCTTGTGAGCTGGCCGCAACACCGCAGGATTGCTTCAGGCCCTAATCTGATTCCGGCACAGCACGCTGAGCCTTTGGTTAATTCCTCTTCCTGGTGGGAAATGAGAGTTAAATTTGCCCGTCCAGACACCTCCAGCTAGTCTCTCATTGGTTCTCCCTATTCCTGTTCATCTTCCGCAGAAATTGCAAACTGGGCCAAACAGGAGGTTAAAGGCAGTGACTCTCCAAGTCGGGAGAGTGTTAGTAATGCATATGGAATGTTGCACCCGAGTACCAGGGGATGAGAACGGAGACATATTTGAACACGTCTCCCGAGCACACATTTGATCATACTCTGGGTTCCACATGCATGTTTTAGCTGAAGGAAGAATCCCTTAAAGCTGGAGAGTTGAGACCCGTGGAATGGGTACCATGCAATATGACTTCAAAGTGTCTTCATTTGCTCACCGAACCTCTCCAATCCTATCACTGCTGCGTTTATGCCAGTGTACACACGCTTGATTCTCTTTCGGAGACATAGCAATCCATAGGTTTTAAGATACTTACTAGTCAGGTACATTCTTAGGCGTTTAATATGGGGTGTTGAGTCCATTTCGTTGAGCAAGGAGTAGCTCTTGTCTATTCCATATTTGGCTTAAGGAACTTTATCTGTGCTCATTTCAATCTCTGGTTTTATGCAGCACCCCAACTCACCTTTCCCCTTAAGCAAGCATAAGTTGGTTTTCTAAATTTGAGACCCTGTTCTGTTTGTAATCCAGTTCCTGTGTAGCCATGTTTACATTCCGTGTATTAGTGATATCTTATGATGTTTCTTTTTCTGTGTGACTTATTTCAGTTAGAAGTATCATACCTGAATCCACTCATTATGCTGCTACGGGCCTGATGACATAGATGTCATTGCTGAGTGATATTGCATTGTACATAAGTACCACAACTTCTTTATCCATTTTGCGCTTTCTGCGATATTGAACTTGTACCGTAAACGAGCCGTCCCAAACTTTGGGGTGGCTGTGTCTTTTTGATTTTAATTTCCCTAAGCTAAAGGACCATAAGTGGAAGTGCCCTTGGCTCTGTTGCTTTGTTTTTTAGATGTTTCAGGAAACACCATACACTTCTCCCGAGTGGCTGTTGGCAATTTTCATCCCGCCCATCAGCATAAAAGTGCTCCCAGTTCTCCATGGCCTGTCCTGCCTTTCTGGATTTTACACTTTTTTCAGATGGCCCTTTTGACTAGGGGGAACTGAGACTTCATTGTAGTGCAGATTTCCTTTCCAAGCTTGCTTGATTGGCCAAAAAGCGCGTATGCGTTTTTTCCTGAATATATTCAGGAAAAAACGCATACACGCTTTTTGGCCAAGTGCATCATTTTGGACGTTCTGCCTCTTTTCCTATGCTTTAAATGCAATTCCAGCCTACCTCCTGAAATCGGTTTCCTGCAATTCTGCCCCGCTTTCAAGTCCTCTTGGCAGCCTTACTTCAGTATATTTTTGGACGATAGCTGTCATTTATAACTCTGCAGGTTTGTGAATTACAGTGCCCCTGAGCTCCTTTCTTCAACTCGCTTTCTTGTGAGCTGGCTGCAACACCACAGATTGCTTCAGGCCCTAATCTGGTTCCGGCACGGCACGCTGAGCCTTTGGTTAATTCCCTTCCTGGAGGGAAATGAGAGTTAAATTTGCCCGTCCAGACACCTCCAGCTAGTCTCTCCTTGGTTCTCCCTATTCCTGTTCATCTTCCGCAGTAATTGCAAACTGGGCCAAACAGGAGGTTAAAGGCACTGACTCTCCAAGTCGGGAGAGTGTTAGTAAAGCGTCTGGAATGTTGCACCCGAGTACTAGGGGACGAGAATGGAGACATATTGGAACACGTCTCCCGATCACTTGATCATACTCTGGGTTCCACATGCATGGTTTAGCTGAAGGAAGAATCCCTTAAACCTGGAGAGTTGAGATCCGTGGAATGGGTACCATGCAATATGACTGCAAAGGGTCTTCATTTGCTCACCGAACCTCTCCAATCCTATCACTGCTGCGTTTATGCCAGTGTACACACGCTTGATTCTCTTTCAGAGACATAGCAATCCATAGGTTTTAAGATACTTACTAGTCAGGTACATTCTTAGGCGTTTAATATGGGGTGTTGAGTCCATTTCGTTGAGCAAGGAGTAGCTCTTGTCTATTCCATATTTGGCTTAAGGAACTTTATCTGTGCTCATTTCAATCTCTGGTTTTATGCAGCACCCCAACTCACCTTTCCCCTTAAGCAAGCATAAGTTGGTTTTCTAAATTTGAGACGCTGTTCCGTTTTGTAATTCAGTTCCTGTGTAGCCAAGTTTACATTCCGTGTATTAGTGATATCTTATGATGTTTCTATTTCTGTCTGACTTATTTCAGTTAGAAGCATCATACCTGAATCCACTCATTATGCTGCTACGGGCCTGATGACATAGATGTCATTGCTGAGTGATATTGCATTGTACATAAGTACCACAACTTCTTTATCCATTTTTCACTTTCTGCGATATTGAACTTGTACCGTAAACGAGGTTCTTGTTAACAGAGCCGTCCCAAACTTTGGGGTGGCTGTGTCTTTTTGATTTTAATTTCCCTATGCTAAAGGACCATAAGTGGAAGTGCCCTAGGCTCTGTTGCTTTGTTTTCTAGATGTTTCAGGAAACACCATACACTTCTCCCGAGTGGCTGTTGGCAATTTACATCCCACCCATCAGCATAACAAGGCTCCCAATTCTCCATGGCCTGTCCTGCCTTTCTGGATTTTACACTTTTCTCAGATGGCCCTTTTGACCGGGGGGAAGTGAGACTTCATTGTAGTGCAGATTTCCTTTGCAAGCTTGCTTGGTTGGTCAAAAAGGGCGTATGCGTTTTTTCCTGAATATATTCAGGAAAAAACGCATACGCCCTTTTTGGCCAAGTGCATCATTGTGGACGTTCTGCCTCTTTTCCTATGCTTTAAATGCAATTCCAGTCTACCTCCTGAAATCGGTTTCCTGCAATTCTGTCCCGCTTTCAAGTCCTCTTGGCAGCCTTACTTCAGTATACTTTTGGACGATAGCTGTCATTTATAACTCTGCAGGTTTGTGAATTACAGTGCCCCTGAGCTCCTTTCTTCAACTCGCTTTCTTGTGAGCTGGCCGCAAGACCGCAGGATTGCTTCAGGCCCTAATCTGGTTCCGGCACAGCACGCTGAGCCTTTGGTTAATTCCTCTTCCTGGTGGGAAATGAGAGTTAAATTTGCCCGTCCAGACACCTCCAGCTAGTCTCTCATTGGTTCTCCCTATTCCTGTTCATCTTCCGCAGTAATTGCAACCTGGGCCAAATAGGAGGTTAAAGGCACTGACTCTCCAAGTCGGGAGAGTGTTAGTAAAGCGTCTGGAATGTTGCACCCGAGTGCCAGGGGACGAGAATGGAGACATATTGGAACACGTCTCCCGATCACACGTTTGATCATACTCTGGGTTCCACATGCATGGTTTAGCTGAAGGAAGAATCCCTTAAAGCTGGAGAGTTGAGACCCGTGGAATGGGTACCATGCAATATGACTGCAAAGGGTCTTCATTTGCTCACCGAACCTCTCCAATCCTATCACTGCTGCGTTTATGCCAGTGTACACACGCTTGATTCTCTTTCGGAGACATAGCAATCCATAGGTTTTAAGATATTTACTAGTCAGGTACATTCTTAGGCGTTTAATATGGGGTGTTGAGTCCATTTCATTGAGCAAGGAGTAGCTCTTGTCTATTCCATATTTGGCTTAAGGAACTTTATCTGTGCTCATTTCAATCTCTGGTTTTATGCAGCACCCCAACTCACCTTTCCCCTTAAGCAAGCATAAGTTGGTTTTCTAAATTTGAGACGCTGTTCCGTTTTGTAATTCAGTTCCTGTGTAGCCAAGTTTACATTCCGTGTATTAGTGATATCTTATGATGTTTCTTTTTCTGTGTGAATTATTTCAGTTAAAATCATCATACCTGAATCCACTTATTATGCTGCTACGGGCCTGATGACATAGATGTCATTGCTGAGTGATATTGCATTGTACATAAGTACCACAAATTCTTTATCCATTTTTCACTTTCAGCGATATTGAACTTGTACCGTAAACGAGGTTCTTGTTAACAGAGCCGTCCCAAACTTTGGGGTGGCTGTGTCTTTTTGATTTTAATTTCCCTAAGCTAAAGGACCATAAGTGGAAGTGCCCCAGGCTCTGTTGCTTTGTTTTTTAGATGTTTCAGGAAACACCATACACTTCTCCCGAGTGGCTGTTGGCAATTTACATCCCGCCCATCAGCATAACAAGGCTCCCAGTTCTCCATGGCCTGTCCTGCCTTTCTGGATTTTACACTTTTTTCAGATGGCCCTTTTGACCGGGGGGAAGTGAGACTTCATTGTAGTGCAGATTTCCTTTGCAAGCTTGCTTGGTTGGCCAAAAAGGGCGTATGCGTTTTTTCCTGAATATATTCAGGAAAAAACGCATACGCCCTTTTTGGCCAAGTGCATCATTGTGGACGTTCTGCCTCTTTTCCTATGCTTTAAATGCAATTCCAGTCTACCTCCTGAAATCGGTTTCCTGCAATTCTGCCCCGCTTTCAAGTCCTCTTGGCAGCCTGACTTCAGTATATTTTTGGACGATAGCTGTCATTTATAACTCTGCAGGTTTGTGAATTACAGTGCCCCTGAGCTCCTTTCTTCAACTCGCTTTCTTGTGAGCTGGCCCCAACACCGCAGGATTGCTTCAGGCCCTAATCTGGTTCCGGCACGGCACGCTGAGCCTTAGGTTATTTCCTCTTCCTGGTGGGAAATGAGAGTTAAATTTGCCCGTCCAGACACCTCCAGCTAGTCTCTCATTGGTTCTCCCTATTCCTGTTCATCTTCCGCAGAAATTGCAAACTGGGCCAAACAGGAGGTTAAAGGCAGTGACTCTCCAAGTCGGGAGAGTGTTAGTAATGCATATGGAATGTTGCACCCGAGTACCAGGGGACGAGAACGGAGACATATTTGAACACGTCTCCCGAGCACACATTTGATCATACTCTGGGTTCCACATGCATGTTTTAGCTGAAGGAAGAATCCCTTAAACCTGGAGAGTTGAGACCCGTGGAATGGGTACCATGCAATATGACTTCAAAGGGTCTTCATTTGCTCACTGAACCTCTCCAATCCTATCACTGCTGCGTTTATGCCAGTGTACACACGCTTGATTCTCTTTCGGAGACATAGCAATCCATAGGTTTTAAGATACTTACTAGTCAGGTACATTCTTAGGCGTTTAATATGGGGTGTTGAGTCCATTTCGTTGAGCAAGGAGTAGCTCTTGTCTATTCCATATTTGGCTTAAGGAACTTTATCTGTGCTCATTTCAATCTCTGGTTTTATGCAGCACCCCAACTCACCTTTCCCCTTAAGCAAGCATAAGTTGGTTTTCTAAATTTGAGACGCTGTTCCGTTTTGTAATTCAGTTCCTGTGTAGCCAAGTTTACATTCCGTGTATTAGTGATATCTTATGATGTTTCTATTTCTGTCTGACTTATTTCAGTTAGAAGCATCATACCTGAATCCACTCATTATGCTGCTACGGGCCTGATGACATAGATGTCATTGCTGAGTGATATTGCATTGTACATAAGTACCACAACTTCTTTATCCATTTTTCACTTTCTGCGATATTGAACTTGTACCGTAAACGAGGTTCTTGTTAACAGAGCCGTCCCAAACTTTGGGGTGGCTGTGTCTTTTTGATTTTAATTTCCCTATGCTAAAGGACCATAAGTGGAAGTGCCCTAGGCTCTGTTGCTTTGTTTTCTAGATGTTTCAGGAAACACCATACACTTCTCCCGAGTGGCTGTTGGCAATTTACATCCCACCCATCAGCATAACAAGGCTCCCAATTCTCCATGGCCTGTCCTGCCTTTCTGGATTTTACACTTTTCTCAGAGGGCCCTTTTGACCGGGGGGAAGTGAGACTTCATTGTAGTGCAGATTTCCTTTGCAAGCTTGCTTGGTTGGTCAAAAAGGGCGTATGCGTTTTTTCCTGAATATATTCAGGAAAAAACGCATACGCCCTTTTTGGCCAAGTGCATCATTGTGGACGTTCTGCCTCTTTTCCTATGCTTTAAATGCAATTCCAGTCTACCTCCTGAAATCGGTTTCCTGCAATTCTGTCCCGCTTTCAAGTCCTCTTGGCAGCCTTACTTCAGTATACTTTTGGACGATAGCTGTCATTTATAACTCTGCAGGTTTGTGAATTACAGTGCCCCTGAGCTCCTTTCTTCAACT
Source organism: Lagenorhynchus albirostris (assembly GCF_949774975.1). Taxonomy (NCBI): domain Eukaryota; kingdom Metazoa; phylum Chordata; class Mammalia; order Artiodactyla; family Delphinidae; genus Lagenorhynchus; species Lagenorhynchus albirostris. The sequence continues at coordinate 709,615 of NW_026783481.1, forward strand.
CGCTTTCTTGTGAGCTGGCCGCAAGACCGCAGGATTGCTTCAGGCCCTAATCTGGTTCCGGCACAGCACGCTGAGCCTTTGGTTAATTCCTCTTCCTGGTGGGAAATGAGAGTTAAATTTGCCCGTCCAGACACCTCCAGCTAGTCTCTCATTGGTTCTCCCTATTCCTGTTCATCTTCCGCAGTATTTGCAAACTGGGCCAAACAGGAGGTTAAGGCACTGACTCTCCAAGTCAGGAGAGTGTTAGTAAAGCGTCTGGAATGTTGCACCCGAGTACCAGGGGACGAGAACGGAGACATATTGGAACACGTCTCCCGATCACACGATTGATCATACTCTGGGTTCCACATGCATGGTTTAGCTGAAGGAAGAATCCCTTAAACCTGGAGAGTTGAGACCCGTGGAATGGGTACCATGCAATATGACTGCAAAGGGTCTTCATTTGCTCACCGAACCTCTCCATTCCTATCACTGCTGCGTTTATGCCAGTGTACACACGCTTGATTCTCTTTCGGAGACATAGCAATCCATAGGTTTTAAGATACTTACTAGTCAGGTACATTCTTAGGCGTTTAATATGGGGTGTTGAGTCCATTTCGTTGAGCAAGGAGTAGCTCTTGTCTATTCCATATTTGGCTTAAGGAACTTTATCTGTGCTCATTTCAATCTCTGGTTTTATGCAGCACCCCAACTCACCTTTCCCCTTAAGCAAGCATAAGTTGGTTTTCTAAATTTGAGACCCTTTTCCGTTTTGTAATTCAGTTCCTGTGTAGCCAAGTTTACATTCCGCGTATTAGTGATATCTTATGATGTTTCTTTTTCTGTGTGACTTATTTCAGTTAAAATCATCATACCTGAATCCACTCATTATGCTGCTACGGGCCAGATGACATAGATGTCATTGCTGAGTGATATTGCATTGTACATAAGTACCACAACTTCTTTATCCATTTTTTACTTTCTGTGATATTGAACTTGTACCGTAAACGAGGTTCTAGTAAACAGAGCCGTCCCAAACTTTGGGGTGGCTGTGTCTTTTTGATTTTAATTTCCCTAAGCTATAGGACCATAAGAGGAAGTGCCCTAGGCTCTGTTGCTTTGTTTTTTAGATGTTTCAGGAAACACCATACACTTCTCCCGAGTGGCTGTTGGCAATTTACATCCCGCCCATCAGCATAACAAGGCTCCCAGTTCTCCATGGCCTGTCCTGCCTTTCTGGGTTTTACACTTTTTTCAGATGGCCCTTTTGACCGGGGGGAAGTGAGACTTCATTGTAGTGCAGATTTCCTTTGCAAGCTTGCTTGGTTGGCCAAAAAGGGCGTATGCGTTTTTTCCTGAATATATTCAGGAAAAAACGCATACGCCCTTTTTGGCCAAGTGCATCATTGTGGACGTTCTGCCTCTTTTCCTATGCTTTAAATGCAATTCCAGCCTACCTCCTGAAATCGGTTTCCTGCAATTCTGCCCCGCTTTCAAGTCCTCTTGGCAGCCTGACTTCAGTATATTTTTGGACGATAGCTGTGATTTATAACTCTGCAGGTTTGTGAATTACAGTGCCCTTGAGCTCCTTTCTTGAACTCGCTTTCTTGTGAGCTGGCCGCAAGACCGCAGGATTGATTCAGGCCCTAATCTGGTTCCAGCACGGCACGCTGAGCCTTTGGTTAATTCCCTTCCTGGTGGGAAATGAGAGTTAAATTTGCCCGTCCAGACACCTCCAGCTAGTCTCTCATTGGTTCTCCCTATTCCTGTTCATCTTCCGCAGTAATTGCAAACTGGGCCAAACAGGAGGTTAAAGGCACTGACTCTCCAAGTCAGGAGAGTGTTAGTAAAGCATCTGGAATGTTGCACCCGAGTACCAGGGGACGAGAATGGAGACATATTGGAACACGTCTCCCGATCACACGTTTGATCATACTCTGGGTTCCACATGCATGGTTTAGCTGAAGGAAGAATCCCTTAAACCTGGAGATTTGAGACCCGTGGAATGGGTACCATGCAATATGACTTTAAAGGGTCTTCATTTGCTCACCGAACCTCTCCAATCCTATCACTGCTGCGTTTATGCCAGTGTACACACGCTTGATTCTCTTTCGGAGACATAGCAATCCATAGGTTTTAAGATACTTACTAGTCAGGTACATTCTTAGGCGTTTAATATGGGGTGTTGAGTCCATTTCGTTGAGCAAGGAGTAGCTCTTGTCTATTCCATATTTGGCTTAAGGAACTTTATCTGTGCTCATTTCAATCTCTGGTTTTATGCAGCACCCCAACTCACCTTTCCCCTTAAGCAAGCATAAGTTGGTTTTCTAAATTTGAGACCCTGTTCTGTTTTGTAATCCAGTTCTTGTGTAGCCAAGTTTACATTCCGTGTATTAGTGATATCTTATGATGTTTCTTTTTCTGTCTGAGTTATTTCAGTTAGAAGCATCATACCTGAATCCACTCATTATGCTGCTACGGGCCTGATGACATAGATGTCATTGCTGAGTGATATTGCATTGTACATAAGTACCACAACTTCTTTATCCATTTTTCACTTTCTGCGATATTGAACTTGTACCGTAAAGGAGGTTCTTGTTAACAGAGCCGTCCCAAACTTTGGGGTGGCTGTGTCTTTTTGATTTTAATTTCCCTATGCTAAAGGACCATAAGTGGAAGTGCCCTAGGCTCTGTTGCTTTGTTTTCTAGATGTTTCAGGAAACACCATACACTTCTCCCGAGTGGCTGTTGGCAATTTACATCCCACCCATCAGCATAACAAGTCTCCCAATTCTCCATGGCCTGTCCTGCCTTTCTGGATTTTACACTTTTCTCAGATGGCCCTTTTGACCGGGGGGGAAGTGAGACTTCATTGTAGTGCAGATTTCCTTTGCAAGCTTGCTTGGTTGGTCAAAAAGGGCGTATGCGTTTTTTCCTGAATATATTCAGGAAAAAACGCATACGCCCTTTTTGGCCAAGTGCATCATTGTCGACGTTCTGCCTCTTTTCCTATGCTTTAAATGCAATTCCAGTCTACCTCCTGAAATCGGTTTCCTGCAATTCTGCCCCGCTTTCAAGTCCTCTTGGCAGCCTGACTTCAGTATATTTTTGGACGATAGCTGTCATTTATAACTCTGCAGGTTTGTGAATTACAGTGCCCCTGAGCTCCTTTCTTCAACTCGCTTTCTTGTGAGCTGGCCGCAACACCGCAGGATTGCTTCAGGCCCTAATCTTGTTCCGGCACGGCACGCTGAGCCTTTGGTTAATTCCTCTTCCTGGTGGGAAATGAGAGTTAAATATGCCCGTCCAGACACCTCCAGCTAGTCTCTCATTGGTTCTCCCTATTCCTGTTCATCTTCCGCAGAAATTGCAAACTGGGCCAAACAGGAGGTTAAAGGCACTGACTCTCCAAGTCGGGAGAGTGTTAGTAAAGCGTCTGGAATGTTGCACCCGAGTACCAGGGGACGAGAACGGAGACATATTGGAACACGTATCCCAATCACACGTTTGATCATACTCTGGGTTCCACATGCATGGTTTGGCTGAAGGAAGAATCCCTTAAAGCTGGAGAGTGGAGACCCGTGGAATGGTTACCATGCAATATGAATTCAAAGGGTCTTCATTTGCTCACCGAACCTCTCCAATCCTATCACTGCTGCGTTTATGCCAGGGTACACACGCTTGATTCTCTTTCGGAGACATAGGAATCCATAGGTTTTAAGATACTTACTAGTCAGGTACATTCTTAGGCGTTTAATATGGGGTGTTGAATCCATTTCGTTGAGCAAGGAGTAGCTCTTGTCTATTCGATATTTGGCTTAAGGAACTTTATCTGTGCTCATTTCAATCTCTGGTTTTATGCAGCACCCCAACTCACCTTTCCCCTTAAGCAAGCATAAGTTGGTTTTCTAAATTTGAGAAACTGTTCTGTTTTGTAACCCAGTTCCTCTGTAGCCAAGTTTACATTCTGTGTATTAGTGATATCTTATAATGTTTCTTTTTCTGTATGACTTATTTCAGTTAGAATCATCATACCTGAATCCACTCATTATGCTACTACGGGCCTGATAACAGAGATTTCATTGCTGAGTGATATTGCATTGTACGTAAGTACCACAACTTCTTTATCCATTTTTCACTTTCTGCGATATTGAACTTGTACCGTAAACGAGGTTCTTGTAAACAGAGCCGTCACAAACATTGGGGTGGCTGTGTCTTTTTGATTTTAATTTCCCTAAACTATAGGACCATAAGTGGAAGTGCCCTAGGCTCTGTTGCTTTGTTTTTTAGATGTTTCGGGAAACACCATACACTTCTCCAGAGTGGCTGTTGGCAATTTACATCCCGCCCATCAGCATAACAAGGCTCCCAGTTCTCCATGGCCTGTCCTGCCTTTCTGGATTTTACACTTTTTTCAGATGGCCCTTTTGACCGGGGGGAAGTGAGACTTCATTGTAGTGCAGATTTCCTTTGCAAGCTTGCTTGGTTGGCCAAAAAGGGCGTATGCGTTTTTTCCTGAATATATTCAGGAAAAAACGCATACGCCCTTTTTGGACAAGTGCATCATTGTCGACGTTCTGCCTCTTTTCCTATGCTTTAAATGCAATTCCAGTCTACCTCCTGAAATCGGTTTCCTGCAATTCTGCCCCGCTTTCAAGTCCTCTTGGCAGCCTGACTTCAGTATATTTTTGGACGATAGCTGTCATTTATAACTCTGCAGGTTTGTGAATTACAGTGCCAATGAGCTCCTTTCTTCAACTCGCTTTCTTGTGAGCTGGCCGCAACACTGCAGGATTGCTTCAGGCCCTAATCTGGTTCCGTCACGGCATGCTGAGCCTTTGGTTAATTCCTCCTCCTGGTGGGAAATGAGAGTTAAATTTGCCCGTCCAGACACCTCCAGCTAGTCTCTCATTGGTTCTCCCTATTCCTGTTCATCTTCCGCAGAAATTGCAAACTGGGCCAAACAGGAGGTTAAAGGCACTGACTCTCCAAGTCGGGAGAGTGTTAGTAAAGTGTCTGGAATGTTGCACCCGAGTACAAGGGCACGAGAACGGAGACATATTTGAACACGTCTCCCGATCACACGATTGATCATACTCTGGGTTCCACATGCATGGTTTAGCTGAAGGAAGAATCCCTTAAACCTGGAGAGTTGAGACCCGTGGAATGGGTACCATGCAATATGACTGCAAAGGGTCTTCATTTGCTCACCGAACCTCTCCATTCCTATCACTGCTGCGTTTATGCCAGTGTACACACGCTTGATTCTCTTTCGGAGACATAGCAATCCATAGGTTTTAAGATACTTACTAGTCAGGTACATTCTTAGGCGTTTAATATGGGGTGTTGAGTCCATTTCGTTGAGCAAGGAGTAGCTCTTGTCTATTCCATATTTGGCTTAAGGAACTTTATCTGTGCTCATTTCAATCTCTGGTTTTATGCAGCACCCCAACTCACCTTTCCCCTTAAGCAAGCATAAGTTGGTTTTCTAAATTTGAGACCCTTTTCCGTTTTGTAATTCAGTTCCTGTGTAGCCAAGTTTACATTCCGCGTATTAGTGATATCTTATGATGTTTCTTTTTCTGTGTGACTTATTTCAGTTAAAATCATCATACCTGAATCCACTCATTATGCTGCTACGGGCCAGATGACATAGATGTCATTGCTGAGTGATATTGCATTGTACATAAGTACCACAACTTCTTTATCCATTTTTTACTTTCTGTGATATTGAACTTGTACCGTAAACGAGGTTCTAGTAAACAGAGCCGTCCCAAACTTTGGGGTGGCTGTGTCTTTTTGATTTTAATTTCCCTAAGCTATAGGACCATAAGAGGAAGTGCCCTAGGCTCTGTTGCTTTGTTTTTTAGATGTTTCAGGAAACACCATACACTTCTCCCGAGTGGCTGTTGGCAATTTACATCCCGCCCATCAGCATAACAAGGCTCCCAGTTCTCCATGGCCTGTCCTGCCTTTCTGGGTTTTACACTTTTTTCAGATGGCCCTTTTGACCGGGGGGAAGTGAGACTTCATTGTAGTGCAGATTTCCTTTGCAAGCTTGCTTGGTTGGCCAAAAAGGGCGTATGCGTTTTTTCCTGAATATATTCAGGAAAAAACGCATACGCCCTTTTTGGCCAAGTGCATCATTGTGGACGTTCTGCCTCTTTTCCTATGCTTTAAATGCAATTCCAGCCTACCTCCTGAAATCGGTTTCCTGCAATTCTGCCCCGCTTTCAAGTCCTCTTGGCAGCCTGACTTCAGTATATTTTTGGACGATAGCTGTGATTTATAACTCTGCAGGTTTGTGAATTACAGTGCCCTTGAGCTCCTTTCTTGAACTCGCTTTCTTGTGAGCTGGCCGCAAGACCGCAGGATTGATTCAGGCCCTAATCTGGTTCCAGCACGGCACGCTGAGCCTTTGGTTAATTCCCTTCCTGGTGGGAAATGAGAGTTAAATTTGCCCGTCCAGACACCTCCAGCTAGTCTCTCATTGGTTCTCCCTATTCCTGTTCATCTTCCGCAGTAATTGCAAACTGGGCCAAACAGGAGGTTAAAGGCACTGACTCTCCAAGTCAGGAGAGTGTTAGTAAAGCATCTGGAATGTTGCACCCGAGTACCAGGGGACGAGAATGGAGACATATTGGAACACGTCTCCCGATCACACGTTTGATCATACTCTGGGTTCCACATGCATGGTTTAGCTGAAGGAAGAATCCCTTAAACCTGGAGATTTGAGACCCGTGGAATGGGTACCATGCAATATGACTTTAAAGGGTCTTCATTTGCTCACCGAACCTCTCCAATCCTATCACTGCTGCGTTTATGCCAGTGTACACACGCTTGATTCTCTTTCGGAGACATAGCAATCCATAGGTTTTAAGATACTTACTAGTCAGGTACATTCTTAGGCGTTTAATATGGGGTGTTGAGTCCATTTCGTTGAGCAAGGAGTAGCTCTTGTCTATTCCATATTTGGCTTAAGGAACTTTATCTGTGCTCATTTCAATCTCTGGTTTTATGCAGCACCCCAACTCACCTTTCCCCTTAAGCAAGCATAAGTTGGTTTTCTAAATTTGAGACCCTGTTCTGTTTTGTAATCCAGTTCTTGTGTAGCCAAGTTTACATTCCGTGTATTAGTGATATCTTATGATGTTTCTTTTTCTGTCTGAGTTATTTCAGTTAGAAGCATCATACCTGAATCCACTCATTATGCTGCTACGGGCCTGATGACATAGATGTCATTGCTGAGTGATATTGCATTGTACATAAGTACCACAACTTCTTTATCCATTTTTCACTTTCTGCGATATTGAACTTGTACCGTAAAGGAGGTTCTTGTTAACAGAGCCGTCCCAAACTTTGGGGTGGCTGTGTCTTTTTGATTTTAATTTCCCTATGCTAAAGGACCATAAGTGGAAGTGCCCTAGGCTCTGTTGCTTTGTTTTCTAGATGTTTCAGGAAACACCATACACTTCTCCCGAGTGGCTGTTGGCAATTTACATCCCACCCATCAGCATAACAAGTCTCCCAATTCTCCATGGCCTGTCCTGCCTTTCTGGATTTTACACTTTTCTCAGATGGCCCTTTTGACCGGGGGGGAAGTGAGACTTCATTGTAGTGCAGATTTCCTTTGCAAGCTTGCTTGGTTGGTCAAAAAGGGCGTATGCGTTTTTTCCTGAATATATTCAGGAAAAAACGCATACGCCCTTTTTGGCCAAGTGCATCATTGTCGACGTTCTGCCTCTTTTCCTATGCTTTAAATGCAATTCCAGTCTACCTCCTGAAATCGGTTTCCTGCAATTCTGCCCCGCTTTCAAGTCCTCTTGGCAGCCTGACTTCAGTATATTTTTGGACGATAGCTGTCATTTATAACTCTGCAGGTTTGTGAATTACAGTGCCCCTGAGCTCCTTTCTTCAACTCGCTTTCTTGTGAGCTGGCCGCAACACCGCAGGATTGCTTCAGGCCCTAATCTTGTTCCGGCACGGCACGCTGAGCCTTTGGTTAATTCCTCTTCCTGGTGGGAAATGAGAGTTAAATATGCCCGTCCAGACACCTCCAGCTAGTCTCTCATTGGTTCTCCCTATTCCTGTTCATCTTCCGCAGAAATTGCAAACTGGGCCAAACAGGAGGTTAAAGGCACTGACTCTCCAAGTCGGGAGAGTGTTAGTAAAGCGTCTGGAATGTTGCACCCGAGTACCAGGGGACGAGAACGGAGACATATTGGAACACGTATCCCAATCACACGTTTGATCATACTCTGGGTTCCACATGCATGGTTTGGCTGAAGGAAGAATCCCTTAAAGCTGGAGAGTGGAGACCCGTGGAATGGTTACCATGCAATATGAATTCAAAGGGTCTTCATTTGCTCACCGAACCTCTCCAATCCTATCACTGCTGCGTTTATGCCAGGGTACACACGCTTGATTCTCTTTCGGAGACATAGGAATCCATAGGTTTTAAGATACTTACTAGTCAGGTACATTCTTAGGCGTTTAATATGGGGTGTTGAATCCATTTCGTTGAGCAAGGAGTAGCTCTTGTCTATTCGATATTTGGCTTAAGGAACTTTATCTGTGCTCATTTCAATCTCTGGTTTTATGCAGCACCCCAACTCACCTTTCCCCTTAAGCAAGCATAAGTTGGTTTTCTAAATTTGAGAAACTGTTCTGTTTTGTAACCCAGTTCCTCTGTAGCCAAGTTTACATTCTGTGTATTAGTGATATCTTATAATGTTTCTTTTTCTGTATGACTTATTTCAGTTAGAATCATCATACCTGAATCCACTCATTATGCTACTACGGGCCTGATAACAGAGATTTCATTGCTGAGTGATATTGCATTGTACGTAAGTACCACAACTTCTTTATCCATTTTTCACTTTCTGCGATATTGAACTTGTACCGTAAACGAGGTTCTTGTAAACAGAGCCGTCACAAACATTGGGGTGGCTGTGTCTTTTTGATTTTAATTTCCCTAAACTATAGGACCATAAGTGGAAGTGCCCTAGGCTCTGTTGCTTTGTTTTTTAGATGTTTCGGGAAACACCATACACTTCTCCAGAGTGGCTGTTGGCAATTTACATCCCGCCCATCAGCATAACAAGGCTCCCAGTTCTCCATGGCCTGTCCTGCCTTTCTGGATTTTACACTTTTTTCAGATGGCCCTTTTGACCGGGGGGAAGTGAGACTTCATTGTAGTGCAGATTTCCTTTGCAAGCTTGCTTGGTTGGCCAAAAAGGGCGTATGCGTTTTTTCCTGAATATATTCAGGAAAAAACGCATACGCCCTTTTTGGACAAGTGCATCATTGTCGACGTTCTGCCTCTTTTCCTATGCTTTAAATGCAATTCCAGTCTACCTCCTGAAATCGGTTTCCTGCAATTCTGCCCCGCTTTCAAGTCCTCTTGGCAGCCTGACTTCAGTATATTTTTGGACGATAGCTGTCATTTATAACTCTGCAGGTTTGTGAATTACAGTGCCAATGAGCTCCTTTCTTCAACTCGCTTTCTTGTGAGCTGGCCGCAACACTGCAGGATTGCTTCAGGCCCTAATCTGGTTCCGTCACGGCATGCTGAGCCTTTGGTTAATTCCTCCTCCTGGTGGGAAATGAGAGTTAAATTTGCCCGTCCAGACACCTCCAGCTAGTCTCTCATTGGTTCTCCCTATTCCTGTTCATCTTCCGCAGAAATTGCAAACTGGGCCAAACAGGAGGTTAAAGGCACTGACTCTCCAAGTCGGGAGAGTGTTAGTAAAGTGTCTGGAATGTTGCACCCGAGTACAAGGGCACGAGAACGGAGACATATTTGAACACGTCTCCCGATCACACGTTTGATCATACTCTGGGTTCCACATGCATGGTTTAGCTGAAGGAAGAATCCCTTAAAGCTGGAGAGTGGAGACCCGTGGAATGGGTACCATGCAATATGACTTCAAAGGGTCTTCATTTGCTCACCGAACCTCTTCAATCCTATCACTGCTGCGTTTATGCCAGTGTACACCTGCTTGATTCTCTTTCGGAGACATAGCAATCCATGGGTTTTAAGATACTTACTAGTCAGGTACATTCTTAGGCGTTTAATATGGGGTGTTGAGTCCATTTCGTTGAGCAAGGAGTAGCTCTTGTCTATTCCATATTTGGCTTAAGGAACTTTATCTGTGCTCATTTCAATCTCTGGTTTTAGGCAGCACCCCAACTCACCTTTCCCCTTAAGCAAGCATAAGTTGGTTTTCTAAATTTGAGACGCTGTTTTGTTTTGTATTCCAGTTCTTGTGTAGCCAAATTTAAATTCCGTGTATTAGTGATATCTTACGATGTTTCTTTTTCTGTGTGACTTATTTCAGTTAGAAGCATCATACCTGAATCCACTCATTATGCTGCTACGGGCCTGATGACATAGATGTCATTGCTGAGTGATATTGCATTGTACATAAGTACCACAACTTCTTTATCCATTTTGTGCTTTCTGCGATATTGAACTTGTACTGTAAACGAGCCGTCCCAAACTTTGGGGTGGCTGTGTCTTTTTGATTTTAATTTCCATGAGCTATAGGACCATAAGTGGAAGTGCCCCAGGCTCTGTTGCTTTGTTTTTTAGATGTTTCAGGAAACACCATACACTTCTCCCGAGTGGCTGTTGGCAATTTACATCCCGCCCATCAGCATAACAAGGCTCCCAGTTCTCCATGGCCTGTCCTGCCTTTCTGGATTTTACACTTTTTTCAGATGGCCCTTTTGACCAGGGGGAAGTGAGACTTCATTGTAGTGCAGATTTCCTTTGCAAGCTTGCTTGGTTGGCCAAAAAGGGCGTATGCGTTCTTTCCTGAGTATATTCAGGAAAAAACGCATACGCCCTTTTTGGACAAGTGCATCATTGTCGACGTTCTGCCTCTTTTCCTATGCTTTAAATGCAATTCCAGTCTACCTCCTGAAATCGGTTTCCTGCAATTCTGCCCCGCTTTCAAGTCCTCTTGGCATCCTTACTTCAGTATATTTTTGGACGATAGCTGTCATTTATAACTCTGCAGGTTTGTGAATTACAGTGCCCCTGAGCTCCTTTCTTCAACTCGCTTTCTTGTGAGCTGGCCGCAACACCACAGGATAGCTTCAGGCCCTAATCTGGTTCCGGCACAGCACGCTGAGCCTTTGGTTAATTCCTCTTCCTGGTGGGAAATGAGAGTTAAATTTGCCCGTCCAGACACCTCCAGCTAGTCTCTCATTGGTTCTCCCTATTCCTGTTCATCTTCCGCAGAAATTGCAAACTGGGCCAAACAGGAGGTTAAAGGCACTGACTCTCCAAGTCGGGAGAGTGTTAGTAAAGCGTCTGGAATGTTGCACCCGAGTACCAGGGGACGAGAACGGAGACATATTTGAACACGTCTCCTGATCACACGTTTGATCTTACTCTGGGTTCCACATGCATGGTTTAGCTGAAGGAAGAATCCCTTAAAGCTTGAGAGTTGAGACCCGTGGAATGGGTACCATGGAATATGACTTCAAAGGGTCTTCATTTGCTCACCGAACCTCTCCAATCCTATCACTGCTGCGTTTATGCCAGTGTACACACGCTTGATTCTCTTTCGGAGACATAGCAATCCATAGGTTTTAAGATACTTACTAGTCAGGTACATTCTTAGGCGTTTAATATGGGGTGTTGAGTCCATTTCGTTGAGAAAGGAGTAGCTCTTGTCTATTCCATATTTGGCTTAAGGAAATTTATCTGTGCTCATTTCAATCTCTGGTTTTAGGCAGAACCCCAACTCACCTTTCCCCTTAAGCAAGCATAAGTTGGTTTTCTAAATTTGAGACCCTGTTTTGTTTTGTAATCCAGTTCTTGTGTAGCCAAGTTTACATTCCGTGTATTAGTGATATCATACGATGTTTCTTTTTCTGTGTGACTTATTTCAGTTAGAAGCATCATACCTGAATCCACTATTATGCTGCTACGGGCCTGATGACATAGATGTCATTGCCGAGTGATATTGCTTTGTACGTTAGTACCACAACTTCTTTATCCATTTTGCGCTTTCTGCGATATTGAACTTGTACCGTAAACGAGCCGTCCCAAACTTTGGGGTGGCTTTGTCTTTTTGATTTTAATTTCCCTAAGCAAACCATAAGTGGAAGTGCCCCAGGCTCTGTTGCTTTGTTTTTTAGATGTTTCAGGAAACACCATACACTTCTCCCGAGTGGCTGTTGGCAATTTACATCCCGCCAACAGCATAACAAGGCTCCCAGTTCTCCATGGCCTGTCCTGCCTTTCTGGATTTTACACTTTTTTCAGATGGCCCTTTTGACCGGGGGGAAGTGAGACTTCATTGTAGTGCAGATTTCCTTTGCAAGCTTGCTTGGTTGGCCAGAAAGTGCGTATGCATTTTTTCCTGAATATATTCAGGAAAAAACGCATACTCCCTTTTGGCCAAGTGCATCATTGTCGACGTTCTGCCTCTTTTCCTATGCTTTAAATGCAATTCCAGTCTACCTCCTGAAATCGGTTTCCTGCAATTCTGCCCCGCTTTCAAGTCCTCTTGCCAGCCTTACTTCACTATATTTTTGGATGATAGCTGTCATTTCTAACTCTGCAGGTTTGTGAATTACAGTGCCCCTGAGCTCCTTTCTTCAACTCGCTTTCTTGTGAGCTGGCCGCAACACCGCAGGATTGCTTCAGGCCCTAACCTGGTTCCGGCACGGCATGCTGAGCCTTAGGTTAATTCCTCTTCATGGTGGGAAATGAGAGTTAAATTTGCCCGTCCAGACACTTCCAGCTAGTCTCTCATTGGTTCTCCCTATTCCTGTTCATTTTCCGCAGAAATTGCAAACAGGGCCAAACAGGAGGTTAAAGGCACTGACTCTCCAAGTCGGGAGAGAGTTATTAAAGCGTCTGGAATGTTGCACCCGAGTACCAGGGGACGACAACGGAGACATATTGGAACACGTCTCCCGATCACACGGTTGATCATACTCTGGGTTCCACATGCATGGTTTAGCTGAAGGAAGAATCCCTTAAAGCTGGAGAGTTGAGACCCGTGGAATGGGTACCATGCAATATGACTTCAAAGGGTCTTCATTTGCTCACCGAACCTCTCCAATCCTATCACTGCTGCGTTTATGCACCTGTACACACGCTTGATTTTCTTTCGGAGACATAGCAATCCATAGATTTTAAATTACTTACTAGTCAGGTACATTCTTAGGCGTTTAATATGGGGTGTTGAGTCCATTTCGTTTAGCAAGGATTAGCTCTTTCTATTCCATATTTGCCTTAAGGAACTTTATCTGTGCTCATTTCAATCTCTGGTTTTATGCAGCACCCCAACTCACCTTTCCCCTTAAGCAAGCATAAGTTGGTTTTCTAAATTTGAGACCCTGTTTTGTTTTGTAATCCAGTTCTTGTGTAGCCAAGTTTACATTCCGTGTATTAGTGATATCTTACGATGTTTCTTTTTCTGTGTGACTTATTTCAGTTAGAAGCATCATACCTGAATCCACTCATTATGCTGCTACGGGCCTGATGACATAGATGTCATTGCCGAGTGATATTGCATTGTACGTTAGTACCACAACTTCTTTATCCATTTTGCGCATTCTGCGATATTGAACTTGTACCGTAAACAAGCCGTCCCAAACTTTGGGGTGGCTGTGTCTTTTTGATTTTAATTTCCCTAAGCTATAGGACCATAAGTGGAAGTGCCCCAGGCTCTGTTGCTTTGTTTTTTAGATGTTTCAGGAAACACCATACACTTCTCCCGAGTGGCTGTTGGCAATTTACATCCCGCCCATCAGCATAACAAGGCTCCCAGTTCTCCATGGCCTGTCCTGCCTTTCTGGATTTTACACTTTTTTCAGATGGCCCTTTTGACCAGGGGGAAGTGAGACTTCATTGTAGTGCAGATTTCCTTTGCAAGCTTGCTTGGTTTGCCAAAAGGGGCGTATGCCTTTTTTGCTGAATATATTCAGGAAAAAACGCATACGCCCGTTTTGGCCAAGTGCATCATTGTGGACGTTCTGCCTCTTTTCCTATGCTTTAAATGCAATTCCAGTCTACCTCCTGAAATCGGTTTCCTGCAATTCTGCCCCGCTTTCAAGTCCTCTTGGCAGCCTGACTTCAGTATATTTTTGGACGATAGCTGTCATTTATAACTCTGCAGGTTTGTGAATTACAGTGCCCCTGAGCTCCTTTCTTCAACTCGCTTTCTTGTGAGCTGGCCGCAACACCGCAGGATTGCTTCAGGCCCTAATCTGGTTCCGGCACGGCACGCTGAGCCTTTGGTTAATTCCTCTTCCTGGTGGGAAATGAGAGTTAAATTTGCCCGTCCAGACACCTCCAGCTAGTCTCTCATTGGTTCTCCCTATTCCTGTTCATCTTCCGCAGAAATTGCAAACTGGGCCAAACAGGAGGTTAAAGGCACTGACTCTCCAAGTCGGGAGAGTGTTAGTAAAGCGTCTGGAATGTTGCACCCGAGTGCCAGGGGATGAGAATGGAGACATATTTGAACACGTCTCCCGAGCACACGTTTGATCATACTCTGGGTTCCACATGCATGGTTTAGCTGAAGGAAGAATCCCTTAAAGCTGGAGAGTTGAGACCCGTGGAATGGGTACCATGCAATATGACTTCAAAGGGTCTTCATTTGCTCACCGAACCTCTCCAATCCTATCACTGCTGTGTTTATGCCAGTGTACACACGCTTGATTCTCTTTCGGAGACATAGCAATCCATAGGTTTTAAGATACTTACTAGTCAGGTACATTCTTAGGCGTTTAATATGGGGTGTTGAGTCCATTTCGTTGAGCAAGGAGTAGCTCTTGTCTATTCCATATTTGGCTTAAGGAACTTTATCTGTGCTCATTTCAATCTCTGGTTTTAGGCAGCACCCCAACTCACCTTTCCCCTTAAGCAAGCATAAGTTGGTTTTCTAAATTTGAGACCCTGTTCTGTTTTGTAATCCAGTTCCTGTGTAGCCAAGTTTACATTCCGTGTATTAGTGATATCTTATGATGTTTCTTTTTCTGTGTGACTTATTTCAGTTAGAATCATCATACCTGAATCCACTCATTATGCTGCTATGGGCCTGATGACATAGATGTCATTGCTGAGTGATATTGCATTGTACGTAAGTACCACAACTTCTTTATCCATTTTTCAATTTCTGTGATATTGAACTTGTACCGTAAACGAGGTTCTTGTAAACAGAGCCGTCCCAAACTTTGGGGTGGCTGTGTCTTTTAGATTTTAATTTCCCTAAGCTATAGGACCATAAGTGGAAGTGCCCTAGGCTCTGTTGCTTTGTTTTTTAGATGTTTCAGGAAACACCATACACTTCTCCCGAGTGGCTGTTGGCAATTTATATCCCACTCATCAGCATAACCATGCTCCCAGTTCTCCATGGCCTGTCCTGCCTTTCTGGATTCTACCCTTTTTTCAGATGGCCCTTTTGACAGGGGGGAAGTGAGACTTCATTGTAGTGCAGATTTCCTTTGCAAGCTTGCTTGGTTGTCCAAAAAGGGCGTATGCGTTTTTTCCTGAATATATTCAGGAAAAAACGCATACGCCCTTTTTGGCCAAGTGCATCATTGTGGACGTCCTGCCTCTTTTCCTATGCTTTAAATGCAATTCCAGTCTACCTCCTAAAATCGGTTTCCTGCAATTCTGCCCCACTTTCATGTCCTCTTGGCAGACTTACTTCAGTGTATTTTTGGACGATAGCTGTCATTTATAACTCTGCAGGTTTTTGAATTACAGTGCCCCTGAGCTCCTTTCTTCAAGTCGCTTTCTTTTGAGCTCGCCGCAACACCACAGATTGCTTCAGGCCCTAATCTGGTTCTGGCACGGCACGATGACCCTTAGGTTAATTCCTCTTCCTGGTGGGAAATGAGAGTTAAATTTGCCCGTCCAGACACTTCCAGCTAGTCTCTCATTGGTTCTCCCTATTCCTGTTAATGTTCCTCAGAAATTGCAAACTGGGCCAAACAGGAGGTTAAAGGCACTGACTCTCCAAGTCGGGAGAGAGTTAGTAAAGCGTCTGGAATGTTGCACCCGAGTAGCAGGGGACGAGAACTGAGACATATTGGAACACGTCTCCCGATCACACGGTTGATCATACTCTGGGTTCCACATGCATGGTTTAGCTGAAGGAAGAATCCCTTAAAGCTTGAGAGTTGAGACCCGTGGAATGGGTACCATGCAATATGACTTCAAAGGGTCTTCATTTGCTCACCAAACCTCTCCAATCCTATCACTGCTGCGTTTATGCCCCTGTACACACGCTTCATTTTCTTTCGGAGACATAGCAATCCATAGGTTTTAAGATACTTACTAGTCAGGTACATTCTTAGGCGTTTAATATGGGGTGTTGAGTCCATTTCGTTGAGCAGGAGTATCTCTTGTCTATTCCATATTTGGCTTAAGGAACTTTATCTGTGCTCATTTCAATCTCTGGTTTTAGGCAGCACCCCAACTCACCTTTCCCCTTAAGCAAGCATAAGTTGGTTTTCTAAATTTGAGACGCTGTTTTGTTTTGTAATCCAGTTCTTGTGTAGCCAAGTTTACATTCCGTGTATTAGTGATATCTTATGATGTTTCTTTTTCTGTGTGACTTATTTCAGTTAGAAGCATCATACCTGAATCCACTCATTATGCTGCTACGGGCCTGATGACATAGATGTCATTGCTGAGTGATATTGCATTGTACGTAAGTACCACAACTTCTTTATCCATTTTTCAATTTCTGCGATATTGAACTTGTACCATAAACGAGGTTCTTGTAAACAGAGACTTCCCAAACTTTGGGGTGGCTGTGTCTTTTTGATTTTAATTTCCCTAAGCTATAGGACCATAAGTGGAAGTGCCCCAGGCTCTGTTGCTTTGTTTTTTAGGTGTTTCAGGAAACACCATACACTTCTCCCGAGTGGCTGTTGGCAATTTACATCCCGCCCATCAGCATAACAAGGCTCCCAGTTCTCCATGGCCTGTCCTGCCTTTCTGGATTTTACACTTTTTTCAGATGGCCCTTTTGACCATGGGGAAGTGAGACTTCATTGTAGTGCAGATTTCCTTTGCAAGCTTGCTTGGTTTGCCAAAAGGGGCGTATGCCTTTTTTGCTGAATATATTCAGGAAAAAACGCATACGCCCGTTTTGGCCAAGTGCATCATTGTCGACGTTCTGCCTCTTTTCCTATGCTTTAAATGCAATTCCAGTCTACCTCCTGAAATCGGTTTCCTGCAATTCTGCCCCGCTTTCAAGTCCTCTTGGCAGCCTGACTTCAGTATATTTTTGGACGATAGCTGTCATTTATAACTCTGCAGGTTTGTGAATTACAGTGCCCCTGAGCTCCTTTCTTCAACTCGCTTTCTTGTGAGCTGGCCGCAACACCGCAGGATTGCTTCAGGCCCTAATCTGGTTCCGGCACGGCACGCTGAGCCTTTGGCTAATTCCTCTTCCTGGTGGGAAATGAGAGTTAAATTTGCCCGTCCAGACACCTCCAGCTAGTCTCTCATTGGTTCTCCCTATTCCTGTTCATCTTCCGCAGAAATTGCAAACTGGGCCAAACAGGAGGTTAAAGGCACTGACTCTCCAAGTCGGGAGAGTGTTAGTAATGCGTCTGGAATGTTGCACCCGAGTACCAGGGGACGAGAACGGAACATATTGGAACACGTCTCCTGATCACAAGTTTTATCATACTCTGGGTTCCACATGCATGGTTTAGCTGAAGGAAGAATCCCTTAAAGCTGGAGAGTGGAGACCCGTGGAATGGGTACCATGCAATATGACTTCAAAGGGTCTTCATTTGCTCACTGAACCTCTCCAATCCTATCACTGCTGCATTTATGCCAGTGTACACATGCTTGATTCTCTTTCGGAGACATAGCAATCCATAGGTTTTAAGATACTTACTAGTCAGGTACATTCTTAGGCGTTTAATATGGGGTGTTGAGTCCATTTCGTTGAGCAAGGAGTAGCTCTTGTCTATTCCATATTTGGCTTAAGGAACTTTATCTGTGCTCATTTCAATCTCTGCTTTTAGGCAGCACCCCAACTCACCTTTCCCCTTAAGCAAGCATAAGTTGGTTTTCTAAATTTGAGACCCTGTTCTGTTTTGTAATCCAGTTCCTGTGTAGCCAAGCTTACATTCCGTGTATTAGTGATATCTTATGATGTTTCTTTTTCTGTGTGACTTATTTCAGTTAGAATCATCATACCTGAATCCACTCATTATGCTGCTATGGGCCTGATGACATAGATGTCATTGCTGAGTGATATTGCATTGTACGTAAGTACCACAACTTCTTTATCCATTTTTCAATTTCTGTGATATTGAACTTGTACCGTAAACGAGGTTCTTGTAAACAGAGCCGTCCCAAACTTTGGGGTGGCTGTGTCTTTTTGATTTTAATTTCCCTAAGCTATAGGACCATAAGTGGAAGTGCCCTAGGCTCTGTTGCTTTGTTTTTTAGATGTTTCAGGAAACACCATACACTTCTCCCGAGTGGCTGTTGGCAATTTATATCCCACTCATCAGCATAACCATGCTCCCAGTTCTCCATGGCCTGTCCTGCCTTTCTGGATTCTACCCTTTTTTCAGGTGGCCCTTTTGACAGGGGGGAAGTGAGACTTCATTGTAGTGCAGATTTCCTTTGCAAGCTTGCTTGGTTGTCCAAAAAGGGCGTATGCGTTTTTTCCTGAATATATTCAGGAAAAAACGCATACGCCCTTTTTGGCCAAGTGCATCATTGTGGACGTCCTGCCTCTTTTCCTATGCTTTAAATGCAATTCCAGTCTACCTCCTAAAATCGGTTTCCTGCAATTCTGCCCCACTTTCATGTCCTCTTGGCAGACTTACTTCAGTGTATTTTTGGACGATAGCTGTCATTTATAACTCTGCAGGTTTTTGAATTACAGTGCCCCTGAGCTCCTTTCTTCATGTCACTTTCTTTGAGCTCGCCGCAACACCACAGATTGCTTCAGGCCCTAATCTGGTTCTGGCACGGCACGATGACCCTTAGGTTAATTCCTCTTCCTGGTGGGAAATGAGAGTTAAATTTGCCCGTCCAGACACTTCCAGCTAGTCTCTCATTGGTTTTCCCTATTCCTGTTCATCTTCCGCAGAAATTGCAAACTGGGCCAAACAGGAGGTTAAAGGCACTGACTCTCCAAGTCGGGAGAGTGTTAGTAAAGCGTCTGGAATGTTGCACCCGAGTGCCAGGGGATGAGAATGGAGACATATTTGAACACATCTCCCGAGCACACGTTTGATCATACTCTGGGTTCCACATGCATGGTTTAGCTGAAGGAAGAATCCCTTAAAGCTGGAGAGTGGAGACCCGTGGAATGGGTACCATGCAATATGACTTCAAATGGTCTTCATTTGCTCACCGAACCTCTCCAATCCTATCACTGCTGCGTTTATGCCCCTGTACACACGCTTGATTCTCTTTCGGAGACATAGCAATCCATAGGTTTTAAGATACTTACTACTCAGGTACATTCTTAGGCGTTTAATATGGGGTGTTGAGTCCATTTCGTTGACCAAAGAGTAGGTCTTGTCTATTCCATATTTGGCTTAAGGAACTTTATCTGTGCTCATTTCAATCTCTGGATTTATGCAGCACCCCAACTCACCTTTCCCCTTAAGCAAGCATAAGTTGGTTTTCTAAATTTGAGACCCTGTTTTGTTTTGTAATCCAGTTCTTGTGTAGCCAAGTTTACATTCCGTGTATTAGTGATAACTTATGATGTTTCTTTTTCTGTGTAACTTATTTCAGTTGGAAGCATAATACCTGAATCCACTCATTATGCTGCTACGGGCCTGATGACATAGATGTCATTGCTGAGTGATATTGCATTGTACGTAAGTACCACAACTTTTTTATCCATTTTGCGCTTTCTGCGATATTGAACTTGTACCGTAAACGAGCCGTCCCAAACTTTGGGGTGGCTGTGTCTTTTTGATTTTAATTTCCCTAAGCTATAGGACCATAAGTGGAAGTGCCCCAGGCTCTGTTGCTTTGTTTTTTAGATGTTTCAGGAAACACCATACACTTCTACCGAGTGGCTGTTGGCAATTTACATCCCGCCCATCAGCATAACAAGGCTCCCAGTTCTCCATGGCCTGTCCTGCCTTTCTGTGTTTTACACTTTTTTCAGATGGCCCTTTTGACCGGGGGGAAGTGAGACTTCATTGTAGTGCAGATTTCCTTTGCAAGCTTGCTTGGTTGGCCAGAAAGGGCGTATGCATTTTTTCCTGAATATATTCAGGAAAAAACGCATACGCCCTTTTTGGCCAAGTGCATCATTGTGGACGTTCTGCCTCTTTTCCTATGCTTTAAATGCAATTCCAGTCTACCTCCTGAAATCGGTTTCCTGCAATTCTGCCCCGCTTTCAAGTCCTCTTGGCAGCCTTACTTCAGTATATTTTTGGACGATAGCTGTCATTTATAACTCTGCAGGTTTGTGAATTACAGTGCCCCTGAGCTCCTTTCTTCAACTCGCTTTCTTGTGAGCTGGCCGCAACACCGCAGGATTGCTTCAGGCCCTAATCTGGTTCCGGCATGGCACGCTGAGCTTTTGGTTAATTCCCTTCCTGGTGGGAAATGAGAGTTAAATTTGCCCGTCCAGACACCTCCAACTAGTCTCTCATTGGTTCTCCCTATTCCTGTTCATCTTCCGCAGAAATTGCAAACTGGGCCAAACAGGAGGTTAAAGGCACTGACTCTCCAAGTCGGGAGAGTGTTAGTAAAGCGTCTGGAATGTTGCACCCGAGTGCCAGGGGATGAGAATGGAGACATATTTGAACACGTCTCCCGAGCACACGTTTGATCATACTCTGGGTTCCACATGCATGGTTTAGCTGAAGGAAGAATCCCTTAAAGCTGGAGATTTGAGACCCGTGGAATGGGTACCATGCAATATGACTTCAAAGGGTCTTCATTTGCTCACCGAACCTCTCCAATCCTATCACTGCTGTGTTTATGCCAGTGTACACACGCTTGATTTTCTTTCGGAGACATAGCAATCCATAGGTTTTAAGATACTTACTAGTCAGGTACATTCTTAGGCGTTTAATATGGGGTGTTGAGTCCATTTCGTTGAGCAAGGAGTAGCTCTTGTCTATTCCATATTTGGCTTAAGGAACTTTATCTGTGCTCATTTCAATCTCTGGTTTTCGGCAGCACCCCAACTCACCTTTCCCCTTAAGCAAGCATAAGTTGGTTTTCTAAATTTGAGACCCTGTTCTGTTTTGTAATCCAGTTCCTGTGTAGCCAAGTTTACATTCCGTGTATTAGTGATATCTTATGATGTTTCTTTTTCTGTGTGACTTATTTCAGTTAGAATCATCATACCTGAATCCACTCATTATGCTGCTATGGGCCTGATGACATAGATGTCATTGCTGAGTGATATTGCATTGTACGTAAGTACCACAACTTCTTTATCCATTTTGCGCTTTCTGCGATATTGAACTTGTACCGTAAACGAGGTTCTTGTAAACAGAGCCGTCCCAAACTTTGGGGTGGCTGTGTCTTTTTGATTTTAATTTCCCTAAGCTATAGGACCATAAGTGGAAGTGCCCTAGGCTCTGTTGCTTTGTTTTTTAGATGTTTCAGGAAACACCATACACTTCTCCCGAGTGGCTGTTGGCAATTTATATCCCACTCATCAGCATAACCATGCTCCCAGTTCTCCATGGCCTGTCCTGCCTTTCTGGATTCTACCCTTTTTTCAGATGGCCCTTTTGACAGGGGGGAAGTGAGACTTCATTGTAGTGCAGATTTCCTTTGCAAGCTTGCTTGGTTTGCCAAAAGGGGCGTATGCCTTTTTTACTGAATATATTCAGGAAAAAACGCATACGCCCGTTTTGGCCAAGTGCATCATTGTCGACGTTCTGCCTCTTTTCCTATGCTTTAAATGCAATTCCAGTCTACCTCCTGAAATCGGTTTCCTGCAATTCTGCCCCGCTTTCAAGTCCTCTTGGCAGCCTGACTTCAGTATATTTTTGGACGATAGCTGTCATTTATAACTCTGCAGGTTTGTGAATTACAGTGCCCCTGAGCTCCTTTCTTCAACTCGCTTTCTTGTGAGCTGGCCGCAACACCGCAGGATTGCTTCAGGCCATAGTGTGGTTCCAGCATGGCACGCTGAGCCTTTGCTTAATTCCTCTTCCTGGTGGGAAATGAGAGTTAAATTTGCCCGTCCAGACACTTCCAGCTAGTCTCTCATTGGTTCTCCCTATTCCTGTTAATGTTCCTCAGAAATTGCAAACTGGGCCAAACAGGAGGTTAAAGGCACTGACTCTCCAAGTCGGGAGAGAGTTAGTAAAGCGTCTGGAATGTTGCACCCGAGTAGCAGGGGACGAGAACTGAGACATATTGGAACACGTCTCCCGATCACACGGTTGATCATACTCTGGGTTCCACATGCATGGTTTAGCTGAAGGAAGAGTCCCTTAAAGCTTGAGAGTTGAGACCCGTGGAATGGGTACCATGCAATATGACTTCAAAGGGTCTTCATTTGCTCACCGAACCTCTCCAATCCTATCACTGCTGCGTTTATGCCCCTGTACACACGCTTCATTTTCTTTCGGAGACATAGCAATCCATAGGTTTTAAGATACTTACTAGTCAGGTACATTCTTAGGCGTTTAATACGGGGTGTTGAGTCCATTTCGTTGAGCAAGGAGTAGCTCTTGTCTATTCCATATTTGGCTTAAGGAACTTTATCTGTGCTCATTTCAATCTCTGGTTTTATGCAGCACCCCAACTCACCTTTCCCCTTAAGCAAGCATAAGTTGGTTTTCTAAATTTGAGACACTGTTCTGTTTTGTAATTCAGTTCCTGTGTAGCCAAGTTTACATTCCGCGTATTAGTGATATCTTATGATGTTTCTTTTTCTGTGTGACTTATTTCAGTTAGAATCATCATACCTGAATCCACTCATTATGCTGCTACGGGCCTGATGACATAGATGTCATTGCTGAGTGATATTGCATTGTACGTAAGTACCACAACTTCTTTATCCGTTTTTCGCTTTCTGCGATATTGAACTTGTACCTAAACGAGGTTCTTGTAAACAGAGCCGTCCCAAACTTTCTGGTGGCTGTGTCTTTTCGATTTTAATTTCCCTTAGCTACAGGACCATAAGTGGAAGTGCCCTAGGCTCTGTTGCTTTGTTTTTTAGATGTTTCAGGAAACACCATACACTTCTCCCGAGTGGCTGTTGGCAATTTACATCCCACCCATCAGCATAACAAGGCTCCCAGTTCTCCATGGCCTGTCCTGCCTTTCTGGATTTTATACTTTTTTCAGAATGCCCTTTTGACGGGGGGGAAGTGAGACTTCATTGTAGTGCAGATTTCCTTTGCAAGCTTGCTTGTTTGGCCAGAAAGGGCGTATGTGTTTCTTCCTGAATATATTCAGGATAAAACACATACTCCCTTTTTGGCCAAGTGCATGATTGTCGATGTTCTGTGTCTTTTTATATGTTTTCAATGCAATTCCAGTCTACCTCCTGAAATTGGTTTCCTGCAATTCTGCATTGCTCTCAGTGCCTCTTCATAGCCTTACCTCAATATACTTTTGGAAAATAGTTGGCCTTTATAACTCTGCAGGTTTTTGAATTGCAGTGGCCCTTAGTTCCATTTTTCAGCTCTTATTATTGTGATCTTGCCTCGTATCCCCAGGATTTTTTCAGGCCCTATTCTTCTTCTGGGGCGCCTTGCTGTGCCTTTAGTTAATTCTTCTTCCTATGAGAAATTAGAGTGACATGTGGCCATTGAAACCGCCACAGCTATTTTCTCACTGGTTCCCCCTATTCCCATTCATCCTCCGCACTAACTGCAGACTGTGCGATACTGGAACTTAAAGGCATTGACTCTCCATGTGGGGATGTCGTTAGTAAAGTGGCTGGAATGTTGATCCGGAGCCCCAGGAGAGGAAAATGAGGTGCGTTTCAGAAACCTTTCCCGATCATATGGTATACCATCTGCTGGATTTCCCATGCATGGTTTAGCTGTAGGAAGATTCCCTTCAACCTGCAGTGTTGGGACCCTTGGAATGAGTAGCATGAAGTATTGCATTAAACTTTCGGCAGTTGCTCACCAAAGCTCACCAATCCTCTCAGCCCCAAGTGTCCAGCCTTATGTCTTATCCAGCTGTGGGTTTATATGTGGTCATTCCAGGTTACATCACAACCCCTGAGCGAATTTTGTAAGAATTTTTCTCTCTTTCATTGTTTCTGCGTTTTGGTTTTAAAATTTATTTCTATAATGGGGTTTAGCTCATTTTCACTGCTGTGTTTGTGCCGCTCTGCACACACTTGATTCCCTTATGGAGATATATCAATACATGGGTTTTAAGAGTCTTATTACTCAGATATATTTCTCTGCGGTGTATAGGGGGTGTTGAGGCCAGTTCATTGAGCAAGGTGTAGATCTTCTCTAATACCTATTTGGTTTATTGAACGGTATCTGTGTTAATTTCAAACTCTGGTTTTATGCATCACCCCACCTCTCCTTTCCCGTTAAGCTGACATAAGTGTGTTTTCTAAATGTGAGACACTGTTCTGTTTTGTAATTCATTTTTTGTGCAGCCATATTTATCCTCCCTCTATAAGTGATATCTTATGATATGTTTCCTTTTCTGTTTGACTTATTTCAAGTAGTATTATCGGACCTAAATCCACTCTTTATCCTTCTACTAGCCTTATTACATTGATTTCATGGCAAAGAGATATTCCATTGTACATAAGTACCACATTTTCTTTATCCATTGTTCTCTTTCCTGGGATATTTAAGGTGTACTGAAGTTGAGGTTCTTGTAAACAGAGTAGCCCTAATCTGTGATGTGCTTGTGTCTTGTTGATTTTTAGACTTCCCTAGATATACTCCCGTGATTGGAAGTGCCCTATGCTCTGTAGCTCTGTTTTTTAGATGATTTAGGAACCACCATACACTTCTCCAGAGTGGCTCTCGGCAGTTCACACACTGTCCATCAGCGTATAAAGGCTCCCTGTTCTCCATGGCCTGTCCTGCATTTCTGGTTTTTACAGTTTTTTCGGATGGCCCTTTTGACCGTTGGGAAATGAGACTTCTTTGTTGTGCACATTTGCATTGCTTGCTTGCTTGGTTGCCCATAAAGTGCGTATGCGTTTTTTCCTGGATATATTCAGGAAAAAACGCATACTCCCTTTTGGGCCAACTGCATCATTGTCGAAATTCTGCCGCTTTTCATGTGCTTTAAAGACAAGTCCAATCTATCTCTTGAAATCTGTTTCTTGCAATTCTGTCTTGCATTCAGATCCTCTTCTTTGCCTTACCTCAACATATTTTTGGACGTTAGTTTTCATTTATAACTCTGCAGGTTTGTGAATTGCAGTGACCCTGAGCTCCATTTTTTAAGTTGCTCTTTTGTGAGGTGGCCTCAAACCCGCAGGATTGCTTCAGGCCCTATTTTGGCTCCAGCGAGGCGGGCTGAGCCTTTTTTAAATTCTTATTCTTAATGGGAAATTAGAGTGACATGTACCCGTCCAAACCCCTACAACTATTCTCTCATTGGTTCCCCCTCTTCCCGTTCATCCTCCTCACAATTTGCTAAATGTGTGAAACAGAAGTTTAAATGTGCTGATTCTCTAAGTGGGGAGATTCTAAGTAACGTGGCTGGAATGATGAACAGGAGCAGCAGGAGAGGATAAATGAGGTGCATTTTAGACACATCTCCCGATCACATGGTGTACAGTCCTCTGGGTTTTCCATGCATGTTTTAGCTGTAGGAAGATTCCTTGAACCTGCAGATTTGGGACCCATTGAATGGGTACCAGGTAGTATTACTTTAAAGGGTGTGCATTTCCTCACCCAACCTCACATTTCGCTTAGCGCGAACAGTTTCCAGCCTTATGTCTCATCCTGCTGTGGGTCTAGATGTGTTCAATCCATGTTGCATCACCGTCCCTGAGGAAAAGTTGTAAGAGGTTTTCTCTGTCTCTCTGTCGTTTATTTTTTTCAATTTATTACTATATTGGTTACAGCTGATTTTCAAAGCTCTGTTTCTTGCTGCTGTACATCCACTTGATTCGCGTACAGAGAGACATCAATAAATTCTTTTTCAGATTCTTACCAGTCATAGATATTCTTTTCTGGTGGCTTGAGTGTGCTGAGTGCAGTTCTTTTAGCTACCATGTAGGCCTTGTTGATTATCAGTTTGGTATTTGGAATGGTATCTTTGCTAATTTCAACCTCCTGGATGATGCCTCACCCCTCCCCACCTTTCCCGTTTAGCAGCCTTACGTGTGTTTTCTACATATTTGACTATGTTTTTGTTTTGTAATTTATTTCATGTGTAGCCATTTTGGATTCCACCTTTAAGTGATATCTTATGATATGTGTCTTTTTCATTTTGAATTATGTCACTTAGAATGATCATACGTAACTCCTCCGGAGTTGTTACAACTGGCCATATTTCATTGATTTCCAGGTTGAGTAATATTCCACTCTACATAAGTACCACATCTCTATCCATTTTTTCCCTCCAGAGACATTTAAGTTATATCCTAGTCGAGGATCTTTTAAACAGAGAGGCGGTAAATATTGGGGTGCCTGTGTCCTCTCGATTTTTGTTTTTCCCAAGATATACGCCCATGAGTGCAAGTGCCCTATGCTCTGTAGCTCATTTTTTAGATGCTTTAGTAAACACAATACACTTCTCCAGAATGGCCGTTGGCAATATACATTTCCACTATAAGCCTCACAGGGCTCCCTCTTCTCCTTGCCCTGTTCTGCATTTCTGGTGTTTACACTTTATGAGGATGGCTCTTCTGACTGATGCGAAGTGATATCTTTTGTAGTATTGATTTCCAGTGCCCACCTCTTTGGTTGGCTAAAAAAGTGTATGCCCTTTTCTTGAATATATACAGAAAAAGACGCATACAGCCTTTTTGGCCAACTGCAATGTTGGCAATGTTCAGCCCCTTTTCTTGTGCTTAATGGTGAGTCCTTTCTACCTCCTCAAATCCCTTTCCTGCCATTCTCCCTTGCTTACCAATCCTTTTCTCTGACTTTCCTCAAGACATTTTTCAGTGATAGATATTTTCAACTCTGCAGTTTCGTGAATTTTACTGCCCCTGAGTTCCATTGTTCAACTTGTGTTTATGGGAACTGGCCACAAAGCAGTGGGATTTCCTCAAGCCCTATACTGTTTCCATGGGCAACCCTAGCCTTTGGTCAATTCATCTTCCTGATTGGAAATTAGAGTGACATGTGCCTGTCTGAACACCTAGGACTTGTCTCTCATTGTTCCTCATCCTTCCGCTTCATCCTCTGGACAAATTCCAAACTGTACGCAACAGGATGTTGACAGTGCTGACATCTCCAAGTGGGGAGACTGTTAGTAAAGACGCTGGAGGGGTGAACCCGAGCACCAGGAGATGAGGAGATGAGATGCCTTTTCCAAACTCTTCCCGATCAGATGGTATACCATCCTCTGGGTGTGACAGACATGTTTTAGCAGTAGGAAGCGTCCCATTCATGTAAGAACACCAGGGCTTTTTCAAAATCAGTGTCTCCCCGAAACCCAAACTGGGGAGTTTTTTAAGCTACGGCTACACATATGTTCATTAAGGGCCTTGGGAAGTAGGCAGAGTCCAAACTTTAGATGATTGAAGTCTTCAGGGTCAGAAGCACTCACCACCGGCTT
This sequence comes from Lagenorhynchus albirostris, assembly GCF_949774975.1. Lineage (NCBI taxonomy): Eukaryota > Metazoa > Chordata > Mammalia > Artiodactyla > Delphinidae > Lagenorhynchus > Lagenorhynchus albirostris. Next base: position 737,273 of record NW_026783481.1, read on the forward strand.
CCCTTAGGTTACACTTTAACTGTCATGGATAGATGATGTCAATAAAAATATCTATTCTTTTTCCGATTATTTCCCCTATAGGTTATTGTAAAATATTGAGTGTAGTTCCCTGTGCTATACAGTAGTTCCTTGTTGATGATCTATTTTATACATAGCAGTGTGTATGTGTGAATTCCAAACTGTTAATTTATCCCTCCTCCCACCTTTCCCCTTTGGTAATAATAAATTATAAGATTTTATACTTCTCAGAAATGGGGGAGCTGAAAGAGAGGTATCATTTTCAATGGAAAAGCATTTAAAACAAGATTGAAGCTTTAACCAGGATTATTAGATGTACATCCTTGGAAAGAAATCACTTCATTTCTCTAATATTGACCTGACAAATAAGACAAACCTTTTCACTGAACTTGCTTATAATAAAGTGATGGAAATATCAAATGGAAGTGTTAGAAACATCTTATTTTACCCGAGCCTTATAAACTGTTCTATGTTAACTACAGTTTGGCTCACACATCTGTTCATTGAAGTTACAATAGTCTCAATTTCTGTTACTGATCCTCCAGAGTGGACCCCAACAAGGGTCCCCCTGCCCAGTGTCATTGGGGCCAACAGATCGAGACTGAGTTTGGTTCACAAGCAAAGGAAACTTTATATTTTGATCAGAGAATGGAGAGGTGAGAGCATGCACTACCGCGTGGGCTGTGGGCTGTGGGCTGGGCTGCTGTGTAGAGATCCTGTCAGAGTCAGTGGGAGGGAGGGGGCGGAGCTCTCGAGGGCCGGGTTGGCTGCAGCTCAGGCTCTATATCTCGGAGTCTGCACTGGGCCCCAGCAACTGAGGTGTCGACCCAGCCATTCTGCACTAGGAAATCTGGTCTGAAGTGCCGGGTGTGGAACCTCTGCATGCGGGACCCTAGGAGCACATGAAATTAGACAAAGCACAAAGGATAAAAAAGGTCAGACTTGACTTTATTGCCCAGATTCTATTTTTATCTCCCAGGGATTTTTAATGGGCTTTGCTGGGGACAAACCCCTCCTCTGCCTTTTGTCCCGTTCCTCATTCTTGGAGTGCTGAGGGTGCAGACCCTTCTTCTGTAACTGCTGAGTGCTGAGTTGAGAGCCCTCATACCAGGGGACGAGGGTCAGAACTTCTCCCCAGCAGCCTCCAGGTGACGTTGATTGGCCCCAGGACCCCTGCCTCCCTGCTCGTCTGCCTGAGCACCAGCATTGGAAGTGTTATAGATTCTAATGACCTTTAAGGGTCCAGGAAAGAGATGTGCAGAGACACTGTGGGGGCCGGTTTCACCCCGCTCCACATTTGTTCGGCCACCTTAGGCTGACCGTTTCTGCCAGCCTAGATGCTCTGACCAGTAGTCTGCTCTTTCTTCAATTAGGCCCCTGAATTAACGTAAAAACAGCACCAGGTGTCAGAGCCCTGCCCGCTCAACTCCCAGACAGTCCAGGGTCAGTGGTGATCAAGGACCATGATGGCCACTGAGTCAACAGCCTTTTGAAGTAAACAGGAGTCCAGCCGGTCTTATTGGCCACCATCATCATGGTGTCTGTAGGCTTTTCTATGGTGACAGTGTGATATACGGTTCCCCCGCCAAGATTATTAGCTCCCCTCCGGGTGCAGTAAGTCCTGCAAGCAGTAGTCTACTCCTTCGGGACACACTATTGTTGTTTTATGAGAGAAACTCCAGGTCAAGTGATGTTCACACGAGTCGTCATGGTGCCCTGTTGCCCCCGGTTATCTCTCTGGATGTTGGAGTTGGAGGGCCTCCTCACTCGAGGTCGGTGTGCCCACGGAGCGAACCCTGCAACTTCAGGGCATGGTTGGTGATTAGGATCACCACGTGGGGTCCTTTTCCCTTAGGAGGGAGGTGGCCTCTTGGGCTGCTGATTTCCAGGTTTTTAGATACCGCCAGTATCTTGGCCAGATGTGGCAGTGGGCCAAGCCCCTTGGTGACTGTAGTTTATCCTACCTGGATGGCATTCTTACGTTGTTCCATTTCAAGTGGTCCCAGTTTTTGCACTAATTCTCCAATGGCGATTCACCTTTCACCGGGAATGGAAAGGTCAAAGGGTTTAGCTCAATTAGGGAGTTCCAGGGCAAGGGTCTGAATTGACTGCTCTTTCCATTCTTGAAAGGCCACTTCTGGATTCTGTTCAAAAGGATCATCATCTTTTCCTTTCAGTGTTTCATATAGAGGCCCAGCTAGTAGACTGTAGTTAGGGATCCAGAAGCAGCAAACCCTGGCCTCCCCAGGAACCCCTAAGCTGTCTTCTAGTTTTAGAAAGGGGTAAGGCTGCAAATGGTTTCTTCCCTTTCCTGGGATGGGCTTCTCTGACCTTGTGTGAGAATGAAGCCCAGGCAGGTCACTGCAGTCTGTGATATTTGAGCTTTTTCTTGGACAACTTCTATCCTTTATTGGCTTGGTAGTTCAGAGGCCTCCTTAGTAGGGCTGGCGATCAGAATGTCATCTGCATATTGAAGGAGGGTTTCCTTTTCCAGAGGTAGAACTTTTCGGTCTTTAGCTAAGCTTTCCCCAAAGATGGTGTGGGAATTTTTGAACCCCTGGGGCAAGACGGCCCGGAAGTATTGTTTTAGTTGTATGTTGAGTCCTGCCACTCACAAGCCAAAATTTCTTGTGACTCTGGGACTAATGGAATACAAAAGAAGGCATCATTGAAGACTAATACAGAATACCATGTCCTGGTGGTTGGTAGAATGACCAGCAGGGTGTAGGAATCAGGAGCAACTGGAGGTATATCCTCGGTGGCGTCACTGACTGTCCTGACATCCTTTACCAGGTCCCCAGCAGCCCATGGGGCTCTCGTGGTCAGGCCAATCCCAGGATATGGAGCTCTCCTGGGCAGGTACCCCAACCCCAACCCAGGCCACAGGGCTCTCATTGTCAGGGCCCTCCCAGGATACAGAGCTACCCTTGCAGGTACCGTGGCAGGGCTGGGCACACAGGAACCGTGCACATAGCCCTCATTGAAGAGCACCCCCAGCTCACCTGTCGCTCAGAGCTGACACAGAGCACCTCAGAGCAGGACTTGAACTAACAAACAGCAGCTCCGACAGGTCTGTGACCCTGGGCATCACTCTGTGTGGCCTCCCTCCACCTGGTCTTCTAAAGACTTCCACTGCACCCAGGGCACCAGACCTCTGTCTCCAACCACCACCCACCCCTCCTCTCCCTGACTCCTGGGTTCCTCTCATTAGGAGAGGGTTTTCTTGAAGTTGTCTCCCACTCATGGGCCAGATAAAATGATTAGAAAACAAGCCAAAGCTGCAGCCCCTTGTCTATCCTGACTCTCAGGAGCCCACACCTGTTCCTTGGACCTGGCCGGTTCAGCAAGTTCCATTTTCTGCAACTGTGAGCCCCTGAGGGGTGATGATTGGCTGACCTGGGCAGCCTTACCGTGCCGGCCAGCCCTCCCCAGGTGTGCCTGGGTTGAGATCAATATAAATACCACTCCAGGCAGCAAGAGCCCCTGCAGCTGTGCCTGACGCCATTTTCTCTGCCCTGTCAGCAGTCTCGGGGCTGGGCTGCTGGGAGGGAGTGAGAGGCCACGGCTTTGTGGGTGGCCCAGTGTGAGTGGGGCTCTGCCGGACTTTCTGCAGCAGTTGCCAGGCTGCCACCTGCTAAAGAAGAGGATGTGTCACCCATACCTGCTGCTGGAATTTCTCCCTGGGCAGAGGTGAGGAAGGAAAAAAGCAGTGGGGGCAGGGACAGGACGGGTATCTCAGGCAGGGAAATGGAAATCTTCCAAAAGAGCACCCAGGGCCAGGACCATCCTGGCTGGCCTGCAGGCACCAAGTCAGCTGGCATGCTGTCACTCGTGTGGCTCCATGGCCCTTCCTCTAGGCTTTCAAGTCCTTGTATATATTCAGGTGTTTTACCTGGGAAGGGTGGGAACAGTTCAGCAGCAACTGGCCTGGGGCTCAGCTCACGTTTACTCACAGATGCCTCGGCACGGTGCCCCAGCTTTGCAATGAGGACGCTTGTTGTGTGGGGGCTGCTGGCTGAATGGGAGACGATTCCCCACCACTGACCAACTTCAGAATTGTTTACAACTGGAGCAAGTGCCCTGATACGGTTTTCCTCTGAGTAACTGGTGGGTTCTGTTTTTTTTTTCTCTTTTTCGTTTTTGGTTCAAGGTAGATTTTATTCCTCTTTTTTGTATTTACAGATATAAGCATGGAAATAATTTATTCATATAAATACATGTATGTGAAGGGAATAATTGTTTTTTCTGTTTTATTTTTTAAATTTTATTTCTTTTTAATTTTGAATTTTATTTTATACTTTTATACAGCAGGTTCTTATTGGTTATCTATTTTATACATATAAATGTTTACATGCCAATCCCAATCTCTCAACTCCTCCCACCACCACCCCCCCAAGAGCTTTCCCCCCTTGTTGTCCATACGATTGTTGTCTACATCTGTTGCTCTATTTATGCCTTGCAAAACGGTTAATCTGTACAGTTTTTCTAGGTTCCACATATATGCATGAATATACAAGATTTGTTTTTCTCTTTCTGACTTACTTCACTCTGTATGACAGTCTCTAGATCCATCGACGTCTCTACAAATGACCCAGTTTCATTCCTTTCATGGCTTAGTAATATTCCATTTTATATATGTCCCACATCTTTATGCATTCGTCTGTCTGTGGGCATTTAGGTTGCTTCCATCACCTCGATATTGTAAATAGTGATGCAATGAACATTGCGGTGAATGTCTCTTTTTGATTTATGGTTTTGTCTGGGTATATGTCCAGTACTGGGATTGCTGTATCATATGGTAATTCTATTATTAGTTTCTTAAGAAACTCCATATTGTTCTCCATAGTGACTGTATCAATTTATATTCCCAACAATAGTGGAAGAGGCTTCCTTTTCTCCACACCCTTTCCAGCATTTGTTGTTTGTAGATTTTCAGATGATGCCCATTCTAACAGGTGTGAGGTGATACCTCATTGTTGAGTCCATTTCGTTGAGCAAGGGGTAGGTCTTGTCTATTACATATTTGGCTGATGGAACGGTATCTGTGCTAATTTCAATCTCTGGTTTTATGCAGCGCCCCAACTCACCTTTCCCCTTAAGTAAGCATAAGTTGGTTTCCTAAACTTGAAACCCTGTTCTGTTTTGTAATTCAGTTCATGTGTAGCCAAGTTTACATTCCGTGCATTAGTGATACCTTATGATGTTTCTTTTTCTGTGTGACTTATTTCAGTTAGAATCATCATACCTGAATCCACTCATTATGCTGGTACAGGCCTGGTGACACAGATTTCATTGCTGAGTGGTATTCTGTTGTACGTAAGTACCCAACTTTTTTATCAATTATTTGTTCTCTGGGATATTTAACTTGTACTGTAGAAGAGGTTCCTGTAAACAGAGCCGTCCCAAATTTTGGGGTGGCTGTGTCTTTTTGATTTTAATTTCCCTAAGCTATAGGCCCATAAGTGGAAATGCCCTAGACTCTGTTGCTTTGTTTTTCAGATGTATCAGGAAACACCATACACTTCTCCAGAGTGGCTGTTGGCAATTTACATCCCACCCATCAGCATAACAAGGCTCCTTTTTCCCCATGGCCTGTCTTGCTTTTCTGGATTTTACACTTTTCTCAGATGGCCCTTTAGACCGGGGGGAAGTGACACTTCATAGTAGTTCGGATTTCCATTGCAAGCTTGCTTGGTTTGCCAAAAAGGGCGTATGTGTTTTTTCCTGAATATATTCAGGAACAAACTCATACGCCCTTTTTTGCCAAGTGCATCATTGTCGATGTTCTGCCTCTTTTCCTATGCTTTAAATGCAAATCCAGTCTACCTCCTGAAATCGGTTTCCTGAAATTCTGCCCTGCTTTCAAGTCCTCTTGGCAGCCTTACTTCAATATATTTTTGGACGTTATCTGTCATTTATAACTCTGCAGGTTTGTGAATTACAGGGCCCCTGAGCTCCTTTCTTCAACTCGCTTTCTTGTGAGCTGGCCGCAAACCCGCAAGACTGCTTCAGGCCCTAATCTGCTTCTGGCAGGGCACGCTGAGCCTTTGGTTAATTCCTCTTCCTGGTGGGAAATGAGTGTTAAATATGCCCGTCCAGACACCTACCTCACTCTCAACCCCTTGGTGATGTGGGTCCTCTGGTTTGTGGCCACCTTTGCTGGGTTCCTCACCTTTCGATGATGTGGCCCCACTATTGTGAGGACACTCCTGCCTGGTTCTCATCCACGTGGTTATGTGGACCCCCTGGTGAGAGTCTGTTCCTGGCTGTGTTCCTCACCCACCTGTGAGGGAGACCCTCTGCTGATAGGTCACTCCTGCATGGCTGGCACACATTGCCTTGGTGACGTCAGCCGTGTGGTGGCAGTTGGAGCGTGCTGGGAATCTCCTCCCCCCGGTGATGAGGGCCCTCTTGCGTCAGGCCCTAACTCCTGGGCTCACCAACTTTTCTTAGTGAGCCCAATGATGCTTGGGCACTCCTCTTAGGATCCCATCTCCATGGGGATGTGGGCCTTCTGCTCTGAGGTCCCAACGGCTGGGTTGTTCACATTTTCATGATGTGGGCTCTCTGGTGTTAGTTCACAGAGGCCTGGATCCCATAGCCTCTGTGCTCTTGGCCGCCTGCTGGGAGGTTCCAACTGCTGGATTCCTCACTTTTTAAATTTTTGGGGCCCTCTGTTGTGAGGATCCTCCTGCCTGCCTCACTCCCAGCCCCTTCGTGATGTGTGTCGTCTGGTTTGAGGCCACATGTGCTGGGTTCCTCACCTTTCGATGATGTGGGACCAATGGTCTTAGGAGACTCCTGCCTGGTTCACATCCCCTTGGTGATGTGGGCCCTCTGTTGAGAGTCTGATCCTGGCTGGGTTCCTCACCCATCTGTGAGGTGGGCCGTCTGCTGTGAGGTCACTCCTGCCTGGCTTGCTCACCTCGCCTTGTGGACATGAGCCCTCTGGTGGCACTTGGAGCCTGCTGGGAGCCTCCTCCCCTCGGTGATGAGGGCCCTCTGGCGTCAGGCCCTAACTGCTGGGCTCCCCACATTTTGTGATGTGCGCCCAGTGGTGCGAGGACACTCCAGCCAGGTTCACATCCCCATTGGGATGTGGGCCTTCTGCTCTGAGGTCCCAACGCGTGGGTTGCTCACAGTTTCATGATGTGGGCTCTCTGCTGTTAGTTCACTCCTGCCTGCATCCCATAGCTTCTGTGCTCTCGGCCGCCTGCTGGGAGGTTCCAACTGCTGGATTCCTCACCTTTCTTATTCTTTGGGCCCTCTGTTTTTAGGCTACTCCTGCCTGCCTCACTCCCATTCCCTTTGTGATATGTGTCCTCTGATTTGAGGCCACATGTGCTGGGTTCCGCACCTTTCGATGATGTGTCCCCACTGGAGGGAAGACAGTCCTGAGTGGTTCCCATCCCCTTGCTGATGTGGGCCCTCAGGTGAGAGTCTGATCCTGGCTGGGGTCCTCACCCTTCTGTGAGGTGGGCCCTCTGCTGTGAGGTCAATCATGCCTGTCTGGCACACGTCACCTTGGCGACGTGGGCCCTCTGGTGGCAGTTGGAGTGTGCTGGGATCCTCCTCCCCTCGGTGATGAGGGCCCTCTTGCCTTAGGCCATAACTGCTGGGCTCCCCACATTTTCTGATGTGCGCCAAGTGAGTGAGGACACTCTTGCCAGGTTCCCATCCCCATGGGGATATGGGCCTTCTGCTCTGAGGTCAAAACGGCTGGCTTGCTCACAGTACCATGATGTGGGCCCTCTGCTGTGAGTTCACTCCGGCAAGGATCCCTTATCATCGGTGCTCTGAGCCGCCTGCTGGGAGGTTCCAACTGCTGGATTCCTCACCTTTTTTATTCTATGTGCCCTCTGTTGTGAGGCTCCTCCTGCCTGCCTCACTGCCAGCCCCTTGGTGATGACTGTCCTATGGCTTGAGGCCACATGTGCTGCGTTCCTCACCTTTCGATGATGTGGCCCCACTCGTGTGAGGACACTCCTGCCTGGTTCCCATCCCCTTGGTGAGGTGGGCCCTCTGGCGAGAGTCTAATCCTGGCTGGGTTCCTCAACGTCCTGTGAGGTAGGCCCTCTGCTGTGAGGTCACTCCTGCCTGGCTGGCACACGTCACCTTGGAGACGTGAGCCCTCTGGTGGCAGCTGGAGCGTGCAGGGTGCCTCCTCCTCTCGGTGATGACGGCCCTCTGGCGTCAGGCCCTAAATGGTGGGCTCCCCAAATTTTCTGATGTGCGCCCAGTGGTGCGAGGACACTCCAGCCAGGTTCCCATTCCCATGGGGATGTGGGCCTTCTGCGCTGAGGTCCCAACGCCTGGGTTGCTCACAGTTTTATGATGTGGGCCCTCTGCTGTGAGTTCACTGTGGCCTGGATCCCATAGCCTCAGTGTTCTGGGCCGCCTGCTGGAAGGTCTAAATGCTGGAATCCTCACGTTTTTTATATTATGTGCCCTGTGTTGTGAGGCTCCTCCTGCCTGCCTCATTCCAAGGCCCTTGGTGATGTGGGTCCTCTGGTTTGAGGACACATGTGCTGGGTTCCTCACCTTAAGATGATGAGGCCCCACTGGTGTGAGGATAATCCTGACTGGTTCCCATCCCCTTTGTGATGTGGGCCCTCTGGTGAGAGTCTGATCCTGGCTGGGTTCCTCACCCATCTGTGAGGTGGGCCCTCTACTATCAGGTAACTCTTGCCTGGCTTGCTCACCTCGCCTTGTTGACATGAGCCCTCTGGTGGCACTTGGACCCTGCTGGGAGCCTCCTCACCTCTGTGATGAGGGCCCTCTGACGTCAGGCCCTAACTGCTGGGCTCCCCAACTTTTCTTAGTGAGCCCAGTGATGCTCGGGCACTCCTCTTAGGTTCCCATCTCCATGGGCATGTGGGCCTTCTGCTCTGAGGTTCCAACGGCTGGGTTGATCACAATTTCATGATGTGGGCTCTCTGGTGTTAGTTCACTGTGGCCTGGATCCCATAGCCTCTGTGCTCTTGGCCGCCTGCTGGGAGGTTCCAACTGCTCGATTCCTCAACTTTTGTATTCTATGGGTCCTGTGTTGTGATGCTCCTCCTGCCTGCCTCACTCGCAACCCCTTCGTGATGTGGGTCTTCTGGTTTGAGGCCACATGTGCTGGGTTCCGCAACTTTCTATGATGTGGCCCCACTGGTGTGAGGACACTCCTGCCTGGTTCCCATCCCCTTGGTGATGTGGGCCTTTTGGTGACAGTCTTATCCTGGCTGGGTTCCTCACTCTTCTGTAAGGTAGGCCCTCTGCTGTGAGGTCAATCCTGCCTGACTTGCACACATCACCTTGGCGACGTGGGCCCTCTGTTGGCACATGGAACCTGCTGGGAGCCTCCTGCCCTCGGTGATGATGGCCCTCTAGCCTCAGGCCCTAACTGCTGGGCTCCCCACGTTTTCTGATGTGAGCCCAGTGATGCCAGGACACTCCTGTCAGGTTCCCATCCCCATGGGGATGTGGGCTTTCTGCTCTGAGGTCCCAATGCCTGGGTTGCTCACAGTTTCATGATGTGGGCTCTCTGGTGTTAGTTCACTCCTGCCTGCATCCCATAGCTTCTGTGCTCTCGGCCGCCTGCTGGGAGGTTCCAAATGCTGGATTCCTCACCTTTTTAATTCTTTGGGCCCTCTGTTTTTAGGCTACTCCTACCTGCCTCACTCCCATCCCCTTTGTGATGTATGTCCTCTGATATGAGGCCACATGTGCTGGGTTCCTCACCTTTCGATGATGTGGCCCCACTGGAGGGAGGACAGTCCTGACTGGTTCCCATCCCCTTGGTGTTGTGGGCCCTCTGGTGAGAGTCTCATCCTGCCTCGGTTCCTCACCCTTCTGTGAGATAGGCCCTCTGCTGTGAGGTCACTACTGCCTGGCTGGCGCATGCCACCTTGTAGACGTGGGCCCTCTGTTGGCAGTTGGAACCTGCTGGGAGTCTCCTCCCCTCAGTTATGAGGGCCCCCTGGCGTCAGGCCCTAACTGCTGGGCTCCTAACATTTTCTGATATGTGCTAAGTGGTGCGAAGCCACTCCTGCCAGGTTCCCATCCCAATGGGGATGTGGGCCTTGTGTTCTGAGGTCCCAACGGCTGGGCTGCTCACAGGTTCATGATGTGGGCCCTCTGCTGTGAGTTCACTGCGGCCTGGATCCCATAGCCTCGGTGCTCTGGGCCACTTGCTGGGAGGTTCCAACTGCTGGATTCCTCAACTTTTATATTCTATGGACCCTGTGTTGTGAGGCCGGTCCTGCCAGCCTCATTCCGAACCCCTTGGTGATGTGGTTCCTGTGGTTTGAGGCTACATGTGCTGGGATCCTCACCTTTCGATGATGTTGTCCCACTGGTGTGGGGACACTCCTGCCTGGTTCCCATCCCCTTGGTGATGTGGGCCCTCTGGTGAGAGTCTGATCCTGGCTGTGTTCCTCACCCTTCTGTGAGGGGGGCCCTCTGCTGTGAGGTCACTCCTGCCGGGCTGGCACACATCGCCTTGGCGACGTTGGCCCTCTGGTGGCAGCTGGAGCCTGCTGGGAGCCTCCTCCTCTCGGTGATGAGTGCCCTCTAGTGTCAGGCCCTAACTTCTGAGCACCCCACGTTTTCTGATGTGAGCCCAGTGATGCCAGGACACTCCTGTCATGTTCCCATCACCATGGGGATGTGGGCCTTCTGCTGTGAGGTCCCAATGTCTGGGTTGCTCACAGTTTCATGATGTGGGCTGTCTGGTGTTAGTTCACTCCGGCCTGCATCCCCTAACCTCTGTGCTCTGGGCCGCCTGCTGGGAGGTTCCAAATGCTGGATTCCTCACCTTTCTTATTTTGGGGGCCTCTGTTATGAGGCTCCTCCTGCCTGCCTCACTCCCAGCCCCTTGGTGATGGGTGTCCTATGGTTTGAAGCCACATGTTCTGGGTTCCTCATCTTTAGATGATGTGGCCCTACTCATGTGAGGACACTCCTGCCTGGTTCCAATCCATTTGGTGATGTGGGCCCTCTGGTGCGAGTCTGATCCAGACTGGGTTCGTCACACTTCTCTGAGGTGGGCCCTCTGCTGTGAGGTCATTCGTGCCTGGTTGGCACACATTGCCTTGGTGACGTCAGCCCTCTGGTGGCAGTTGGAGCCTGCTGGGAGCCTCCTTCCCTTGGTGATGAGGGTCCTCTGGCGTCAGGCCCTAACTGCTGGTCGCCCAAAATTTTCTGATACGTTCTCAGTGGTGAGAGGACACTCCTACCAGATTTCCATCCCCATGGGGATGTGGGTCTCCTGCTCTGAGGTCCCAATGGCTGGGTTGCTCAGTTTCATGACATGGGCCCTCTTCTGTGAGTTCACTGTGGCCTGGATCCCATAGCCTCGGTGCTCTGGGCCGCCTGCTGGGAGGTTCCAACTGCTGGATTCCTCACTTTTTAAATTTTTGGGGCCCTGTGTTGTGAGGATCCTCCTGCCTGCCTCACTCCCAGCCCCTTCGTGATGTGTGTCATCTGGTTTGAGGCCACATGTGCTGGGTTCCTCACCTTTCGATGATGTGGGACCAATGGTCTTAGGAGACTCCTGCCTGGTTCACATCCCCTTGGTGATGTGGGCCCTCTGTTGAGAGTCTGATCCTGGCTGGGTTCCTCACCCATCTGTGAGGTGGGCCGTCTGCTGTGAGGTCACTCCTGCCTGGCTTGCTCACCTCGCCTTGTGGACATGAGCCCTCTGGTGGCACTTGGAGCCTGCTGGGAGCCTCCTCCCTTCGGTGATGAGGGCCCTCTGGCGTCAGGCCCTAACTGCTGGGCTCCCCACATTTTGTGATGTGCGCCCAGTGGTGCGAGGACACTCCAGCCAGGTTCACATCCCCATTGGGATGTGGGCCTTCTGCTCTGAGGTCCCAACGCGTGGGTTGCTCACAGTTTCATGATGTGGGCTCTCTGCTGTTAGTTCACTCCTGCCTGCATCCCATAGCTTCTGTGCTCTCGGCCGCCTGCTGGGAGGTTCCAACTGCTGGATTCCTCACCTTTCTTATTCTTTGGGCCCTCTGTTTTTAGGCTACTCCTGCCTGCCTCACTCCCATTCCCTTTGTGATATGTGTCCTCTGATTTGAGGCCACATGTGCTGGGTTCCGCACCTTTCGATGATGTGACCCCACTGGAGGGAAGACAGTCCTGAGTGGTTCCCATCCCCTTGCTGATGTGGGCCCTCAGGTGAGAGTCTGATCCTGGCTGGGGTCCTCACCCTTCTGTGAGGTGGGCCCTCTGCTGTGAGGTCAATCATGCCTGTCTGGCACACGTCACCTTGGCGACGTGGGCCCTCTGGTGGCAGTTGGAGTGTGCTGGGATCCTCCTCCCCTCGGTGATGAGGGCCCTCTTGCCTTAGGCCATAACTGCTGGGCTCCCCACATTTTCTGATGTGCGCCAAGTGAGTGAGGACACTCTTGCCAGGTTCCCATCCCCATGGGGATATGGGCCTTCTGCTCTGAGGTCAAAACGGCTGGCTTGCTCACAGTACCATGATGTGGGCCCTCTGCTGTGAGTTCACTCCGGCAAGGATCCCTTATCATCGGTGCTCTGAGCCGCCTGCTGGGAGGTTCCAACTGCTGGATTCCTCACCTTTTTTATTCTATGTGCCCTCTGTTGTGAGGCTCCTCCTGCCTGCCGCACTGCCAGCCCCTTGGTGATGACTGTCCTATGGCTTGAGGCCACATGTGCTGCATTCCTCACCTTTCGATGATGTGGCCCCACTCGTGTGAGGACACTCCTGCCTGGTTCCCATCCCCTTGGTGAGGTGGGCCCTCTGGCGAGAGTCTAATCCTGGCTGGGTTCCTCAACGTCCTGTGAGGTAGGCCCTCTGCTGTGAGGTCACTCCTGCCTGGCTGGCACACGTCACCTTGGAGACGTGAGCCCTCTGGTGGCAGCTGGAGCGTGCAGGGTGCCTCCTCCTCTCGGTGATGACGGCCCTCTGGCGTCAGGCCCTAAATGGTGGGCTCCCCAAATTTTCTGATGTGCGCCCAGTGGTGCGAGGACACTCCAGCCAGGTTCCCATTCCCATGGGGATGTGGGCCTTCTGCGCTGAGGTCCCAACGCCTGGGTTGCTCACAGTTTTATGATGTGGGCCCTCTGCTGTGAGTTCACTGTGGCCTGGATCCCATAGCCTCAGTGTTCTGGGCCGCCTGCTGGAAGGTCTAAATGCTGGAATCCTCACGTTTTTTATATTATGTGCCCTGTGTTGTGAGGCTCCTCCTGCCTGCCTCATTCCAAGGCCCTTGGTGATGTGGGTCCTCTGGTTTGAGGACACATGTGCTGGGTTCCTCACCTTAAGATGATGAGGCCCCACTGGTGTGAGGATAATCCTGACTGGTTCCCATCCCCTTTGTGATGTGGGCCCTCTGGTGAGAGTCTGATCCTGGCTGGGTTCCTCACCCATCTGTGAGGTGGGCCCTCTACTATCAGGTAACTCTTGCCTGGCTTGCTCACCTCGCCTTGTTGACATGAGCCCTCTGGTGGCACTTGGACCCTGCTGGGAGCCTCCTCACCTCTGTGATGAGGGCCCTCTGACGTCAGGCCCTAACTGCTGGGCTCCCCAACTTTTCTTAGTGAGCCCAGTGATGCTCGGGCACTCCTCTTAGGTTCCCATCTCCATGGGCATGTGGGCCTTCTGCTCTGAGGTTCCAACGGCTGGGTTGATCACAATTTCATGATGTGGGCTCTCTGGTGTTAGTTCACTGTGGCCTGGATCCCATAGCCTCTGTGCTCTTGGCCGCCTGCTGGGAGGTTCCAACTGCTCGATTCCTCAACTTTTGTATTCTATGGGTCCTGTGTTGTGATGCTCCTCCTGCCTGCCTCACTCGCAACCCCTTCGTGATGTGGGTCTTCTGGTTTGAGGCCACATGTGCTGGGTTCCGCAACTTTCTATGATGTGGCCCCACTGGTGTGAGGACACTCCTGCCTGGTTCCCATCCCCTTGGTGATGTGGGCCTTCTGGTGACAGTCTTATCCTGGCTGGGTTCCTCACTCTTCTGTGAGGTAGGCCCTCTGCTGTGAGGTCAATCCTGCCTGACTTGCACACATCACCTTGGCGACGTGGGCCCTCTGTTGGCACATGGAACCTGCTGGGAGCCTCCTGCCCTCGGTGATGATGGCCCTCTAGCCTCAGGCCCTAACTGCTGGGCTCCCCACGTTTTCTGATGTGAGCCCAGTGATGCCAGGACACTCCTGTCAGGTTCCCATCCCCATGGGGATGTGGGCTTTCTGCTCTGAGGTCCCAATGCCTGGGTTGCTCACAGTTTCATGATGTGGGCTCTCTGGTGTTAGTTCACTCCTGCCTGCATCCCATAGCTTCTGTGCTCTCGGCCGCCTGCTGGGAGGTTCCAAATGCTGGATTCCTCACCTTTTTAATTCTTTGGGCCCTCTGTTTTTAGGCTACTCCTACCTGCCTCACTCCCATCCCCTTTGTGATGTATGTCCTCTGATATGAGGCCACATGTGCTGGGTTCCTCACCTTTCGATGATGTGGCCCCACTGGTGGGAGGACAGTCCTGACTGGTTCCCATCCCCTTGGTGTTGTGGGCCCTCTGGTGAGAGTCTCATCCTGCCTCGGTTCCTCACCCTTCTGTGAGATAGGCCCTCTGCTGTGAGGTCACTACTGCCTGGCTGGCGCATGCCACCTTGTAGACGTGGGCCCTCTGTTGGCAGTTGGAACCTGCTGGGAGTCTCCTCCCCTCAGTTATGAGGGCCCCCTGGCGTCAGGCCCTAACTGCTGGGCTCCTAACATTTTCTGATATGTGCTAAGTGGTGCGAAGCCACTCCTGCCAGGTTCCCATCCCAATGGGGATGTGGGCCTTGTGTTCTGAGGTCCCAACGGCTGGGCTGCTCACAGGTTCATGATGTGGGCCCTCTGCTGTGAGTTCACTGCGGCCTGGATCCCATAGCCTCGGTGCTCTGGGCCACTTGCTGGGAGGTTCCAACTGCTGGATTCCTCAACTTTTATATTCTATGGACCCTGTGTTGTGAGGCCGGTCCTGCCAGCCTCATTCCGAACCCCTTGGTGATGTGGTTCCTGTGGTTTGAGGCTACATGTGCTGGGATCCTCACCTTTCGATGATGTTGTCCCACTGGTGTGGGGACACTCCTGCCTGGTTCCCATCCCCTTGGTGATGTGGGCCCTCTGGTGAGAGTCTGATCCTGGCTGTGTTCCTCACCCTTCTGTGAGGGGGGCCCTCTGCTGTGAGGTCACTCCTGCCGGGCTGGCACACATCGCCTTGGCGACGTTGGCCCTCTGGTGGCAGCTGGAGCCTGCTGGGAGCCTCCTCCTCTCGGTGATGAGTGCCCTCTAGTGTCAGGCCCTAACTTCTGAGCACCCCACGTTTTCTGATGTGAGCCCAGTGATGCCAGGACACTCCTGTCATGTTCCCATCACCATGGGGATGTGGGCCTTCTGCTGTGAGGTCCCAATGTCTGGGTTGCTCACAGTTTCATGATGTGGGCTGTCTGGTGTTAGTTCACTCCGGCCTGCATCCCCTAACCTCTGTGCTCTGGGCCGCCTGCTGGGAGGTTCCAAATGCTGGATTCCTCACCTTTCTTATTTTGGGGGCCTCTGTTATGAGGCTCCTCCTGCCTGCCTCACTCCCAGCCCCTTGGTGATGGGTGTCCTATGGTTTGAAGCCACATGTTCTGGGTTCCTCATCTTTAGATGATGTGGCCCTACTCATGTGAGGACACTCCTGCCTGGTTCCAATCCATTTGGTGATGTGGGCCCTCTGGTGCGAGTCTGATCCAGACTGGGTTCGTCACACTTCTCTGAGGTGGGCCCTCTGCTGTGAGGTCATTCGTGCCTGGTTGGCACACATTGCCTTGGTGACGTCAGCCCTCTGGTGGCAGTTGGAGCCTGCTGGGAGCCTCCTTCCCTTGGTGATGAGGGTCCTCTGGCGTCAGGCCCTAACTGCTGGTCGCCCAAAATTTTCTGATACGTTCTCAGTGGTGAGAGGACACTCCTACCAGATTTCCATCCCCATGGGGATGTGGGTCTCCTGCTCTGAGGTCCCAATGGCTGGGTTGCTCAGTTTCATGACATGGGCCCTCTTCTGTGAGTTCACTGTGGCCTGGATCCCATAGCCTCGGTGCTCTGGGCCGCCTGCTGGGAGGTTCCAACTGCTGGATTCCTCACTTTTTAAATTTTTGGGGCCCTGTGTTGTGAGGATCCTCCTGCCTGCCTCACTCCCAGCCCCTTCGTGATGTGTGTCGTCTGGTTTGAGGCCACATGTGCTGGGTTCCTCACCTTTCGATGATGTGGGACCAATGGTCTTAGGAGACTCCTGCCTGGTTCACATCCCCTTGGTGATGTGGGCCCTCTGTTGAGAGTCTGATCCTGGCTGGGTTCCTCACCCATCTGTGAGGTGGGCCGTCTGCTGTGAGGTCACTCCTGCCTGGCTTGCTCACCTCGCCTTGTGGACATGAGCCCTCTGGTGGCACTTGGAGCCTGCTGGGAGCCTCCTTCCCTCGGTGATGAGGGCCCTCTGGCGTCAGGCCCTAACTGCTGGGCTCCCCACATTTTGTGATGTGCGCCCAGTGGTGCGAGGACACTCCAGCCAGGTTCACATCCCCATTGGGATGTGGGCCTTCTGCTTGAGGTCCCAACGCGTGGGTTGCTCACAGTTTCATGATGTGGGCTCTCTGCTGTTAGTTCACTCCTGCCTGCATCCCATAGCTTCTGTGCTCTCGGCCGCCTGCTGGGAGGTTCCAACTGCTGGATTCCTCACCTTTCTTATTCTTTGGGCCCTCTGTTTTTAGGCTACTCCTGCCTGCCTCACTCCCATTCCCTTTGTGATATGTGTCCTCTGATTTGAGGCCACATGTGCTGGGTTCCACACCTTTCGATGATGTGGCCCCACTGGAGGGAAGACAGTCCTGAGTGGTTCCCATCCCCTTGCTGATGTGGGCCCTCAGGTGAGAGTCTGATCCTGGCTGGGGTCCTCACCCTTCTGTGAGGTGGGCCCTCTGCTGTGAGGTCAATCATGCCTGTCTGGCACACGTCACCTTGGCGACGTGGGCCCTCTGGTGGCAGTTGGAGTGTGCTGGGATCCTCCTCCCCTCGGTGATGAGGGCCCTCTTGCCTTAGGCCATAACTGCTGGGCTCCCCACATTTTCTGATGTGCGCCAAGTGAGTGAGGACACTCTTGCCAGGTTCCCATCCCCATGGGGATATGGGCCTTCTGCTCTGAGGTCAAAACGGCTGGCTTGCTCACAGTACCATGATGTGGGCCCTCTGCTGTGAGTTCACTCCGGCAAGGATCCCTTATCATCGGTGCTCTGAGCCGCCTGCTGGGAGGTTCCAACTGCTGGATTCCTCACCTTTTTTATTCTATGTGCCCTCTGTTGTGAGGCTCCTCCTGCCTGCCTCACTGCCAGCCCCTTGGTGATGACTGTCCTATGGCTTGAGGCCACATGTGCTGCATTCCTCACCTTTCGATGATGTGGCCCCACTCGTGTGAGGACACTCCTGCCTGGTTCCCATCCCCTTGGTGAGGTGGGCCCTCTGGCGAGAGTCTAATCCTGGCTGGGTTCCTCAACGTCCTGTGAGGTAGGCCCTCTGCTGTGAGGTCACTCCTGCCTGGCTGGCACACGTCACCTTGGAGACGTGAGCCCTCTGGTGGCAGCTGGAGCGTGCAGGGTGCCTCCTCCTCTCGGTGATGACGGCCCTCTGGCGTCAGGCCCTAAATGGTGGGCTCCCCAAATTTTCTGATGTGCGCCCAGTGGTGCGAGGACACTCCAGCCAGGTTCCCATTCCCATGGGGATGTGGGCCTTCTGCGCTGAGGTCCCAACGCCTGGGTTGCTCACAGTTTTATGATGTGGGCCCTCTGCTGTGAGTTCACTGTGGCCTGGATCCCATAGCCTCAGTGTTCTGGGCCGCCTGCTGGAAGGTCTAAATGCTGGAATCCTCACGTTTTTTATATTATGTGCCCTGTGTTGTGAGGTTCCTCCTGCCTGCCTCATTCCAAGGCCCTTGGTGATGTGGGTCCTCTGGTTTGAGGACACATGTGCTGGGTTCCTCACCTTAAGATGATGAGGCCCCACTGGTGTGAGGATAATCCTGACTGGTTCCCATCCCCTTTGTGATGTGGGCCCTCTGGTGAGAGTCTGATCCTGGCTGGGTTCCTCACCCATCTGTGAGGTGGGCCCTCTACTATCAGGTAACTCTTGCCTGGCTTGCTCACCTCGCCTTGTTGACATGAGCCCTCTGGTGGCACTTGGACCCTGCTGGGAGCCTCCTCACCTCTGTGATGAGGGCCCTCTGACGTCAGGCCCTAACTGCTGGGCTCCCCAACTTTTCTTAGTGAGCCCAGTGATGCTCGGGCACTCCTCTTAGGTTCCCATCTCCATGGGCATGTGGGCCTTCTGCTCTGAGGGTCCAACGGCTGGGTTGATCACAATTTCATGATGTGGGCTCTCTGGTGTTAGTTCACTGTGGCCTGGATCCCATAGCCTCTGTGCTCTTGGCCGCCTGCTGGGAGGTTCCAACTGCTCGATTCCTCAACTTTTGTATTCTATGGGTCCTGTGTTGTGATGCTCCTCCTGCCTGCCTCACTCGCAACCCCTTCGTGATGTGGGTCTTCTGGGTTGAGGCCACATGTGCTGGGTTCCGCAACTTTCTATGATGTGGCCCCACTGGTGTGAGGACACTCCTGCCTGGTTCCCATCCCCTTGGTGATGTGGGCCTTCTGGTGACAGTCTTATCCTGGCTGGGTTCCTCACTCTTCTGTGAGGTAGGCCCTCTGCTGTGAGGTCAATCCTGCCTGACTTGCACACATCACCTTGGCGACGTGGGCCCTCTGTTGGCACATGGAACCTGCTGGGAGCCTCCTGCCCTCGGTGATGATGGCCCTCTAGCCTCAGGCCCTAACTGCTGGGCTCCCCACGTTTTCTGATGTGAGCCCAGTGATGCCAGGACACTCCTGTCAGGTTCCCATCCCCATGGGGATGTGGGCTTTCTGCTCTGAGGTCCCAATGCCTGGGTTGCTCACAGTTTCATGATGTGGGCTCTCTGGTGTTAGTTCACTCCTGCCTGCATCCCATAGCTTCTGTGCTCTCGGCCGCCTGCTGGGAGGTTCCAAATGCTGGATTCCTCACCTTTTTAATTCTTTGGGCCCTCTGTTTTTAGGCTACTCCTACCTGCCTCACTCCCATCCCCTTTGTGATGTATGTCCTCTGATATGAGGCCACATGTGCTGGGTTCCTCACCTTTCGATGATGTGGCCCCACTGGTGGGAGGACAGTCCTGACTGGTTCCCATCCCCTTGGTGTTGTGGGCCCTCTGGTGAGAGTCTCATCCTGCCTCGGTTCCTCACCCTTCTGTGAGATAGGCCCTCTGCTGTGAGGTCACTACTGCCTGGCTGGCGCATGCCACCTTGTAGACGTGGGCCCTCTGTTGGCAGTTGGAACCTGCTGGGAGTCTCCTCCCCTCAGTTATGAGGGCCCCCTGGCGTCAGGCCCTAACTGCTGGGCTCCTAACATTTTCTGATATGTGCTAAGTGGTGCGAAGCCACTCCTGCCAGGTTCCCATCCCAATGGGGATGTGGGCCTTGTGTTCTGAGGTCCCAACGGCTGGGCTGCTCACAGGTTCATGATGTGGGCCCTCTGCTGTGAGTTCACTGCGGCCTGGATCCCATAGCCTCGGTGCTCTGGGCCACTTGCTGGGAGGTTCCAACTGCTGGATTCCTCAACTTTTATATTCTATGGACCCTGTGTTGTGAGGCCGGTCCTGCCAGCCTCATTCCGAACCCCTTGGTGATGTGGTTCCTGTGGTTTGAGGCTACATGTGCTGGGATCCTCACCTTTCGATGATGTTGTCCCACTGGTGTGGGGACACTCCTGCCTGGTTCCCATCCCCTTGGTGATGTGGGCCCTCTGGTGAGAGTCTGATCCTGGCTGTGTTCCTCACCCTTCTGTGAGGGGGGCCCTCTGCTGTGAGGTCACTCCTGCCGGGCTGGCACACATCGCCTTGGCGACGTTGGCCCTCTGGTGGCAGCTGGAGCCTGCTGGGAGCCTCCTCCTCTCGGTGATGAGTGCCCTCTAGTGTCAGGCCCTAACTTCTGAGCACCCCACGTTTTCTGATGTGAGCCCAGTGATGCCAGGACACTCCTGTCATGTTCCCATCACCATGGGGATGTGGGCCTTCTGCTGTGAGGTCCCAATGTCTGGGTTGCTCACAGTTTCATGATGTGGGCTGTCTGGTGTTAGTTCACTCCGGCCTGCATCCCCTAACCTCTGTGCTCTGGGCCGCCTGCTGGGAGGTTCCAAATGCTGGATTCCTCACCTTTCTTATTTTGGGGGCCTCTGTTATGAGGCTCCTCCTGCCTGCCTCACTCCCAGCCCCTTGGTGATGGGTGTCCTATGGTTTGAAGCCACATGTTCTGGGTTCCTCATCTTTAGATGATGTGGCCCTACTCATGTGAGGACACTCCTGCCTGGTTCCAATCCATTTGGTGATGTGGGCCCTCTGGTGCGAGTCTGATCCAGACTGGGTTCGTCACACTTCTCTGAGGTGGGCCCTCTGCTGTGAGGTCATTCGTGCCTGGTTGGCACACATTGCCTTGGTGACGTCAGCCCTCTGGTGGCAGTTGGAGCCTGCTGGGAGCCTCCTTCCCTTGGTGATGAGGGTCCTCTGGCGTCAGGCCCTAACTGCTGGTCGCCCAAAATTTTCTGATACGTTCTCAGTGGTGAGAGGACACTCCTACCAGATTTCCATCCCCATGGGGATGTGGGTCTCCTGCTCTGAGGTCCCAATGGCTGGGTTGCTCAGTTTCATGACATGGGCCCTCTTCTGTGAGTTCACTGTGGCCTGGATCCCATAGCCTCGGTGCTCTGGGCCGCCTGCTGGGAGGTTCCAACTGCTGGATTCCTCACTTTTTAAATTTTTGGGGCCCTGTGTTGTGAGGATCCTCCTGCCTGCCTCACTCCCAGCCCCTTCGTGATGTGTGTCGTCTGGTTTGAGGCCACATGTGCTGGGTTCCTCACCTTTCGATGATGTGGGACCAATGGTCTTAGGAGACTCCTGCCTGGTTCACATCCCCTTGGTGATGTGGGCCCTCTGTTGAGAGTCTGATCCTGGCTGGGTTCCTCACCCATCTGTGAGGTGGGCCGTCTGCTGTGAGGTCACTCCTGCCTGGCTTGCTCACCTCGCCTTGTGGACATGAGCCCTCTGGTGGCACTTGGAGCCTGCTGGGAGCCTCCTTCCCTCGGTGATGAGGGCCCTCTGGCGTCAGGCCCTAACTGCTGGGCTCCCCACATTTTGTGATGTGCGCCCAGTGGTGCGAGGACACTCCAGCCAGGTTCACATCCCCATTGGGATGTGGGCCTTCTGCTTGAGGTCCCAACGCGTGGGTTGCTCACAGTTTCATGATGTGGGCTCTCTGCTGTTAGTTCACTCCTGCCTGCATCCCATAGCTTCTGTGCTCTCGGCCGCCTGCTGGGAGGTTCCAACTGCTGGATTCCTCACCTTTCTTATTCTTTGGGCCCTCTGTTTTTAGGCTACTCCTGCCTGCCTCACTCCCATTCCCTTTGTGATATGTGTCCTCTGATTTGAGGCCACATGTGCTGGGTTCCACACCTTTCGATGATGTGGCCCCACTGGAGGGAAGACAGTCCTGAGTGGTTCCCATCCCCTTGCTGATGTGGGCCCTCAGGTGAGAGTCTGATCCTGGCTGGGGTCCTCACCCTTCTGTGAGGTGGGCCCTCTGCTGTGAGGTCAATCATGCCTGTCTGGCACACGTCACCTTGGCGACGTGGGCCCTCTGGTGGCAGTTGGAGTGTGCTGGGATCCTCCTCCCCTCGGTGATGAGGGCCCTCTTGCCTTAGGCCATAACTGCTGGGCTCCCCACATTTTCTGATGTGCGCCAAGTGAGTGAGGACACTCTTGCCAGGTTCCCATCCCCATGGGGATATGGGCCTTCTGCTCTGAGGTCAAAACGGCTGGCTTGCTCACAGTACCATGATGTGGGCCCTCTGCTGTGAGTTCACTCCGGCAAGGATCCCTTATCATCGGTGCTCTGAGCCGCCTGCTGGGAGGTTCCAACTGCTGGATTCCTCACCTTTTTTATTCTATGTGCCCTCTGTTGTGAGGCTCCTCCTGCCTGCCTCACTGCCAGCCCCTTGGTGATGACTGTCCTATGGCTTGAGGCCACATGTGCTGCATTCCTCACCTTTCGATGATGTGGCCCCACTCGTGTGAGGACACTCCTGCCTGGTTCCCATCCCCTTGGTGAGGTGGGCCCTCTGGCGAGAGTCTAATCCTGGCTGGGTTCCTCAACGTCCTGTGAGGTAGGCCCTCTGCTGTGAGGTCACTCCTGCCTGGCTGGCACACGTCACCTTGGAGACGTGAGCCCTCTGGTGGCAGCTGGAGCGTGCAGGGTGCCTCCTCCTCTCGGTGATGACGGCCCTCTGGCGTCAGGCCCTAAATGGTGGGCTCCCCAAATTTTCTGATGTGCGCCCAGTGGTGCGAGGACACTCCAGCCAGGTTCCCATTCCCATGGGGATGTGGGCCTTCTGCGCTGAGGTCCCAACGCCTGGGTTGCTCACAGTTTTATGATGTGGGCCCTCTGCTGTGAGTTCACTGTGGCCTGGATCCCATAGCCTCAGTGTTCTGGGCCGCCTGCTGGAAGGTCTAAATGCTGGAATCCTCACGTTTTTTATATTATGTGCCCTGTGTTGTGAGGTTCCTCCTGCCTGCCTCATTCCAAGGCCCTTGGTGATGTGGGTCCTCTGGTTTGAGGACACATGTGCTGGGTTCCTCACCTTAAGATGATGAGGCCCCACTGGTGTGAGGATAATCCTGACTGGTTCCCATCCCCTTTGTGATGTGGGCCCTCTGGTGAGAGTCTGATCCTGGCTGGGTTCCTCACCCATCTGTGAGGTGGGCCCTCTACTATCAGGTAACTCTTGCCTGGCTTGCTCACCTCGCCTTGTTGACATGAGCCCTCTGGTGGCACTTGGACCCTGCTGGGAGCCTCCTCACCTCTGTGATGAGGGCCCTCTGACGTCAGGCCCTAACTGCTGGGCTCCCCAACTTTTCTTAGTGAGCCCAGTGATGCTCGGGCACTCCTCTTAGGTTCCCATCTCCATGGGCATGTGGGCCTTCTGCTCTGAGGGTCCAACGGCTGGGTTGATCACAATTTCATGATGTGGGCTCTCTGGTGTTAGTTCACTGTGGCCTGGATCCCATAGCCTCTGTGCTCTTGGCCGCCTGCTGGGAGGTTCCAACTGCTCGATTCCTCAACTTTTGTATTCTATGGGTCCTGTGTTGTGATGCTCCTCCTGCCTGCCTCACTCGCAACCCCTTCGTGATGTGGGTCTTCTGGGTTGAGGCCACATGTGCTGGGTTCCGCAACTTTCTATGATGTGGCCCCACTGGTGTGAGGACACTCCTGCCTGGTTCCCATCCCCTTGGTGATGTGGGCCTTCTGGTGACAGTCTTATCCTGGCTGGGTTCCTCACTCTTCTGTGAGGTAGGCCCTCTGCTGTGAGGTCAATCCTGCCTGACTTGCACACATCACCTTGGCGACGTGGGCCCTCTGTTGGCACATGGAACCTGCTGGGAGCCTCCTGCCCTCGGTGATGATGGCCCTCTAGCCTCAGGCCCTAACTGCTGGGCTCCCCACGTTTTCTGATGTGAGCCCAGTGATGCCAGGACACTCCTGTCAGGTTCCCATCCCCATGGGGATGTGGGCTTTCTGCTCTGAGGTCCCAATGCCTGGGTTGCTCACAGTTTCATGATGTGGGCTCTCTGGTGTTAGTTCACTCCTGCCTGCATCCCATAGCTTCTGTGCTCTCGGCCGCCTGCTGGGAGGTTCCAAATGCTGGATTCCTCACCTTTTTAATTCTTTGGGCCCTCTGTTTTTAGGCTACTCCTACCTGCCTCACTCCCATCCCCTTTGTGATGTATGTCCTCTGATATGAGGCCACATGTGCTGGGTTCCTCACCTTTCGATGATGTGGCCCCACTGGTGGGAGGACAGTCCTGACTGGTTCCCATCCCCTTGGTGTTGTGGGCCCTCTGGTGAGAGTCTCATCCTGCCTCGGTTCCTCACCCTTCTGTGAGATAGGCCCTCTGCTGTGAGGTCACTACTGCCTGGCTGGCGCATGCCACCTTGTAGACGTGGGCCCTCTGTTGGCAGTTGGAACCTGCTGGGAGTCTCCTCCCCTCAGTTATGAGGGCCCCCTGGCGTCAGGCCCTAACTGCTGGGCTCCTAACATTTTCTGATATGTGCTAAGTGGTGCGAAGCCACTCCTGCCAGGTTCCCATCCCAATGGGGATGTGGGCCTTGTGTTCTGAGGTCCCAACGGCTGGGCTGCTCACAGGTTCATGATGTGGGCCCTCTGCTGTGAGTTCACTGCGGCCTGGATCCCATAGCCTCGGTGCTCTGGGCCACTTGCTGGGAGGTTCCAACTGCTGGATTCCTCAACTTTTATATTCTATGGACCCTGTGTTGTGAGGCCGGTCCTGCCAGCCTCATTCCGAACCCCTTGGTGATGTGGTTCCTGTGGTTTGAGGCTACATGTGCTGGGATCCTCACCTTTCGATGATGTTGTCCCACTGGTGTGGGGACACTCCTGCCTGGTTCCCATCCCCTTGGTGATGTGGGCCCTCTGGTGAGAGTCTGATCCTGGCTGTGTTCCTCACCCTTCTGTGAGGGGGGCCCTCTGCTGTGAGGTCACTCCTGCCGGGCTGGCACACATCGCCTTGGCGACGTTGGCCCTCTGGTGGCAGCTGGAGCCTGCTGGGAGCCTCCTCCTCTCGGTGATGAGTGCCCTCTAGTGTCAGGCCCTAACTTCTGAGCACCCCACGTTTTCTGATGTGAGCCCAGTGATGCCAGGACACTCCTGTCATGTTCCCATCACCATGGGGATGTGGGCCTTCTGCTGTGAGGTCCCAATGTCTGGGTTGCTCACAGTTTCATGATGTGGGCTGTCTGGTGTTAGTTCACTCCGGCCTGCATCCCCTAACCTCTGTGCTCTGGGCCGCCTGCTGGGAGGTTCCAAATGCTGGATTCCTCACCTTTCTTATTTTGGGGGCCTCTGTTATGAGGCTCCTCCTGCCTGCCTCACTCCCAGCCCCTTGGTGATGGGTGTCCTATGGTTTGAAGCCACATGTTCTGGGTTCCTCATCTTTAGATGATGTGGCCCTACTCATGTGAGGACACTCCTGCCTGGTTCCAATCCATTTGGTGATGTGGGCCCTCTGGTGCGAGTCTGATCCAGACTGGGTTCGTCACACTTCTCTGAGGTGGGCCCTCTGCTGTGAGGTCATTCGTGCCTGGTTGGCACACATTGCCTTGGTGACGTCAGCCCTCTGGTGGCAGTTGGAGCCTGCTGGGAGCCTCCTTCCCTTGGTGATGAGGGTCCTCTGGCGTCAGGCCCTAACTGCTGGTCGCCCAAAATTTTCTGATACGTTCTCAGTGGTGAGAGGACACTCCTACCAGATTTCCATCCCCATGGGGATGTGGGTCTCCTGCTCTGAGGTCCCAATGGCTGGGTTGCTCAGTTTCATGACATGGGCCCTCTTCTGTGAGTTCACTGTGGCCTGGATCCCATAGCCTCGGTGCTCTGGGCCGCCTGCTGGGAGGTTCCAACTGCTGGATTCCTCACTTTTTAAATTTTTGGGGCCCTGTGTTGTGAGGATCCTCCTGCCTGCCTCACTCCCAGCCCCTTCGTGATGTGTGTCGTCTGGTTTGAGGCCACATGTGCTGGGTTCCTCACCTTTCGATGATGTGGGACCAATGGTCTTAGGAGACTCCTGCCTGGTTCACATCCCCTTGGTGATGTGGGCCCTCTGTTGAGAGTCTGATCCTGGCTGGGTTCCTCACCCATCTGTGAGGTGGGCCGTCTGCTGTGAGGTCACTCCTGCCTGGCTTGCTCACCTCGCCTTGTGGACATGAGCCCTCTGGTGGCACTTGGAGCCTGCTGGGAGCCTCCTTCCCTCGGTGATGAGGGCCCTCTGGCGTCAGGCCCTAACTGCTGGGCTCCCCACATTTTGTGATGTGCGCCCAGTGGTGCGAGGACACTCCAGCCAGGTTCACATCCCCATTGGGATGTGGGCCTTCTGCTTGAGGTCCCAACGCGTGGGTTGCTCACAGTTTCATGATGTGGGCTCTCTGCTGTTAGTTCACTCCTGCCTGCATCCCATAGCTTCTGTGCTCTCGGCCGCCTGCTGGGAGGTTCCAACTGCTGGATTCCTCACCTTTCTTATTCTTTGGGCCCTCTGTTTTTAGGCTACTCCTGCCTGCCTCACTCCCATTCCCTTTGTGATATGTGTCCTCTGATTTGAGGCCACATGTGCTGGGTTCCACACCTTTCGATGATGTGGCCCCACTGGAGGGAAGACAGTCCTGAGTGGTTCCCATCCCCTTGCTGATGTGGGCCCTCAGGTGAGAGTCTGATCCTGGCTGGGGTCCTCACCCTTCTGTGAGGTGGGCCCTCTGCTGTGAGGTCAATCATGCCTGTCTGGCACACGTCACCTTGGCGACGTGGGCCCTCTGGTGGCAGTTGGAGTGTGCTGGGATCCTCCTCCCCTCGGTGATGAGGGCCCTCTTGCCTTAGGCCATAACTGCTGGGCTCCCCACATTTTCTGATGTGCGCCAAGTGAGTGAGGACACTCTTGCCAGGTTCCCATCCCCATGGGGATATGGGCCTTCTGCTCTGAGGTCAAAACGGCTGGCTTGCTCACAGTACCATGATGTGGGCCCTCTGCTGTGAGTTCACTCCGGCAAGGATCCCTTATCATCGGTGCTCTGAGCCGCCTGCTGGGAGGTTCCAACTGCTGGATTCCTCACCTTTTTTATTCTATGTGCCCTCTGTTGTGAGGCTCCTCCTGCCTGCCTCACTGCCAGCCCCTTGGTGATGACTGTCCTATGGCTTGAGGCCACATGTGCTGCATTCCTCACCTTTCGATGATGTGGCCCCACTCGTGTGAGGACACTCCTGCCTGGTTCCCATCCCCTTGGTGAGGTGGGCCCTCTGGCGAGAGTCTAATCCTGGCTGGGTTCCTCAACGTCCTGTGAGGTAGGCCCTCTGCTGTGAGGTCACTCCTGCCTGGCTGGCACACGTCACCTTGGAGACGTGAGCCCTCTGGTGGCAGCTGGAGCGTGCAGGGTGCCTCCTCCTCTCGGTGATGACGGCCCTCTGGCGTCAGGCCCTAAATGGTGGGCTCCCCAAATTTTCTGATGTGCGCCCAGTGGTGCGAGGACACTCCAGCCAGGTTCCCATTCCCATGGGGATGTGGGCCTTCTGCGCTGAGGTCCCAACGCCTGGGTTGCTCACAGTTTTATGATGTGGGCCCTCTGCTGTGAGTTCACTGTGGCCTGGATCCCATAGCCTCAGTGTTCTGGGCCGCCTGCTGGAAGGTCTAAATGCTGGAATCCTCACGTTTTTTATATTATGTGCCCTGTGTTGTGAGGTTCCTCCTGCCTGCCTCATTCCAAGGCCCTTGGTGATGTGGGTCCTCTGGTTTGAGGACACATGTGCTGGGTTCCTCACCTTAAGATGATGAGGCCCCACTGGTGTGAGGATAATCCTGACTGGTTCCCATCCCCTTTGTGATGTGGGCCCTCTGGTGAGAGTCTGATCCTGGCTGGGTTCCTCACCCATCTGTGAGGTGGGCCCTCTACTATCAGGTAACTCTTGCCTGGCTTGCTCACCTCGCCTTGTTGACATGAGCCCTCTGGTGGCACTTGGACCCTGCTGGGAGCCTCCTCACCTCTGTGATGAGGGCCCTCTGACGTCAGGCCCTAACTGCTGGGCTCCCCAACTTTTCTTAGTGAGCCCAGTGATGCTCGGGCACTCCTCTTAGGTTCCCATCTCCATGGGCATGTGGGCCTTCTGCTCTGAGGGTCCAACGGCTGGGTTGATCACAATTTCATGATGTGGGCTCTCTGGTGTTAGTTCACTGTGGCCTGGATCCCATAGCCTCTGTGCTCTTGGCCGCCTGCTGGGAGGTTCCAACTGCTCGATTCCTCAACTTTTGTATTCTATGGGTCCTGTGTTGTGATGCTCCTCCTGCCTGCCTCACTCGCAACCCCTTCGTGATGTGGGTCTTCTGGGTTGAGGCCACATGTGCTGGGTTCCGCAACTTTCTATGATGTGGCCCCACTGGTGTGAGGACACTCCTGCCTGGTTCCCATCCCTTTGGTGATGTGAGCCTTCTGGTGACAGTCTTATCCTGGCTGGGTTCCTCACTCTTCTGTGAGGTAGGCCCTCTGCTGTGAGGTCAATCCTGCCTGACTTGCACACATCACCTTGGCGATGTGGGCCCTCTGTTGGCACATGGAACCTGCTGGGAGCCTCCTGCCCTCGGTGATGATGGCCCTCTAGCATCAGGCCCTAACTGCTGGGCTCCCCACGTTTTCTGATGTGAGCCCAGTGATGCCAGGACACTCCTGTCAGGTTCCCATCCCCATGGGGATGTGGGCTTTCTGCTCTGAGGTCCCAATGCCTGGGTTGCTCACAGTTTCATGATGTGGGCTCTCTGGTGTTAGTTCACTCCTGCCTGCATCCCATAGCTTCTGTGCTCTCGGCCGCCTGCTGGGAGGTTCCAAATGCTGGATTCCTCACCTTTTTAATTCTTTGGGCCCTCTGTTTTTAGGCTACTCCTACCTGCCTCACTCCCATCCCCTTTGTGATGTATGTCCTCTGATATGAGGCCACATGTGCTGGGTTCCTCACCTTTCGATGATGTGGCCCCACTGGTGGGAGGACAGTCCTGACTGGTTCCCATCCCCTTGGTGTTGTGGGCCCTCTGGTGAGAGTCTCATCCTGCCTCGGTTCCTCACCCTTCTGTGAGATAGGCCCTCTGCTGTGAGGTCACTACTGCCTGGCTGGCGCATGCCACGTTGTAGACGTGGGCCCTCTATTGGCAGTTGGAACCTGCTGGGAGTCTCCTCCCCTCAGTTATGAGGGCCCCCTGGCGTCAGGCCCTAACTGCTGGGCTCCTAACATTTTCTGATATGTGCTAAGTGGTGCGAAGCCACTCCTGCCAGGTTCCCATCCCAATGGGGATGTGGGCCTTGTGTTCTGAGGTCCCAACGGCTGGGCTGCTCACAGGTTCATGATGTGGGCCCTCTGCTGTGAGTTCACTGCGGCCTGGATCCCATAGCCTCGGTGCTCTGGGCCACTTGCTGGGAGGTTCCAACTGCTGGATTCCTCAACTTTTATATTCTATGGACCCTGTGTTGTGAGGCCAGTCCTGCCAGCCTCATTCCGAACCCCTTGGTGATGTGGTTCCTGTGGTTTGAGGCTACATGTGCTGGGATCCTCACCTTTCGATGATGTTGTCCCACTGGTGTGGGGACACTCCTGCCTGGTTCCCATCCCCTTGGTGATGTGGGCCCTCTGGTGAGAGTCTGATCCTGGCTGTGTTCCTCACCCTTCTGTGAGGGGGGCCCTCTGCTGTGAGGTCACTCCTGCCGGGCTGGCACACATCGCCTTGGCGACGTTGGCCCTCTGGTGGCAGCTGGAGCCTGCTGGGAGCCTCCTCCTCTCGGTGATGAGTGCCCTCTAGTGTCAGGCCCTAACTTCTGAGCACCCCACGTTTTCTGATGTGAGCCCAGTGATGCCAGGACACTCCTGTCATGTTCCCATCACCAAGGGGATGTGGGCCTTCTGCTGTGAGGTCCCAATGTCTGGGTTGCTCACAGTTTCATGATGTGGGCTGTCTGGTGTTAGTTCACTGTGGCCTGCATCCCCTAACCTCTGTGCTCTGGGCCGCCTGCTGGGAGGTTCCAAATGCTGGATTCCTCACCTTTCTTATTTTGGGGCCCTCTGTTATGAGGCTCCTCCTGCCTGCCTCACTCCCAGCCCCTTGGTGATGGGTGTCCTCTGGTTTGAAGCCACATGTTCTGGGTTCCTCATCTTTAGATGATGTGGCCCTACTCATGTGAGGACACTCCTGCCTGGTTCCAATCCATTTGGTGATGTGGGCCCTCTGGTGCGAGTCTGATCCAGACTGGGTTCGTCACACTTCTCTGAGGTGGGCCCTCTGCTGTGAGGTCATTCGTGCCTGGTTGGCACACATCGTCTTGGCGACGTCAGCCCTCTGGTGGCAGTTGGAGCCTGCTGGGAGCCTCCTTCCCTTGGTGATGAGGGTCCTCTGGCGTCAGGCCCTAACTGCTGGTTGCCCAAAATTTTCTGATATGTTCTCAGTGGTGCGAGGACACTCCTACCAGATTTCCATCCCCATGGGGATGTGGGTCTCCTGCTCTGAGGTCCCAATGGCTGGGTTGCTCAGTTTCATGACATGGGCCCTCTTCTGTGAGTTCACTGTGGCCTGGATCCCATAGCCTCGGTGCTCTGGGCCGCCTGCTGGGAGGTTCCAACTGCTGGATTCCTCACTTTTTTATTCTATGGGCCCAGTGTTGTGAGGCTACTCCTGCCTGCCTCACTCCGAGGCCCTTGGTGATGTGGGTCCTCTGGTTTGAGGACACATGTGCTGAGTACCTCACCTTTCGATGATGTGGCCCCACTGGTGTGAAGACACTCCTGCCTGGTTCCCATCCCCTTGGTGATGTGGGCCCTCTGGTGAGAGTCTGATGTTGGCTGGGTTTCTCACCCTTCTGTGAGGTGGGACCTCTGCTGTGAGGTAACTCCTGCCTGGCCTGCTCACATTGCCTTGGCAATGTGAGCCCTCAGGTGGCTGTTGGAGCCTGCTGGGAATCTCCTACCCTCAGTTATGAGAGCTCTGGATAAAACACATATGCTCTTTTTTGCCAAGTGCATTATTTTCCAAGTTCTGTCTCTTTTCCTATGCTTTAAGAGCGACTCCCGTGTACCTTCTGAAATCGGTTTCCAGCAATTCTGCCCCGAATTCAAGTCCTCTTCACAGCCTTACTTCAGTATAATTTTGGATGATAGCTGTCATTTATAACTCCGCAGGTTTGTGAATTACAGTGCCCCTCAGCTCCTTTCTTCAACTCGCTTTCTTGTGAGCTGGCCGCAAAAGCGCATGATCTCTTCAGGCCCTAAACTACTTCCAGCACGGAACGCGGAGCCTTTGGTACATTCATCTTTCTGGTGGGAAATGAGAGTTCAATTTGCCCGTCCAGACACCTCCAGCTAGTCTCTCATTGGTTCTCCCTATTCCTGTTCATTTTCCGCAGAAATTGCAAACTGGGCCAAACAGGAGGTTAAAGGCACTGACTCTCCAAGTGGGGAGAGTGTTAGTAAAGCGTCTGGAATGTTGCACCCGAGTACCATGGGACGAAAACTGAGACACATATGAACACGTTTCCCGATCACACGGTGGATCATACTCTGGGTTCCACGTGCATGTTTTACCTGAAGGAAGAATCTCTTACACCAGGAGAGTCGGGACCCATGGAATGGGTACCATGCAATATGACTTCAAAGGGTCTGCATTTGCTCACCGAACCTCACCAATCCTATCACTGCTGCGTTTATGCCGCTGTACACACGCTTAATTCTCTTTCGGAGACATATAAATTCATAGGTTTTAAGATTCTTACTAGTCAGGTATATTATTAGGTGTTTAATATGGCGTGTTGAGTCCACTTCGTTGAGCAAGGAGTAGCTCTTGTCTATTACATATTTGGCTTATGGAACGGTATCTGTGCTAATTTCTATCTCTGGTTTTAGGCAGCACCCCAACTCACCTTTCCCCTTAAGCAAGCATAAGTTGGTTTTCTAAATTTGAGACCCTGTTCTGTTTTGTAATTCAGTTCCTGTGTAGCCAAGTTTACATTTCGTGCAGCAGTGATATCTTATGATATTTCTTTTTCTGTGTGACTTATTTCACTTAGAATCATCATACCTGAATCCACTCATTATGCTGCTACGGGCCTGATGACATAGATGTCATTGCTGAGTGATATTGCATTGTACGTAAGTACCACAACTTCTTTATCCATTTTTCGCTTTCTGCGACAATGAACTTGTACCGTAAACGAGATTCTTGTAAACAGAGGCATCCCAAACTTTGGGGTGGCTGTGTTTTTGATTTTAATTTCACTAAGCTATAGGACCATAAGTGGAAGTGCCCTAGGCTCTGTTGCTTTGTTTTTTAGATGTTTCAGGAAACACCATACACTTCTCCCGAGTGGCTGTTGGCAATTTACATCCCGCCCATCAGCATAACAAGGCTCCCAGTTCTCCATGGCCTGTCCTGCCTTTCTGGATTTTACACTTTTTTCGGATGGCCCTTTTGACCGGGGGGCAGTGAGACTTCATTGTAGTGCAGATTTCCTTTGCAAGCTTGCTTGGTTGGACAAAAAATGCATATGTGTTTTTTCCTGAATATATTCAGGAAAAAACGTATACGCCCTTTTTGACCAAGTGCATCATTGTGGACGTTCTGCCTCTTTTCCTATGCTTTACATGCAATTCCAGTCTACCTCCTGAAATCGGTTTCCTGCAATTCTGCCCCGCTTTCAAGTCCTCTTGGCAGCCTTACTTCAATATATTTTTGGACGATAGCTGCCATTTATAACTCTGCAGGTTTGTGAATGACAGTGCCCCTGAGCTCCTTTCTTCAACTCGCTTTCTTGTGAGCTGGCCGCAACACCGCAGGATTGCTTCAGGCCCTAGTGTGGTTCCGGCACGTCACACTGAGCCTTTGGTTAATTCCTCTTCCTGGTGGGAAATGAGAGTTAAATTTGCCTGTCCAGACACCTCCAGCTAGTCTCTCATTGGTTCTCCCTATTCCTGTTCATTTTCCGCAGAAATTGCAAACTGGGCCAAACAGGAGGTTAAAGGCACTGACTCTCCAAGTGGGCAGAGTGTTAGTAAAGCGTCTGGAATGTTGCAGCCGAGTACCAGGGGAGGAAAACTGAGACACATTTGAACACGTTTCCCGGTCACATGGTGGATCATACTCTGGGTTCCACATGCATGTTTTAGCTGAAGGAAGAATCCCTTAAACCTGGAGAGTTGAGACCCATGTTATGGGTACCATGCAATATGACTTCAAAGGGTCTGCATTTGCTCACCGAACCTCAACAATCCTATCACTGCTGTGCTTATGCTGCTATACACATGCTTGATTCTCTTTTGGAGACATAAATCCATAGGTTTTAAGATTCTTACTAGTCAGGTATATTCTTAGGCGTTTAATACGGAGTGTTGAGTCCACTTCGTTGAGCAAGGAGTAGCTCTTGTCTATTACATATTTGGCTTATGGAACTTTATCTGTGCTAATTTCAATCTCTGGTTTTATGCAGCACCCCAACTCACCTTTCCCCTTAAGCAAGCATAAGTTGGTTTTCTACATTTGAGACCCTGTTCTGCTTTGTAATTCAGTTCCTCTGTAGCCTAGTTTACATTCCGTGTATTAGTGATATCTTATGATGTTTCTTTTTCTGTGTGACTTATTTCACTTAGAATCATCGTACCTGAATCCACTCATTATGCTGCTACGGGCCTGATGACATAGATTTCATTGCTGAGTAATATTGCATTGTACGTAAGTACCACAACTTCTTTATCCATTTTTTCGCTTTTTGTGACATTGATCTTGTATCTTAAATGAGGTTCTTGTAAACAGAGCCGTCCCAAACTTTGGGGTGGCTGTGTCTTTTTGATTTTAATATCCCTAAACTATAGGACCATAATTGGAAGTGCCCTAGGCTCTGTTGCTTTGTTTTTTAGATGTTTCAGGAAACACCATACACTTCTCCCGAGTGGCTGTTGGCAATTTACATCCCGCCCATCAGCATAACAAGGCTCCCAGTTCTCCATGGCCTGTCCTGCCTTTCTGGATTTTACACTTTTGTCAGATGGCCCTTTTGACCGGGGGGAAGTGAGACTTCATTGTAGTGCAGATTTCCTTTGCAAGCTTGCTTGGTTGGCCAAAAAGGGCATATGCGTTCTTTCCTGAATATATTCAGGAAAAAATGCATATGCCCTTTTTGGCCAAGTGCATCACTGTGGACCTTCTGCCTCTTTTCCTATGCTTTACATGCAATTCCAGTCTACCTCCTGAAATCGGTTTCCTGCAATTCTGCCTTGCTCTCAGTGCCTCTTCACAGCCTTACCTCAATATGCTTTTGGAAAATAGTTGGCCTTTATAACTCTGCAGGTTTTTGAATTGCAGTTGCCCTTAGTTCCATTTTTCAGCTCTTATTTTTGTGATCTTGCCTCATATCCACAGGATTTCTTCAGGCCCTATTCTTCTTCTGGGGCGCCTTGCTCTGCCTTTGGGTAATTCTTCTTCCTATGTGAAATTAGAGTGACATGTGGCCATTGAAACCGCTACAGCTATTTTCTCACTGGTTCCCCTTTTCCCATTCATCCTCCGCACTAACTGCAGACTGCTCGATCCCGGAACTTAAAGGCATTGACTCTCCATGTGGGGATGTTGTTAGTAAAGTGGCTGGAATGTTGATCCGGAGCCCCAGGAGAGGAAAATGAGGTGCGTTTTAGAAACCTTTCCCGATCATATGGTATACCATCTGCTGGATTTCCCATGCATGGTTTAGCTGTAGGAAGATTCCCTTCAACCTGCAGTGTTGGGACCCTTGGAATGAGTAGCATGAAGTATTGCATTAAACTTTCGGCAGTTGCTCACCAAAGCTCACCAATCCTCTCAGCCCCAAGTGTCCAGCCTTATGTCTTATCCAGCTGTGGGTTTATATGTGGTCATTCCAGGTTACATCACAACCCCTGAGCGAATTTTGTAAGAATTTTTCTCTCTTTCATTGTTTCTGCGTTTTGGTTTTAAAATTTATTTCTATAATGGGGTTTAGCTCATTTTCACTGCTGTGTTTGTGCCGCTCTGCACACACTTGATTCCCTTATGGAGATATATCAATACATGGGTTTTAAGATTCTTATTACTCAGATATATTTCTCTGCGGTGTATAGGGTGTGTTGAGGCCAGTTCATTGAGCAAGGTGTAGATCTTGTCTAATACCTATTTGGTTTATTGAACGGTATCTGTGCTAATTTCAAACTCTGGTTTTATGCATCACCCCACCTCTCCTTTCCCCTTAAGCTGACATAAATGTGTTTTCTAAATGTGAGACACTGTTCTGTTTTGTAATTCATGTTTTGTGCAGCCATATTTATCCTCCCTCTATAAGTGATATCTTATGATATGTTTCTTTTTTGGTTTGACTTATTTCAAGTAGTATTATCGGACCTAAATCCACTCTTTATCCTTCTACTAGCCTTATTACATTGATTTCATGGCGAAGAGATATTCCATTGTACATAAGTACCACATTTTCTTTATCCATTGTTCTCTTTCCTGGGATATTTAAGGTGTACTGAAGTTGAGGTTCTTGTAAACAGAGTAGCCCTAAACTGTGGTGTGCTTGTGTCTTGTTGATTTTTAGACTTCCCTAGATATACTCCCGTGATTGGAAGTGCCCTATGCTCTGTAGCTCTGTTTTTAGATGATTTAGGAACCACCATACACTTCTCCAGAGTGGCTCTCAGCAGTTCACACACTGTCCATCAGCGTATAAATGCTCCCTGTTCTCCATGTCCTGTCCTGCATTTCTGGTTTTTACAATTTTTTCGGATGGCCCTTTTGACCGGTGGGAAATGAGACTTCTTTGTTGTGCACATTTGCATTGCTTGCTTGCTTGGTTGCCCATAAAGTGCGTATGCGTTTTTTCCTGGATATATTCAGGAAAAAAACGCATACTCCCTTTTGGGCCAACTGCATCATTGTCGAAATTCTGCCACTTTACATGTGCTTTAAAGACGAGTCCAATCTATCTCTTGAAATCTGTTTCTTGCAATTCTGTCTTGCATTCAGATCCTCTTCTTTGCCTTACCTCAACATACTTCGGGATGTTAGTTTTCATTTATAACTCTGCAGGTTTGTGAATTGCAGTGACCCTGAGCTCCATTTTATAAGTTGCTCTTTTGTGAGGTGGCCTCAAAGCCGCAGGATTGCTTCAGGGCCTCTTTTGGCTCCGGCGAGGCGGGCTGAGCCTTTTTTAAATCTTATTCTTAATGGGAAATTAGAGTGACATGTGCCCGTCCAAACCCCTACAACTATTCTCTCATTGGTTCCCCCCCTTCCCGTTCATCCTCCTCACAATTTGCAAAATGTGTGAAACAGAAGTTTAAATGTGCTGATTCTCTAAGTGGGGAGATTCTAAGTAACGTGGCTGGAATGATGAACAGGAGCAGCAGGAGAGGATAAATGAGCTGCATTTTAGACACATCTCCCGATCACATGGTGTACAGTCCTCTGGGTTTTCCATGCATGTTTTAGCTGTAGGAAGATTCCTTGAACCTGCAGATTTGGGACCCATTGAATGGGTACCAGGTAGTATTACTTTAAAGGGTGTGCATTTCCTCACCCAACCTCACATTTCTCTTAGCGCGAACAGTTTCCAGCCTTATGTCTCATCCTGCTGTGGGTCTAGATGTGTTCAATCCATGTTGCATCACCGTCCCTGAGGAAAAGTTGTAAGAGGTTTTCTCTGTCTCTCTGTCGTTTATTTTTTTCAATTTATTACTATATTGGTTACAGCTGATTTTCAAAGCTCTGTTTCTTGCTGCTGTACATCCACTTGATTCACGTACAGAGAGACATCAATAAATTCTTTTTCAGATTCTTACCAGTCATAGATATTCTTTTCCGGTGACTTGAGTGTGCTGAGTGCAGTTCTTTTAGCTACCGTGTAGGCCTTGTTGATTATCAGTTTGGTATTTGGAATGGTATCTTTGCTAATTTCAACCTCCTGGATGATGCCTCACCCCTCCCCACCTTTCCCGTTTAGCAGCCTTACGCGTGTTTTCTACATATTTGACTATGTTTTTGTTTTGTAATTTATTTCATGTGTAGCCATTTTGGATTCCACCTTTAAGTGATATCTTATGATATGTGTCTTTTTCTTTTTGAATTATGTCACTTAGAATGATCATACGTAACTCCTCCGGAGTTGTTACAACTGGCCATATTTCATTGATTTCCAGGCTGAGTAATATTCCACTCTACATAAGTACCACATCTCTATCCATTTTTTCCCTCCAGAGACATTTAAGTTATATCCCAGTCAAGGATCTTTTAAACAGAGAGGCAGTAAACATTGGGGTGCCTGTGTCCTCTCGATTTTTGTTTTTCCCAAGATATACGCCCATGAGTGCAAGTGCCCTATGCTCTGTGGCTCATTTTTTAGATGCTTTAGTAAACACAATACACTTCTCCAGAATGGCCGTTGGCAATATACATTTCCACTATAAGCCTCACAGGGCTCCCTCTTCTCCTTGCCCTGTTCTGCATTTCTGGTGTTTACACTTTATGAGGATGGCTCTTCTGACTGATGCGAAGTGATATCTTTTGTAGTATTGATTTCCAGTGCCCACCTGTTTGGTTGGCTAAAAAAGTGTATGCCCTTTTCTTGAATATATACAGAAAAAAATGCATACAGCCTTTTTGGCCAACTGCAATGTTGGCAATGTTCAGCCCCTTTTCTTGTGCTTAATGGCGAGTCCTTTCTACCTCCTCAAATCCCTTTCCTGCCATTCTCCCTTGCTTACCAATCCTTTTCTCTGACTTTCCTCGAGACATTTTTGTGATAGATATTTTCAACTCTGCAGTTTCGTGAATTTTACTGCCCCTGAGTTCCATTGTTCAACTTGTGTTTATGGGAACTGGCCACAAAGCAGTGGGATTTCCTCAAGCCCTATACTGTTTCCATGGGCAACCCTAGCCTTTGGTCAATTCATCTTCCTGATTGGAAATTAGAGTGACATGTGCCTGTCTGAACACCTAGGACTTGTCTCTCATTGTTCCTCATCCTTCCGCTTCATCCTCTGGACAAATTCCAAACTGTACGCAACAGGATGTTGACAGTGCTGACATCTCCAAGTGGGGAGACTGTTAGTAAAGACGTTGGAGGGGTGAACCCGAGCACCAGGAGATGAGGAGATGAGATGCCTTTTCCAAACTCTTCCCGATCAGACGGTATACCATCCTCTGGATGTGACAGACATGTTTTAGCAGTAGGAAGAGTCCCATTCATGTAAGGAGAACACCAGGGCTTTTTCAAAATCAGTGTCTCCCCGAAACCCAAACTGGGGAGTTTTTTAAGCTACGGCTACACATATGTTCATTAAGGGCCTTGGGAAGTAGGCAGAGTCCAAACTTTAGATGATTGAAGTCTTCAGGGTCAGAAGCACTCACCACCGGCTTCCCTTAGGTTACACTTTAACTGTCATTGATAGATGATGTCAATAAAAATATCTATTCTTTTTCCGATTGTTTCCCCTTATAGGTTATTGCAAAATATTGAGTGTAGTTCCCTGTGCTATACAGTAGTTCCTTGTTGATGATCTATTTTATACATAGCAGTGTGTATGTGTGAATTCCAAACTGTTAATTTATCCCTCCTCCCACCTTTCCCCTTTGGTAATAATAAATTATAAGATTTTATACTTCTCAGAAATGGGGGAGCTGAAAGAGAGGTATCATTTTCAATGGAAAAGCATTTAAAACAAGATTGAAGCTTTAACCAGGATTATTAGATGTACATCCTTGGAAAGAAATCACTTCATTTCTCTAATATTGACCTGACAAATAAGACAAACCTTTTCACTGAACTTGCTTATAATAAAGTGATGGAAATATCAAATGGAAGTGTTAGAAACATCTTATTTTACCCGAGCCTTATAAACTGTTCTATGTTAACTACAGTTTGGCTCACACATCTGTTCATTGAAGTTACAATAGTCTCAATTTCTGTTACTGATCCTCCAGAGTGGACCCCAACAAGTGTCCCCCTGCCCAGTGTCATTGGGGCCAACAGATCGAGACTGAGTTTGGTTCACAAGCAAAGGAAACTTTATATTTTGATCAGAGAATGGAGAGGTGAGAGCATGCACTACCCCGTGGGCTGTGGGCTGGGCTGCTGTGTAGAGATCCTGTCAGAGTCAGTGGGAGGGAGGGGGCGGAGCTCTCGAGGGCCGGGTTGGCTGCAGCTCAGGCTCTATATCTCGGAGTCTGCACTGGGCCCCAGCAGCTGAGGTGTCGACCCAGCCATTCTGCACTAGGAAATCTGGTCTGAAGTGCCGGGTGTGGAACCTCTGCATGCGGGACCCTAGGAGCACGTGAAATTAGACAAAGCACAAAGGATAAAAAAGGTCAGACTTGACTTTATTGCCCAGATTCTATTTTTATCTCCCAGGGATTTTTAATGGGCTTTGCTGGGGACAAACCCCTCCTCTGCCTTTTGTCCCGTTCCTCATTCTTGGAGTGCTGAGGGTGCAGACCCTTCTTCTGTAACTGCTGAGTGCTGAGTTGAGAGCCCTCATACCAGGGGACGAGGGTCAGAACTTCTCCCCAGCAGCCTCCAGGTGACGTTGATTGGCCCCAGGACCCCTGCCTCCCTGCTCGTCTGCCTGAGCACCAGCATTGGAAGTGTTATAGATTCTAATGACCTTTAAGGGTCCAGGAAAGAGATGTGCAGAGACACTGTGGGGGCCGGTTTCACCCCGCTCCACATTTGTTCGGCCACCTTAGGCTGACCGTTTCTGCCAGCCTAGATGCTCTGACCAGTAGTCTGCTCTTTCTTCAATTAGGCCCCTGAATTAACGTAAAAACAGCACCAGGTGTCAGAGCCCTGCCCGCTCAACTCCCAGACAGTCCAGGGTCAGTGGTGATCAAGGACCATGATGGCCACTGAGTCAACAGCCTTTTGAAGTAAACAGGAGTCCAGCCGGTCTTATTGGCCACCATCATCATGGTGTCTGTAGGCTTTTCTATGGTGACAGTGTGATATACGGTTCCCCCGCCAAGATTATTAGCTCCCCTCCGGGTGCAGTAAGTCCTGCAAGCAGTAGTCTACTCCTTCGGGACACACTATTGTTGTTTTATGAGAGAAACTCCAGGTCAAGTGATGGTCACACGAGTCGTCATGGTGCCCTGTTGCCCCCGGTTATCTCTCTGGATGTTGGAGTTGGAGGGCCTCCTCACTCGAGGTCGGTGTGCCCACGGAGCGAACCCTGCAACTTCAGGGCATGGTTGGTGATTAGGATCACCACGTGGGGTCCTTTTCCCTTAGGAGGGAGGTGGCCTTTTGGGCTGCTGAGTTCCAGGTTTTTAGATACCGCCAGTATCTTGGCCAGATGTGGCAGTGGGCCAAGCCCCTTGGTGACTGTAGTTTATCCTACCTGGATGGCATTCTTGCGTTGTTCCATTTCAAGTGGTCCCAGTTTTTGCACTAATTCTCCAATGGCGATTCACCTTTCACCGGGAATGGAAAGGTCAAAGGGTTTAGCTCAATTAGGGAGTTCCAGGGCAAGGGTCTGAATTGACTGCTCTTTCCATTCTTGAAAGGCCACTTCTGGATTCTGTTCAAAAGGATCATCATCTTTTCCTTTCAGTGTTTCATATAGAGGCCCAGCTAGTAGACTGTAGTTAGGGATCCAGAAGCAGCAAACCCTGGCCTCCCCAGGAACCCCTAAGCTGTCTTCTAGTTTTAGAAAAGGGTAAGGCTGCAAATGGTTTCTTCCCTTTCCTGGGATGGGCTTCTCTGACCTTGTGTGAGAATGAAGCCCAGGCAGGTCACTGCAGTCTGTGATATTTGAGCTTTTTCTTGGACAACTTCTATCCTTTATTGGCTTGGTAGTTCAGAGGCCTCCTTAGTAGGGCTGGCGATCAGAATGTCATCTGCATATTGAAGGAGGGTTTCCTTTTCCAGAGGTAGAACTTTTCGGTCTTTAGCTAAGCTTTCCCCAAAGATGGTGTGGGAATTTTTGAACCCCTGGGGCAAGACGGCCCGGAAGTATTGTTTTAGTTGTATGTTGAGTCCTGCCACTCACAAGCCAAAATTTCTTGTGACTCTGGGACTAATGGAATACAAAAGAAGGCATCATTGAAGACTAATACAGAATACCATGTCCTGGTGGTTGGTAGAATGACCAGCAGGGTGTAGGAATCAGGAGCACCCGGAGGTATATCCTCGGTGGCTTCACTGACTGTCCTGACATCCTTTACCAGGTCCCCAGCAGCCCATGGGGCTCTCGTGGTCAGGCCAATCCCAGGATATGGAGGTCTCCTGGGCAGGTACCCCACCCCCAACCCAGCCCACGGGGCTCTCATGGTCAGGCCCCTCCCAGGATACAGAGCTACCCTTGCAGGTACCGTGGCAGGGCTGGGCACACAGGAACCGTGCACATAGCCCTCATTGAAGAGCACCCCCATCTCCCCTGTCGCTCAGAGCTGACACAGAGCACCTCAGAGCAGGACTTGAACTAACAAACAGCAGCTCCGACAGGCCTGTGACCCTGGGCATCACTCTGTGTGGCCTCCCTCCACCTGGTCTTCTAAAGACTTCCACTGCACCCAGGGCACCAGGCCTCTGTCTCCAACCACCACCCACCCCTCCTCTCCCTGACTCCTGGGTTCCTCTCATTAGGAGAGGGTTTTCTTGAAGTTGTCTCCCACTCATGGGCCAGATAAAATGATTAGAAAACAAGCCAAAGCTGCAGCCCCTTGTCTATCCTGACTCTCAGGAGCCCACACCTGTTCCTTGGACCTGGCCGGTTCAGCAAGTTCCATTTTCTGCAACTGTGAGCCCCTGAGGGGTGATGATTGGCTGACCTGGGCAGCCTTACCGTGCCGGCCAGCCCTCTCCAGGTGTGCCTGGGTTGAGATCAATATAAATACCACTCCAGGCAGCAAGAGCCCCTGCAGCTGTGCCTGACGCCATTTTCTCTGCCCTGTCAGCAGTCTCGGGGCTGGGCTGCTGGGAGGGAGTGAGAGGCCACGGCTTTGTGGGTGGCCCAGTGTGAGTGGGGCTCTGCCGGACTTTCTGCAGCAGTTGCCAGGCTGCCACCTGCTAAAGAAGAGGATGTGTCACCCATACCTGCTGCTGGAATTTCTCCCTGGGCAGAGGTGAGGAAGGAAAAAAGCAGTGGGGGCAGGGACAGGACGGGTATCTCAGGCAGGGAAATGGAAATTTTCCAAAAGAGCACCCAGGGCCAGGACCATCCTGGCTGGCCTGCAGGCACCAAGTCAGCTGGCATGCTGTCACTCGTGTGGCTCCATGGCCCTTCCTCTAGGCTTTCAAGTCCTTGTATATATTCAGGTGTTTTACCTGGGAAGGGTGGGAACAGTTCAGCAGCAACTGGCCTGGGGCTCAGCTCACGTTTACTCACAGATGCCTCGGCACGGTGCCCCAGCTTTGCAATGAGGACGCTTGTTGTGTGGGGGCTGCTGGCTGAAAAGGAGATGATTCCCCACCACTGACCAACTTCAGAATTGTTTACAACTGGAGCAAGTGCCCTGATACGGTTTTCCTCTGAGTAACTGGTGGGTTCTGTTTTTTTTTTCTCTTTTTCGTTTTTGGTTCAAGGTAGATTTTATTCCTCTTTTTTGTATTTACAGATATAAGCATGGAAATAATTTATTCATATAAATACATGTATGTGAAGGGAATAATTGTTTTTTCTGTTTTATTTTTTAAATTTTATTTCTTTTTAATTTTGAATTTTATTTTATACTTTTATACAGCAGGTTCTTATTGGTTATCTATTTTATACATATAAATGTTTACATGCCAATCCCAATCTCTCAACTCCTCCCACCACCACCCCCCCAAGAGCTTTCCCCCCTTGTTGTCCATACGATTGTTGTCTACATCTGTTGCTCTATTTATGCCTTGCAAAACGGTTAATCTGTACAGTTTTTCTAGGTTCCACATATATGCATGAATATACAAGATTTGTTTTTCTCTTTCTGACTTACTTCACTCTGTATGACAGTCTCTAGATCCATCGACGTCTCTACAAATGACCCAGTTTCATTCCTTTCATGGCTTAGTAATATTCCATTTTATATATGTCCCACATCTTTATGCATTCGTCTGTCTGTGGGCATTTAGGTTGCTTCCATCACCTCGATATTGTAAATAGTGATGCAATGAACATTGCGGTGAATGTCTCTTTTTGATTTATGGTTTTGTCTGGGTATATGTCCAGTACTGGGATTGCTGTATCATATGGTAATTCTATTATTAGTTTCTTAAGAAACTCCATATTGTTCTCCATAGTGACTGTATCAATTTATATTCCCAACAATAGTGGAAGAGGCTTCCTTTTCTCCACACCCTTTCCAGCATTTGTTGTTTGTAGATTTTCAGATGATGCCCATTCTAACAGGTGTGAGGTGATACCTCATTGTTGAGTCCATTTCGTTGAGCAAGGGGTAGGTCTTGTCTATTACATATTTGGCTGATGGAACGGTATCTGTGCTAATTTCAAACTCTGGTTTTATGCAGCACCCCAACTCACCTTTCCCCTTAAGCAAGCATAAGTTGGTTTTCTAAACTTGAGACCCTGTTCTGTTTTGTAATTCAGTTCATGTGTAGCCAAGTTTACATTCCGTGCATTAGTGATACCTTATGATGTTTCTTTTTCTGTGTGACTTATTTCACTTAGAATCATCGTGCCTCAATCCACTCATTATGCTGGTACAGGCCTGGTGACACAGATTTCATTGCTGAGTGGTATTCTGTTGTACGTAAGTACCACAACTTCTTTATCAATTATTTGTTCTCTGGGATATTTAACTTGTACTGTAGAAGAGGTTCCTGTAAACAGAGCCTTCCCAAATTTTGGGGTGGTTGTGTCTTTTTGATTTTAATTTCCCTAAGCTATAGGACCATAAGTGGAAATGCCCTAGACTCTGTTGCTTTGTTTTCCAGATGTATCGGGAAACACCATACACTTCTCCAGAGTGGCTGTTGGCAATTTACATCCCGCCCATCAGCATAACAAGGCTCCTTTTTCCCCATGGCCTGTCTTGCCTTTCTGGATTTTACACTTTTCTCAGATGGCCCTTTAGACCGGGGGGAAGTGACACTTCATAGTAGTTCGGATTTCCATTGCAAGCTTGCTTGGTTTGCCAAAAAGGGCGTATGTGTTTTTTCCTGAATATATTCAGGAACAAACTCATACGCCCTTTTTTGCCAAGTGCATCATTGTGGACGTTCTGCCTCTTTTCCTATGCTTTAAATGCAAATCCAGTCTACCTCCTGAAATCGGTTTCCTGAAATTCTGCCCCGCTTTCAAGTCCTCTTCGCAGCCTTACTTCAATATATTTTTGGACGTTATCTGTCATTTATAACTCTGCAGGTTTGTGAATTACAGTGCCCCTGAGCTCCTTTCTTCAACTCGCTTTCTTGTGAGCTGGCCGCAAACCCGCAAGACTGCTTCAGGCCCTAATCTGCTTCTGGCAGGGCACGCTGAGCCTTTGGTTAATTCCTCTTCCTGGTGGGAAATGAGTGTTAAATATGCCCGTCCAGACACCTACCTCACTCTCAACCCCTTGGTGATGTGGGTCCTCTGGTTTGTGGCCACCTTTGCTGGGTTCCTCACCTTTTGATGATGTGGCCCCACTAGTGTGAGGACACTCCTGCCTGGTTCTCATCCACGTGGTTATGTGGACCCCCTGGTGAGAGTCTGTTCCTGGCTGTGTTCCTCACCCACCTGTGAGGGAGACCCTCTGCTGATAGGTCACTCCTGCATGGCTGGCACACATTGCCTTGGTGAAGTCAGCCGTGTGGTGGCAGTTGGAGCGTGCTGGGAATCTCCTCCCCTCGGTGATGAGGGCCCTCTGGCGTCAGGCCCTAACTGCTGGGCTCCCCACATTTTGTGATGTGCGCCCAGTGGTGCGAGGACACTCCAGCCAGGTTCACATCCCCATTGGGATGTGGGCCTTCTGCTCTGAGGTCCCAACGTGTGGGTTGCTCACAGTTTCATGATGTGGGCTCTCTGCTGTTAGTTCGCTCCTGCCTG
The DNA here is from genome assembly GCF_949774975.1 of Lagenorhynchus albirostris. Taxonomy (NCBI): domain Eukaryota; kingdom Metazoa; phylum Chordata; class Mammalia; order Artiodactyla; family Delphinidae; genus Lagenorhynchus; species Lagenorhynchus albirostris. The sequence continues at coordinate 782,010 of NW_026783481.1, forward strand.
CATCCCATAGCTTCTGTGCTCTCGGCCGCCTGCTGGGAGGTTCCAACTGCTGGATTCCTCACCTTTTTTATTCTATGTGCCCTCTGTTGTGAGGCTCCTCCTGCCTGCCTCACTGCCAGCCCCTTGGTGATGACTGTCCTATGGCTTGAGGCCACATGTGCTGCGTTCCTCACCTTTCGATGATGTGGCCCCACTCGTGTGAGGACACTCCTGCCTGGTTCCCATCCCCTTGGTGAGGTGGGCCCTCTGGCGAGAGTCTAATCCTGGCTGGGTTCCTCAACGTCCTGTGAGGTAGGCCCTCTGCTGTGAGGTCACTCCTGCCTGGCTGGCACACGTCACCTTGGAGACGTGAGCCCTCTGGTGGCAGCTGGAGCGTGCAGGGTGCCTCCTCCTCTCGGTGATGACGGCCCTCTGGCGTCAGGCCCTAAATGGTGGGCTCCCCAAATTTTCTGATGTGCGCCCAGTGGTGCGAGGACACTCCAGCCAGGTTCCCATTCCCATGGGGATGTGGGCCTTCTGCGCTGAGGTCCCAACGCCTGGGTTGCTCACAGTTTTATGATGTGGGCCCTCTGCTGTGAGTTCACTGTGGCCTGGATCCCATAGCCTCGGTGTTCTGGGCCGCCTGCTGGAAGGTCTAAATGCTGGAATCCTCACGTTTTTTATCTTATGTGCCCTGTGTTGTGAGGCTCCTCCTGCCTGCCTCATTCCAAGGTCCTTGGTGATGTGGGTCCTCTGGTTTGAGGACACATGTGCTGGGTTCCTCACCTTAAGATGATGAGGCCCCACTGGTGTGAGGATAATCCTGACTGGTTCCCATCCCCTTTGTGATGTGGGTCCTCTGGTGAGAGTCTGATCCTGGCTGGGTTCCTCACCCATCTGTGAGGTGGGCCCTCTACTATCAGGTAACTCTTGCCTGGCTTGCTCACCTCGCCTTGTTGACATGAGCCCTCTGGTGGCACTTGGACCCTGCTGGGAGCCTCCTCACCTCTGTGATGAGGGCCCTCTGACGTCAGGCCCTAACTGCTGGGCTCCCCAACTTTTCTTAGTGAGCCCAGTGATGCTCGGGCACTCCTCTTAGGTTCCCATCTCCATGGGCATGTGGGCCTTCTGCTCTGAGGTTCCAACGGCTGGGTTGATCACAATTTCATGATGTGGGCTCTCTGGTGTTAGTTCACTGTGGCCTGCATCCCCTAACCTCTGTGCTCTGGGCCGCCTGCTGGGAGGTTCCAAATGCTGGATTCCTCACCTTTCTTATTTTGGGGCCCTCTGTTATGAGGCTCCTCCTGCCTGCCTCACTCCCAGCCCCTTGGTGATGGGTGTCCTCTGGTTTGAAGCCACATGTTCTGGGTTCCTCATCTTTAGATGATGTGGCCCTACTCATGTGAGGACACTCCTGCCTGGTTCCAATCCATTTGGTGATGTGGGCCCTCTGGTGCGAGTCTGATCCAGACTGGGTTCGTCACACTTCTCTGAGGTGGGCCCTCTGCTGTGAGGTCATTCGTGCCTGGTTGGCACACATCGTCTTGGCGACGTCAGCCCTCTGGTGGCAGTTGGAGCCTGCTGGGAGCCTCCTTCCCTTGGTGATGAGGGTCCTCTGGCGTCAGGCCCTAACTGCTGGTCGCCCAAAATTTTCTGATACGTTCTCAGTGGTGAGAGGACACTCCTACCAGATTTCCATCCCCATGGGGATGTGGGTCTCCTGCTCTGAGGTCCCAATGGCTGGGTTGCTCAGTTTCATGACATGGGCCCTCTTCTGTGAGTTCACTGTGGCCTGGATCCCATAGCCTCGGTGCTCTGGGCCGCCTGCTGGGAGGTTCCAACTGCTGGATTCCTCACTTTTTTATTCTATGGGCCCAGTGTTGTGAGGCTACTCCTGCCTGCCTCACTCCGAGGCCCTTGGTGATGTGGGTCCTCTGGTTTGAGGACACATGTGCTGAGTACCTCACCTTTCGATGATGTGGCCCCACTGGTGTGAAGACACTCCTGCCTGGTTCCCATCCCCTTGGTGATGTGGGCCCTCTGGTGAGAGTCTGATGTTGGCTGGGTTTCTCACCCTTCTGTGAGGTGGGACCTCTGCTGTGAGGTAATTCCTGCCTGGCCTGCTCACATTGCCTTGGCAATGTGAGCCCTCAGGTGGCTGTTGGAGCCTGCTGGGAATCTCCTACCCTCAGTTATGAGAGCTCTGGATAAAACACATATGCTCTTTTTTGCCAAGTGCATAATGGGTTTCCAGCAATTCTGCTCCGAATTCAAGTCCTCTTCACAGCCTTACTTCAGTATAATTTTGGATGATAGCTGTCATTTATAACTCCGCAGGTTTGTGAATTACAGTGCCCCTCAGCTCCTTTCTTCAACTCGCTTTCTTGTGAGCTGGCCGCAAAAGCGCATGATCTCTTCAGGCCCTAATCTACTTCCAGCACGGAACGCGGAGCCTTTGGTACATTCGTCTTTCTGGTGGAAAATGAGAGTTCAATTTGCCCGTCCAGACACCTCCAGCTAGTCTCTCATTGGTTCTCCCTATTCCTGTTCATTTTCCGCAGAAATTGCAAACTGGGCCAAACAGGTAGTTAAAGGCACTGACTCTCCAAGTGGGGAGAGTGTTAGTAAAGCGTCTGGAATGTTGCACCCGAGTACCAGGGGACGAAAACTGAGACACATTTAACACGTTTCCCGATCACACGGTGGATCATAATCTGGGATCCACGTGCATGTTTTAGCTGAAGCAAGAATCCCTTAAACCTAGAGAGTTGAGACCCATGGAACGGGTACCATGCAATATGACTTCAAAGGGTCTGCATTTTCTCACCGAACCTCACCAATCCTATCACTGCTGCGTTTATGCCGCTGTACACACGCTTAATTCTCTTTCGGAGACATATAAATCCATAGGTTTTAAGATTCTTACTAGTCAGGTATATTATTAGGCGTTTAATATGGCGTGTTGAGTCCACTTCGTTGAGCAAGGAGTAGCTCTTGTCTATTACATATTTGGCTTATGGAACGGTATCTGTGCTAATTTCTATCTCTGGTTTTATGCAGCACCCCAACTCACCTTTCCCCTTAAGCAAGCATAAGTTGGTTTTCTACATTTGAGACCCTGTTCTGTTATGTAATTCAATTCCTGTGTAGCCACGTTTACATTCTCTGTATTAGTGATATCTTATGATGTTTCTTTCTCTGTGTGATTTATTTCACTTAGAATCATCATACCTGAATCCACTCATTATGCTGCTATGGGCCTGATGACATAGATTTCATTGCTGAGTGATATTGCATTGTACGTAAGTACCACAACTTGTTTATCCATGTTTCGCTTTCTGCGATATTGAACTTGTACCATAAACGAGGTTCTTGTAATAAGAGACGTCCCAAACTTTGGGGTGGCTGTGTCTTTTTGATTTTAATTTCCCTAAGCTATAGGACCATAAGTGGAAGTGCCCTAGACTCTGTTGCTTTGTTTTTTAGATGATTCAGGAAACACCATACACTTCTCCAGAGTGGCTGTTGGCAATTTACATCCCGCCCATCAGCATAACAAGGCTCCCAGTTCTCCATGGCCTGTCCTGCCTTTCTGGATTTTACACTTTTTTCAGATGGCCCTTTTGACCGGGGGGAAGTGAGACTTCATTGTAGTGCAGTTTTCCTTTGCAAGCTTGCTTGGTTGGCCAAAAAGAGCGTATGCGTTTTTTCCTGAATATATTCAGGAAAAAACGCACACGCCCTTTTTGGCCAAGTGCATTATTGTGGACGTTCTGCCTCTTTTCCTATGCTTTAAATGCAATTCCAGCCTACCACCTGAAATCGGTTTCCTGCAATTCTGCCCCGCTTTCAAGTCCTCTTGGCAGCATGACTTCAGTATATTTTTGGACGATAGCTGTCATTTATAACTCTGCAGGTTTGTGAATTACAGTGCCCCTTAGCTCCTTTCTTCAACTCGCTTTCTTGTGAGCTGGCCGCAACACCGCAGGATTGCTTCAGGCCCTAATCTGGTTCCGGCACGGCACGCTGAGCCTTTGGTTCATTCCTCTTCCTGGTGGGAAATGAGAGTTCAATTTGCCCGTCCAGACACCTCCAGCTAGTCTCTCATTGGTTCTCCCTATTCCTGTTCATCTTCTGCAGAAATTGCAAACTGGGTCAAACAGGAGGTTAAAGGCACTGACTCTCCAAGTGGGGAGAGTGTTAGTAAAGCATCTGGAATGTTGCACCCGAGTACCATGGGACGAAAACTGAGACACATATGAACACGTTTCCCGATCACACGGTGGATCATACTCTGGGTTCCACGTGCATGTTTTAGCTGAAGGAAGAATCTCTTACACCAGGAGAGTCGGGACCCATGGAATGGGTACCATGCAATATGACTTCAAAGGGTCTGCATTTGCTCACCGAACCTCACCAATCCTATCACTGCTGTGTTTATGCCGCTGTACACACGCTTAATTCTCTTTCGGAGACATATAAATCCATAGGTTTTAAGATTCTTATTAGTCAGGTATATTATTAGGTGTTTAATATGGCGTGTTGAGTCCACTTCGTTGAGCAAGGAGTAGCTCTTGTCTATTACATATTTGGCTTATGGAACGGTATCTGTGCTAATTTCTATCTCTGGTTTTATGCAGCACCCCAACTCACCTTTCCCCTTAAGCAAGCATAAGTTGGTTTTCTACATTTGAGACCCTGTTCTGTTATGTAATTCAATTCCTGTGTAGCCAAGTTTACATTCCGTGTATTAGTGATATCTTATGATGTTTCTTTCTCTGTGTGATTTATTTCACTTAGAATCATCGTACCTGAATCCACTCATTATGCTGCTATGGGCCTGATGACATAGATTTCATTGCTGAGTGATATTGCATTGTACGTAAGTACCACAACTTCTTTATCCATTTTGCGCTTTCTGCGATATTGAACTTGTACCATAAACGAGGTTCTTGTAAACAGAGACTTCCCAAACTTTGGGGTGGCTGTGTCTTTTTGATTTTAATTTCCCTAAGCTATAGGACCATAAGTGGAAGTGCCCTAGGCTCTGTTGCTTTGTTTTTTAGATGATTCAGGAAACACCATACACTTCTTCCCAGTGGCTGTTGGCAATTTTCATCCCGCCCATCAGCATAACAAGGCTCCCAGTTCTCCATGGCCTGTCCTGCCTTTCTGGATTCTACACTTTTTTCAGATGGCCCTTTTGACCGGGGGGCAGTGAGACTTCATTGTAGTGCAGATTTCCTTTGCAAGCTTGCTTGGTTGGCCAAAAAGGGTGTATGCGTTTTTTCCTCAATATATTCAGGATAAAATGCATACGCCCTTTTTGGCCAAGTACATCATTGTGGACGTTCTGCCTCTTTTCCTATGCTTTACATGCAATTCCAGTCTACCTCCTGAAATCGGTTTCCTGCAATTCTGCCTTGCTCTCAGTGCCTCTTCATAGCCTTACCTCAATATACTTTTTGAAAATAGTTGGCCTTTATAACTCTGCAGGTTTTTGAATTGCAGTTGCCCTTAGTTCCATTTTTCAGCTCTTATTTTTGTGATCTTGCCTCATATCCACAGGATATCTTCAGGCCCTATTCTTCTTCTGGGGCGCCTTGCTGTGCCTTTGGGTAATTCTTCTTCCTATGTGAAATTAGAGTGACATGTGGCCATTGAAACCGCTACAGCTATTTTCTCACTGGTTCCCCCTATTCCCATTCATCCTCCGCACTAACTGCAGACTGTGCGATACCGGAACTTAAAGGCATTGACTTTCCATGTGGGGATGTTGTTAGTAAAGTGGCTGGAATGTTGATCCGGAGCCCCAGGAGAGGAAAATGAGGTGCGTTTTAGAAACCTTTCCCGATCATATGGTATACCATCTGCTGGATTTCCCATGCATGGTTTAGCTGTAGGAAGATTCCCTTCAACCTGCAGTGTTGGGACCCTTGGAATGAGTAGCATGAAGTATTGCATTAAACTTTCGGCAGTTGCTCACCAAAGCTCACCAATCCTCTCAGCCCCAAGTGTCCAGCCTTATGTCTTATCCAGCTGTGGGTTTATATGTGGTCATTCCAGGTTACATCACAACCCCTGAGCGAATTTTGTAAGAATTTTTCTCTCTTTCATTGTTTCTGCGTTTTGGTTTTAAAATTTATTTCTATAATGGGGTTTAGCTCATTTTCACTGCTGTGTTTGTGCCGCTCTGCACACACTTGATTCCCTTATGGAGATATATCAATACATGGGTTTTAAGAGTCTTATTACTCAGATATATTTCTCTGCAGTGTATAGGGTGTGTTGAGGCCAGTTCATTGAGCAAGGTGTAGATCTTGTCTAATACCTGTTTGGTTTATTGAACGGTATCTGTGCTAATTTCAAACTCTGGATTTATGCATCACCCCACCTCTCCTTTCCCCTTAAGCTGACATAAGTGTGTTTTCTAAATGTGAGACACTGTTCTGTTTTGTAATTCATTTTTTGTGCAGCCATATTTATCCTCCCTCTATAAGTGATATCTTATGATATGTTTCTTTTTTGGTTTGACTTATTTCAAGTAGTATTATCGGACCTAAATCCACTCTTTATCCTTCTACTAGCCTTCTTACATTGATTTCATGGTGAAGAGATATTCCATTGTACATAAGTACCACATTTTCTTTATCCATTGTTCTCTTTCCTGGGATATTTAAGGTGTACTGAAGTTGAGGTTCTTGTAAACAGAGTAGCCCTAAACTGTGGTGTGCTTGTGTCTTGTTGATTTTTAGACTTCCCTAGATATACTCCCGTGATTGGAAGTGCCCTATGCTCTGTAGCTCTGTTTTTTAGATGATTTAGGAACCACCATACACTTCTCCAGAGTGGCTCTCGGCAGTTCACACACTGTCCATCAGCGTATAAAGGCTCCCTGTTCTCCATGGCCTGTCCTGCATTTCTGGTTTTTACAATTTTTTCGGATGGCCCTTTTGACCGGTGGGAAATGAGACTTCTTTGTTGTGCACATTTGCATTGCTTGCTTGCTTGGTTGCCCATAAAGTGCGTATGCGTTTTTTTCCTGGATATATTCAGGAAAAAACGCATACTCCCTTTTTGGCCAAGTGCATCATTGTGGACGTTCTGCCTCTTTTCCTATGCTTTATATGCAATTCCAGTCTACCTCCTGAAATCGGTTTCCTGCAATTCAGTCCCGCTTTCAAGTCCTCTTGGCAACATTACTTCAATATATTTTTGGACGATAGGTGTCATGTATAACTCTGCAGGTTTGTGAATGACAGCGCCCATGAGCTCCTTTCTTCAACTCGCTTTCTTGTGAGCTGGCCGCAACACCGCAGGATTGCTTCAGGCCCTAGTGTGGTTCCGGCATGCCCCTGTGTGGTTCCGGCATGGCACGCTGAGCCTTTGGTTAATTCCTCTTCCTGGTGGGAAATGAGAGTTAAATTTCCCCGTCCAGACACCTCCAGCTAGTCTCTCATTGGTTCTCCCTATTCCTGTTCATTTTCCGCAGAAATTGCAAACTGGGCCAAACAGGAAGTTAAAGGCCCTGACTCTCCAAGTGGGGAGAGTGTTAGTAAAGCGTCTGGAATGTTGCACCCGAGTACCAAGGGACGAAAACTGAGACACATTTAACACGTTTCCCGATCACACGGTGGATCATAATCTGGGATCCACGTGCATGATTTAGCTGAAGCAAGAATCCCTTAAACCTGGAGAGTTGAGACCCATGGAACGGGTACCATGCAATATGACTTCAAAGGGTCTGCATTTTCTCACCGAACCTCACCAATCCTATCACTGCTGCGTTTATGCCGCTGTACACACGCTTAATTCTCTTTCGGAGACATATAAATCCATAGGTTTTAAGATTCTTATTAGTCAGGTATATTATTAGGCGTTTAATATGGCGTGTTGAGTCCACTTCGTTGAGCAAGGAGTAGCTCTTGTCTATTACATATTTGGCTTATGGAACGGTATCTGTGCTAATTTCTATCTCTGGTTTTATGCAGCACCCCAACTCACCTTTCCCCTTAAGCAAGCATAAGTTGGTTTTCTACATTTGAGACCCTGTTCTGTTATGTAATTCAATTCCTGTGTAGCCAAGTTTACATTCCGTGTATTAGTGATATCTTATGATGTTTCTTTCTCTGTGTGATTTATTTCACTTAGAATCATCGTACCTGAATCCACTCATTATGCTGCTATGGGCCTGATGACATAGATTTCATTGCTGAGTGATATTGCATTGTACGTAAGTACCACAACTTCTTTATCCATTTTGCGTTTTCTGCGATATTGAACTTGTACCATAAACGAGGTTCTTGTAAACAGAGACTTCCCAAACTTTGGGGTGGCTGTGTCTTTTTGATTTTAATTTCCCTAAGCTATAGGACCATAAGTGGAAGTGCCCTAGGCTCTGTTGCTTTGTTTTTTATATGATTCAGGAAACACCATACACTTCTCCAGAGTGGCTGTTGGCAATTTACATCCCGCCCATCAGCATAACAAGGCTCCCAGTTCTCCATGGCCTGTCCTGCCTTTCTGGATTCTACACTTTTTTCAGATGGCCCTTTTGACCGGGGGCAGTGAGACTTCATTGTAGTGCAGATTTCCTTTGCAAGCTTGCTTGGTTGGCCAAAAAGGGTGTATGCGTTTTTTCCTCAATATATTCAGGATAAAATGCATACGCCCTTTTTGGCCAAGTACATCATTGTGGACGTTCTGCCTCTTTTCCTATGCTTTACATGCAATTCCAGTCTACCTCCTGAAATCGGTTTCCTGCAATTCTGCCTTGCTCTCAGTGCCTCTTCATAGCCTTACCTCAATATACTTTTTGAAAATAGTTGGCCTTTATAACTCTGCAGGTTTTTGAATTGCAGTTGCCCTTAGTTCCATTTTTCAGCTCTTATTTTTGTGATCTTGCCTCATATCCACAGGATATCTTCAGGCCCTATTCTTCTTCTGGGGCGCCTTGCTGTGCCTTTGGGTAATTCTTCTTCCTATGTGAAATTAGAGTGACATGTGGCCATTGAAACCGCTACAGCTATTTTCTCACTGGTTCCCCCTATTCCCATTCATCCTCCGCACTAACTGCAGACTGTGCGATACCGGAACTTAAAGGCATTGACTTTCCATGTGGGGATGTTGTTAGTAAAGTGGCTGGAATGTTGATCCGGAGCCCCAGGAGAGGAAAATGAGGTGCGTTTTAGAAACCTTTCCCGATCATATGGTATACCATCTGCTGGATTTCCCATGCATGGTTTAGCTGTAGGAAGATTCCCTTCAACCTGCAGTGTTGGGACCCTTGGAATGAGTAGCATGAAGTATTGCATTAAACTTTCGGCAGTTGCTCACCAAAGCTCACCAATCCTCTCAGCCCCAAGTGTCCAGCCTTATGTCTTATCCAGCTGTGGGTTTATATGTGGTCATTCCAGGTTACATCACAACCCCTGAGCGAATTTTGTAAGAATTTTTCTCTCTTTCATTGTTTCTGCGTTTTGGTTTTAAAATTTATTTCTATAATGGGGTTTAGCTCATTTTCACTGCTGTGTTTGTGCCGCTCTGCACACACTTGATTCCCTTATGGAGATATATCAATACATGGGTTTTAAGAGTCTTATTACTCAGATATATTTCTCTGCAGTGTATAGGGTGTGTTGAGGCCAGTTCATTGAGCAAGGTGTAGATCTTGTCTAATACCTGTTTGGTTTATTGAACGGTATCTGTGCTAATTTCAAACTCTGGATTTATGCATCACCCCACCTCTCCTTTCCCCTTAAGCTGACATAAGTGTGTTTTCTAAATGTGAGACACTGTTCTGTTTTGTAATTCATTTTTTGTGCAGCCATATTTATCCTCCCTCTATAAGTGATATCTTATGATATGTTTCTTTTTTGGTTTGACTTATTTCAAGTAGTATTATCGGACCTAAATCCACTCTTTATCCTTCTACTAGCCTTCTTACATTGATTTCATGGTGAAGAGATATTCCATTGTACATAAGTACCACATTTTCTTTATCCATTGTTCTCTTTCCTGGGATATTTAAGGTGTACTGAAGTTGAGGTTCTTGTAAACAGAGTAGCCCTAAACTGTGGTGTGCTTGTGTCTTGTTGATTTTTAGACTTCCCTAGATATACTCCCGTGATTGGAAGTGCCCTATGCTCTGTAGCTCTGTTTTTTAGATGATTTAGGAACCACCATACACTTCTCCAGAGTGGCTCTCGGCAGTTCACACACTGTCCATCAGCGTATAAAGGCTCCCTGTTCTCCATGGCCTGTCCTGCATTTCTGGTTTTTACAATTTTTTCGGATGGCCCTTTTGACCGGTGGGAAATGAGACTTCTTTGTTGTGCACATTTGCATTGCTTGCTTGCTTGGTTGCCCATAAAGTGCGTATGCGTTTTTTTCCTGGATATATTCAGGAAAAAACGCATACTCCCTTTTTGGCCAAGTGCATCATTGTGGACGTTCTGCCTCTTTTCCTATGCTTTATATGCAATTCCAGTCTACCTCCTGAAATCGGTTTCCTGCAATTCAGTCCCGCTTTCAAGTCCTCTTGGCAACATTACTTCAATATATTTTTGGACGATAGGTGTCATGTATAACTCTGCAGGTTTGTGAATGACAGCGCCCATGAGCTCCTTTCTTCAACTCGCTTTCTTGTGAGCTGGCCGCAACACCGCAGGATTGCTTCAGGCCCTAGTGTGGTTCCGGCATGCCCCTGTGTGGTTCCGGCATGGCACGCTGAGCCTTTGGTTAATTCCTCTTCCTGGTGGGAAATGAGAGTTAAATTTCCCCGTCCAGACACCTCCAGCTAGTCTCTCATTGGTTCTCCCTATTCCTGTTCATTTTCCGCAGAAATTGCAAACTGGGCCAAACAGGAAGTTAAAGGCCCTGACTCTCCAAGTGGGGAGAGTGTTAGTAAAGCGTCTGGAATGTTGCACCCGAGTACCAAGGGACGAAAACTGAGACACATTTAACACGTTTCCCGATCACACGGTGGATCATAATCTGGGATCCACGTGCATGATTTAGCTGAAGCAAGAATCCCTTAAACCTGGAGAGTTGAGACCCATGGAACGGGTACCATGCAATATGACTTCAAAGGGTCTGCATTTTCTCACCGAACCTCACCAATCCTATCACTGCTGCGTTTATGCCGCTGTACACACGCTTAATTCTCTTTCGGAGACATATAAATCCATAGGTTTTAAGATTCTTATTAGTCAGGTATATTATTAGGCGTTTAATATGGCGTGTTGAGTCCACTTCGTTGAGCAAGGAGTAGCTCTTGTCTATTACATATTTGGCTTATGGAACGGTATCTGTGCTAATTTCTATCTCTGGTTTTATGCAGCACCCCAACTCACCTTTCCCCTTAAGCAAGCATAAGTTGGTTTTCTACATTTGAGACCCTGTTCTGTTATGTAATTCAATTCCTGTGTAGCCAAGTTTACATTCCGTGTATTAGTGATATCTTATGATGTTTCTTTCTCTGTGTGATTTATTTCACTTAGAATCATCGTACCTGAATCCACTCATTATGCTGCTATGGGCCTGATGACATAGATTTCATTGCTGAGTGATATTGCATTGTACGTAAGTACCACAACTTCTTTATCCATTTTGCGTTTTCTGCGATATTGAACTTGTACCATAAACGAGGTTCTTGTAAACAGAGACTTCCCAAACTTTGGGGTGGCTGTGTCTTTTTGATTTTAATTTCCCTAAGCTATAGGACCATAAGTGGAAGTGCCCTAGGCTCTGTTGCTTTGTTTTTTATATGATTCAGGAAACACCATACACTTCTCCAGAGTGGCTGTTGGCAATTTACATCCCGCCCATCAGCATAACAAGGCTCCCAGTTCTCCATGGCCTGTCCTGCCTTTCTGGATTCTACACTTTTTTCAGATGGCCCTTTTGACCGGGGGCAGTGAGACTTCATTGTAGTGCAGATTTCCTTTGCAAGCTTGCTTGGTTGGCCAAAAAGGGTGTATGCGTTTTTTCCTCAATATATTCAGGATAAAATGCATACGCCCTTTTTGGCCAAGTACATCATTGTGGACGTTCTGCCTCTTTTCCTATGCTTTACATGCAATTCCAGTCTACCTCCTGAAATCGGTTTCCTGCAATTCTGCCTTGCTCTCAGTGCCTCTTCATAGCCTTACCTCAATATACTTTTTGAAAATAGTTGGCCTTTATAACTCTGCAGGTTTTTGAATTGCAGTTGCCCTTAGTTCCATTTTTCAGCTCTTATTTTTGTGATCTTGCCTCATATCCACAGGATATCTTCAGGCCCTATTCTTCTTCTGGGGCGCCTTGCTGTGCCTTTGGGTAATTCTTCTTCCTATGTGAAATTAGAGTGACATGTGGCCATTGAAACCGCTACAGCTATTTTCTCACTGGTTCCCCCTATTCCCATTCATCCTCCGCACTAACTGCAGACTGTGCGATACCGGAACTTAAAGGCATTGACTTTCCATGTGGGGATGTTGTTAGTAAAGTGGCTGGAATGTTGATCCGGAGCCCCAGGAGAGGAAAATGAGGTGCGTTTTAGAAACCTTTCCCGATCATATGGTATACCATCTGCTGGATTTCCCATGCATGGTTTAGCTGTAGGAAGATTCCCTTCAACCTGCAGTGTTGGGACCCTTGGAATGAGTAGCATGAAGTATTGCATTAAACTTTCGGCAGTTGCTCACCAAAGCTCACCAATCCTCTCAGCCCCAAGTGTCCAGCCTTATGTCTTATCCAGCTGTGGGTTTATATGTGGTCATTCCAGGTTACATCACAACCCCTGAGCGAATTTTGTAAGAATTTTTCTCTCTTTCATTGTTTCTGCGTTTTGGTTTTAAAATTTATTTCTATAATGGGGTTTAGCTCATTTTCACTGCTGTGTTTGTGCCGCTCTGCACACACTTGATTCCCTTATGGAGATATATCAATACATGGGTTTTAAGAGTCTTATTACTCAGATATATTTCTCTGCAGTGTATAGGGTGTGTTGAGGCCAGTTCATTGAGCAAGGTGTAGATCTTGTCTAATACCTGTTTGGTTTATTGAACGGTATCTGTGCTAATTTCAAACTCTGGATTTATGCATCACCCCACCTCTCCTTTCCCCTTAAGCTGACATAAGTGTGTTTTCTAAATGTGAGACACTGTTCTGTTTTGTAATTCATTTTTTGTGCAGCCATATTTATCCTCCCTCTATAAGTGATATCTTATGATATGTTTCTTTTTTGGTTTGACTTATTTCAAGTAGTATTATCGGACCTAAATCCACTCTTTATCCTTCTACTAGCCTTCTTACATTGATTTCATGGTGAAGAGATATTCCATTGTACATAAGTACCACATTTTCTTTATCCATTGTTCTCTTTCCTGGGATATTTAAGGTGTACTGAAGTTGAGGTTCTTGTAAACAGAGTAGCCCTAAACTGTGGTGTGCTTGTGTCTTGTTGATTTTTAGACTTCCCTAGATATACTCCCGTGATTGGAAGTGCCCTATGCTCTGTAGCTCTGTTTTTTAGATGATTTAGGAACCACCATACACTTCTCCAGAGTGGCTCTCGGCAGTTCACACACTGTCCATCAGCGTATAAAGGCTCCCTGTTCTCCATGGCCTGTCCTGCATTTCTGGTTTTTACAATTTTTTCGGATGGCCCTTTTGACCGGTGGGAAATGAGACTTCTTTGTTGTGCACATTTGCATTGCTTGCTTGCTTGGTTGCCCATAAAGTGCGTATGCGTTTTTTTCCTGGATATATTCAGGAAAAAACGCATACTCCCTTTTTGGCCAAGTGCATCATTGTGGACGTTCTGCCTCTTTTCCTATGCTTTATATGCAATTCCAGTCTACCTCCTGAAATCGGTTTCCTGCAATTCAGTCCCGCTTTCAAGTCCTCTTGGCAACATTACTTCAATATATTTTCGGACGATAGGTGTCATGTATAACTCTGCAGGTTTGTGAATGACAGCGCCCATGAGCTCCTTTCTTCAACTCGCTTTCTTGTGAGCTGGCCGCAACACCGCAGGATTGCTTCAGGCCCTAGTGTGGTTCCGGCATGCCCCTGTGTGGTTCCGGCATGGCACGCTGAGCCTTTGGTTAATTCCTCTTCCTGGTGGGAAATGAGAGTTAAATTTGCCCGTCCAGACACCTCCAGCTAGTCTCTCATTGGTTCTCCCTATTCCTGTTCATTTTCCGCAGAAATTGCAAACTGGGCCAAACAGGAAGTTAAAGGCCCTGACTCTCCAAGTGGGGAGAGTGTTAGTAAAGCGTCTGGAATGTTGCACCCGAGTACCAAGGGACGAAAACTGAGACACATTTAACACGTTTCCCGATCACACGGTGGATCATAATCTGGGATCCACGTGCATGATTTAGCTGAAGCAAGAATCCCTTAAACCTGGAGAGTTGAGACCCATGGAACGGGTACCATGCAATATGACTTCAAAGGGTCTGCATTTTCTCACCGAACCTCACCAATCCTATCACTGCTGCGTTTATGCCGCTGTACACACGCTTAATTCTCTTTCGGAGACATATAAATCCATAGGTTTTAAGATTCTTATTAGTCAGGTATATTATTAGGCGTTTAATATGGCGTGTTGAGTCCACTTCGTTGAGCAAGGAGTAGCTCTTGTCTATTACATATTTGGCTTATGGAACGGTATCTGTGCTAATTTCTATCTCTGGTTTTATGCAGCACCCCAACTCACCTTTCCCCTTAAGCAAGCATAAGTTGGTTTTCTACATTTGAGACCCTGTTCTGTTATGTAATTCAATTCCTGTGTAGCCAAGTTTACATTCCGTGTATTAGTGATATCTTATGATGTTTCTTTCTCTGTGTGATTTATTTCACTTAGAATCATCGTACCTGAATCCACTCATTATGCTGCTATGGGCCTGATGACATAGATTTCATTGCTGAGTGATATTGCATTGTACGTAAGTACCACAATTTCTTTATCCATGTTTCGCTTTCTGCGATATTGAACTTGTACCACAAACGAGGTTCTTGTAAACAGAGACGTCCCAAACTTTGGGGTGGCTGTGTCTTTTTGATTTTAATTTCCCTAAGCTATAGGACCATAAGTGGAAGTGCCCTAGACTCTGTTGCTTTGTTTTTTAGATGTTTCAGGAAACACCATACACTTCTCCCGAGTGGCTGTTGGCAATTTACATCCCGCCCATCAGCATAACAAGGCTCCCAGTTCTCCATGGCCTGTCCTGCCTTTCTGGATTTGACACTTTTTTCAGATGGCCCTTTTGACCAGGGGGAAGTGAGACTTCATTGTAGTGCAGATTTCCCTTGCAAGCTTTCTTGGTTGGCCAAAAAGTGTGTAAGCGTTTTTTCCTGAATATATTCAGGAAAAAACACATACACCCTTTTTGGCCAAGTGCATCATTGTCGACGTTCTGCCTCTTTTCCTATGCTTTAAATGCAATTCCAGCCTACCTCCTGAAATCGGTTTCCTGCAATTCTGCCCCGCTTTCAAGTCCTCTTGGCAGCATGACTTCAGTATATTTTTGGACGATAGCTGTCATTTATAACTCTGCAGGTTTGTGAATTACAGTGCCCCTTAGCTCCTTTCTTCAACTCGCTTTCTTGTGAGCTGGCCGCAACACCGCAGGATTGCTTCAGGCCCTAATCTGGTTCCGGCACGGCACGCTGAGCCTTTGGTTCATTCCTCTTCCTGGTGGGAAATGAGAGTTAAATTTGCCCGTCCAGACACCTCCAGCTAGTCTCTCATTGGTTCTCCCTATTCCTGTTCATCTTCTGCAGAAATTGCAAACTGGGCCAAACAGGAGGTTAAAGGCACTGACTCTCCAAGTGGGGAGAGTGTTAGTAAAGCGTCTGGAATGTTGCACCCGAGTACCATGGGACGAAAACTGAGACACATATGAACACGTTTCCCGATCACACGGTGGATCATACTCTGGGTTCCACGTGCATGTTTTAGGTGAAGGAAGAATCTCTTACACCAGGAGAGTCGGGACCCATGGAATGGGTACCATGCAATATGACTTCAAAGGGTCTGCATTTGCTCACCGAACCTCACCAATCCTATCACTGCTGCGCTTATGCCGCTGTATACACGCTTAATTCTCTTTCGGAGACATATAAATCCATAGGTTTTAAGATTCTTATTAGTCAGGTATATTATTAGGTGTTTAATATGGCGTGTTGAGTCCACTTCGTTGAGCAAGGAGTAGCTCTTGTCTATTACATATTTGGCTTATGGAACGGTATCTGTGCTAATTTCTATCTCTGGTTTTATGCAGCACCCCAACTCACCTTTCCCCTTAAGCAAGCATAAGTTGGTTTTCTACATTTGAGACCCTGTTCTGTTATGTAATTCAATTCCTGTGTAGCCAAGTTTACATTCCGTGTATTAGTGATATCTTATGATGTTTCTTTCTCTGTGTGATTTATTTCACTTAGAATCATCGTACCTGAATCCACTCATTATGCTGCTATGGGCCTGATGACATAGATTTCATTGCTGAGTGATATTGCATTGTACGTAAGTACCACAACTTCTTTATCCATTTTGCGTTTTCTGCGATATTGAACTTGTACCATAAACGAGGTTCTTGTAAACAGAGACTTCCCAAACTTTAGGGTGGCTGTGTCTTTTTGATTTTAATTTCCCTAAGCTATAGGACCATAAGTGGAAGTGCCCTAGGCTCTGTTGCTTTGTTTTTTAGATGATTCAGGAAACACCATACACTTCTCCAGAGTGGCTGTTGGCAATTTACATCCCGCCCATCAGCATAACAAGGCTCCCAGTTCTCCATGGCCTGTCCTGCCTTTCTGGATTTTACACTTTTTTCAGATGGCCCTTTTGACCGGGGGCAGTGAGACTTCATTGTAGTGCAGATTTCCTTTGCAAGCTTGCTTGGTTGGCCAAAAAGGGTGTATGCGTTTTTTCCTCAATATATTCAGGATAAAATGCATACGCCCTTTTTGGCCAAGTGCATCATTGTGGACGTTCTGCCTCTTTTCCTATGCTTTACATGCAATTCCAGTCTACCTCCTGAAATCGGTTTCCTGCAATTCTGCCTTGCTCTCAGTGCCTCTTCATAGCCTTACCTCAATATACTTTTTGAAAATAGTTGGCCTTTATAACTCTGCAGGTTTTTGAATTGCAGTTGCCCTTAGTTCCATTTTTCAGCTCTTATTTTTGTGATCTTGCCTCATATCCACAGGATATCTTCAGGCCCTATTCTTCTTCTGGGGCGCCTTGCTGTGCCTTTGGGTAATTCTTCTTCCTATGTGAAATTAGAGTGACATGTGGCCATTGAAACCGCTACAGCTATTTTCTCACTGGTTCCCCCTATTCCCATTCATCCTCCGCACTAACTGCAGACTGTGCGATACCGGAACTTAAAGGCATTGACTTTCCATGTGGGGATGTTGTTAGTAAAGTGGCTGGAATGTTGATCCGGAGCCCCAGGAGAGGAAAATGAGGTGCGTTTTAGAAACCTTTCCCGATCATATGGTATACCATCTGCTGGATTTCCCATGCATGGTTTAGCTGTAGGAAGATTCCCTTCAACCTGCAGTGTTGGGACCCTTGGAATGAGTAGCATGAAGTATTGCATTAAACTTTCGGCAGTTGCTCACCAAAGCTCACCAATCCTCTCAGCCCCAAGTGTCCAGCCTTATGTCTTATCCAGCTGTGGGTTTATATGTGGTCATTCCAGGTTACATCACAACCCCTGAGCGAATTTTGTAAGAATTTTTCTCTCTTTCATTGTTTCTGCGTTTTGGTTTTAAAATTTATTTCTATAATGGGGTTTAGCTCATTTTCACTGCTGTGTTTGTGCCGCTCTGCACACACTTGATTCCCTTATGGAGATATATCAATACATGGGTTTTAAGAGTCTTATTACTCAGATATATTTCTCTGCAGTGTATAGGGTGTGTTGAGGCCAGTTCATTGAGCAAGGTGTAGATCTTGTCTAATACCTGTTTGGTTTATTGAACGGTATCTGTGCTAATTTCAAACTCTGGATTTATGCATCACCCCACCTCTCCTTTCCCCTTAAGCTGACATAAGTGTGTTTTCTAAATGTGAGACACTGTTCTGTTTTGTAATTCATTTTTTGTGCAGCCATATTTATCCTCCCTCTATAAGTGATATCTTATGATATGTTTCTTTTTTGGTTTGACTTATTTCAAGTAGTATTATCGGACCTAAATCCACTCTTTATCCTTCTACTAGCCTTCTTACATTGATTTCATGGTGAAGAGATATTCCATTGTACATAAGTACCACATTTTCTTTATCCATTGTTCTCTTTCCTGGGATATTTAAGGTGTACTGAAGTTGAGGTTCTTGTAAACAGAGTAGCCCTAAACTGTGGTGTGCTTGTGTCTTGTTGATTTTTAGACTTCCCTAGATATACTCCCGTGATTGGAAGTGCCCTATGCTCTGTAGCTCTGTTTTTTAGATGATTTAGGAACCACCATACACTTCTCCAGAGTGGCTCTCGGCAGTTCACACACTGTCCATCAGCGTATAAAGGCTCCCTGTTCTCCATGGCCTGTCCTGCATTTCTGGTTTTTACAATTTTTTCGGATGGCCCTTTTGACCGGTGGGAAATGAGACTTCTTTGTTGTGCACATTTGCATTGCTTGCTTGCTTGGTTGCCCATAAAGTGCGTATGCGTTTTTTTCCTGGATATATTCAGGAAAAAACGCATACTCCCTTTTTGGCCAAGTGCATCATTGTGGACGTTCTGCCTCTTTTCCTATGCTTTATATGCAATTCCAGTCTACCTCCTGAAATCGGTTTCCTGCAATTCAGTCCCGCTTTCAAGTCCTCTTGGCAACATTACTTCAATATATTTTTGGACGATAGGTGTCATTTATAACTCTGCAGGTTTGTGAATGACAGCGCCCATGAGCTCCTTTCTTCAACTCGCTTTCTTGTGAGCTGGCCACAACACCGCAGGATTGCTTCAGGCCCTAGTGTGGTTCCGGCATGGCCCTGTGTGGTTCCGGCATGGCACGCTGAGCCTTTGGTTAATTCCTCTTCCTGGTGGGAAATGAGAGTTAAATTTGCCCGTCCAGACACCTCCAGCTAGTCTCTCATTGGTTCTCCCTATTCCTGTTCATTTTCCGCAGAAATTGCAAACTGGGCCAAACAGGAAGTTAAAGGCACTGACTCTCCAAGTGGGGAGAGTGTTAGTAAAGCGTCTGGAATGTTGCACCCGAGTACCAGGGGACGAGAACGGAAACATATTTGAACACGTCTCCTGATCACACGTTTGATCATACTCTGGGTTCCACATGCATGGTTTAGCTGAAGGAAGAATCCCTTAAAGCTGGAGAGTGGAGACCCGTGGAATGGGTACCATGCAATATGACTTCAAAGGGTCTTCATTTGCTCACCGAACCTCTCCAATCCTATCACTGCTGCGTTTATGCCAGTGTACACACGCTTGATTCTCTTTTGGAGACATAGCAATCCATAGGTTTTAATTACTTAGTAGTCAGGTACATTCTTAGGCGTTTAATATGGGGTGTTGAGTCCATTTCGTTGAGCAAGGAGTAGCTCTTGTCTATTCCATATTTGGCTTAAGGAACTTTATCTGTGCTCATTTCAATCTCGGGTTTTATGCAGCACCCCAACTCACCTTTCCCCTTAAGCAAGCATAAGTTGGTTTTCTAAATTTGAGACCCTGTTCTGTTTTGTAATCCACTTCTTGTGTAGCCAAGTTTACATTCCGTGTATTAGTGATATCTTATGATGTTTCTTTTTCTGTGTGACTTATTTCAGTTAGAATCATCATACCTGAATCCACTCATTATGCTGCTACGGGCCTGATGACATAGATGTCATTGCCGAGTGATATTGCATTGTACTTAAGTACCACAACTTCTTTATCCATTTTGCGCTTTCTGCGATATTGAACTTGTACCGTAAACGAGCCGTCCCAAACTTTGGCGTGGTTGTGTCTTTTTGATTTTAATTTCCCTAAGCTATAGGACCATAAGTGGAAGTGCCCCAGGCTCTGTTGCTTTGTTTTTTAGATGTTTCGGGAAACACCATACACTTCTCCCGAGTGGCTGTTGGCAATTTACATCCCGCCCATCAGCATAATAAGGCTCCCAGTTCTCCATGGCCTGTCCTGCCTTTCTGGATTTTACACTTTTTTTCAGATGGCCCTTTTGACCGGGGGGAAGTGAGACTTCATTGTAGTGCAGATTTCCTTTGCAAGCTTGCTTGGTTGGCCAAAAAGGGCGTATGCGTTTTTTCCTGAATATATTCAGGAAAAAACGCATACGCCCTTTTTGGCCAAGTGCATCATTGTGGACGTCCTGCCTCTTTTCCTATGCTTTAAATGCAATTCCAGTCTATCTCCTGAAATCGGTTTCCTGCAATTCTGCCCCACTTTCAAGTCCTCTTGGCAGCCTTACTTCAGTATATTTTTGGACGATAGCTGTCATTTATAACTCTGCAGGTTTGTGAATTTCAGTGCCCCTGAGCTCCTTTCTTCAAGTCGCTTTCTTGTGAGCTGGCCGCAACACCACAGATTGCTTCAGGCCCTAATCTGGTTCCGGCACGGCACGCTGACCCTTAGGTTAATTCCTCTTCCTGGTGGGAAATGAGAGTTAAATTTGCCCGTCCAGACATCTCCAACTAGTCTCTCATTGGTTCTCCCTATTCCTGTTCATCTTCCGCAGTAATTGCAAACTGGGCCAAACAGGAGGTTAAAGGCACTGACTCTCCAAGTCGGGAGAGTGTTAGTAAAGCGTCTGGAATGTTGCACCCGAGTACCAGGGGACGAGAACGGAGACATATTTGAACACGTCTCCCGATCACACGTTTGATCATACTCTGGGTTCCACATGCATGGTTTAGCTGAAGGAAGAATCCCTTAAACCTGGAGAGTTGAGACCCGTGGAGTGGGTACCATGCAATATGACTTCAAAGGGTCTTCATTTGCTCACCGAACCTCTCCAATCCTATCACTGCTGCGTTTATGCCAGTGTACACACGCTTGATTCTCTTTCGGAGACATAGCAATCCATAGGTTTTAAGATACTTACTAGTCAGGTACATTCCTAGGCGTTTAAAATGGGGTGTTGAGTCCATTTCGTTGAGCAAGGAGTAGCTCTTGTCTATTCCATATTTGGCTTAAGGAACTTTATCTGTGCTCATTTCAATCTCTGGTTTTATGCAGCACCCCAACTCACCTTTCCCCTTAAGCAAGCATAAGTTGGTTTTCTAAATTTGAGACCCTGTTCTGTTTTGTAATTCAGTTCCTGTGTAGCCAAGTTTACAATCCGCGTATTAGTGATATCTTATGATGTTTCTTTTTCTGTGTGACTTATTTCAGTTAAAATCATCATACCTGAATCCACTCATTATGCTGCTATGGGCGTGATGACATAGATGTCATTGCTGAGTGATATTGCATTGTACTTAAGTACCACAACTTCTTTATCCATTTTTCACTTTCTCCGATATTGAACTTGTACCGTAAACGAGGTTCTTGTAAACAGAGCGGTCCCAAACTTTGGGGTGGCTGTGTCATTTTGATTTTAATTTCCCTAAGCTAAAGGACCATAAGTGGAAGTGCCCTAGGCTCTGTTGCTTTGTTTTTTAGATGTTTCAGGAAACACCATACACTTCTCCTGAGTGGCTGTTGGCAATTTACATCCCGCCCATCAGCATAACAAGGCTCCCAGTTCTCCATGGCCTGTCCTGTCTTTCTGCATTTTACACTTTTTTCAGATGGCCCTTTTGACAGGGGGGAAGTGAGACTTCATTGTAGTGCAGATTTCCTTTGCAAGCTTGCTTGGTTGGCCAAAAAGTGTGTACGCGTTTTTTCCTGAATATATTCAGGAAAAAACGCATACGCCCTTTTTGGCCAAGTGCATCATTGTGGACGTTCTGCCTCTTTTCCTATGCTTTAAATGCAATTCCAGCCTACCTCCTGAAATCGGTTTCCTGCAATTCTGTCCCGCTTTCAAGTCCTCTTGGCAGCATGACTTCAGTATATTTTTGGACGATAGCTGTCATTTATAACTCTGCAGGTTTGTGAATTACAGTGCCCCTTAGCTCCTTTCTTCAACTCGCTTTCTTGTGAGCTGGCCGCAACACCGCAGGATTGCTTCAGGCCCTAATCTGGTTCCGGCACGGCACGCTGAGCCTTTGGTTCATTCCTCTTCCTGGTGGGAAATGAGAGTTAAATTTGCCCGTCCAGACACCTCCAGCTAGTCTCTCATTGGTTCTCCCTATTCCTGTTCATCTTCTGCAGAAATTGCAAACTGGGCCAAACAGGAGGTTAAAGGCACTGACTCTCCAAGTGGGGAGAGTGTTAGTAAAGCGTCTGGAATGTTGCACCCGAGTACCATGGGACGAAAACTGAGACACATATGAACACGTTTCCCGATCACACGGTGGATCATACTCTGGGTTCCACGTGCATGTTTTAGCTGAAGGAAGAATCTCTTACACCAGGAGAGTCGGGACCCATGGAATGGGTACCATGCAATATGACTTCAAAGGGTCTGCATTTGCTCACCGAACCTCACCAATCCTATCACTGCTGCGTTTATGCCGCTGTACACACGCTTAATTCTCTTTCGGAGACATATAAATCCATAGGTTTTAAGATTCTTACTAGTCAGGTATATTATTAGGCGTTTAATATGGCGTGTTGAGTCCACTTCGTTGAGCAAGGAGTAGCTCTTGTCTATTACATATTTGGCTTATGGAACGGTATCTGTGCTAATTTCTATCTCTGGTTTTATGCAGCACCCCAACTCACCTTTCCCCTTAAGCAAGCATAAGTTGGTTTTCTACATTTGAGACCCTGTTCTGTTATGTAATTCAATTCCTGTGTAGCCACGTTTACATTCTCTGTATTAGTGATATCTTATGATGTTTCTTTCTCTGTGTGATTTATTTCACTTAGAATCATCATACCTGAATCCACTCATTATGCTGCTATGGGCCTGATGACATAGATTTCATTGCTGAGTGATATTGCATTGTACGTAAGTACCACAACTTGTTTATCCATGTTTCGCTTTCTGCGATATTGAACTTGTACCATAAACGAGGTTCTTGTAATAAGAGACGTCCCAAACTTTGGGGTGGCTGTGTCTTTTTGATTTTAATTTCCCTAAGCTATAGGACCATAAGTGGAAGTGCCCTAGACTCTGTTGCTTTGTTTTTTAGATGATTCAGGAAACACCATACACTTCTCCAGAGTGGCTGTTGGCAATTTACATCCCGCCCATCAGCATAACAAGGCTCCCAGTTCTCCATGGCCTGTCCTGCCTTTCTGGATTTTACACTTTTTTCAGATGGCCCTTTTGACCGGGGGGAAGTGAGACTTCATTGTAGTGCAGTTTTCCTTTGCAAGCTTGCTTGGTTGGCCAAAAAGAGCGTATCCGTTTTTTCCTGAATATATTCAGGAAAAAACGCACACGCCCTTTTTGGCCAAGTGCATTATTGTGGACGTTCTGCCTCTTTTCCTATGCTTTAAATGCAATTCCAGCCTACCACCTGAAATCGGTTTCCTGCAATTCTGCCCCGCTTTCAAGTCCTCTTGGCAGCATGACTTCAGTATATTTTTGGACGATAGCTGTCATTTATAACTCTGCAGGTTTGTGAATTACAGTGCCCCTTAGCTCCTTTCTTCAACTCGCTTTCTTGTGAGCTGGCCGCAACACCGCAGGATTGCTTCAGGCCCTAATCTGGTTCCGGCACGGCACGCTGAGCCTTTGGTTCATTCCTCTTCCTGGTGGGAAATGAGAGTTAAATTTGCCCGTCCAGACACCTCCAGCTAGTCTCTCATTGGTTCTCCCTATTCCTGTTCATCTTCTGCAGAAATTGCAAACTGGGTCAAACAGGAGGTTAAAGGCACTGACTCTCCAAGTGGGGAGAGTGTTAGTAAAGCATCTGGAATGTTGCACCCGAGTACCATGGGACGAAAACTGAGACACATATGAACACGTTTCCCGATCACACGGTGGATCATACTCTGGGTTCCACGTGCATGTTTTAGCTGAAGGAAGAATCTCTTACACCAGGAGAGTCGGGACCCATGGAATGGGTACCATGCAATATGACTTCAAAGGGTCTGCATTTGCTCACCGAACCTCACCAATCCTATCACTGCTGCGTTTATGCCGCTGTACACACGCTTAATTCTCTTTCGGAGACATATAAATCCATAGGTTTTAAGATTCTTATTAGTCAGGTATATTATTAGGTGTTTAATATGGCGTGTTGAGTCCACTTCGTTGAGCAAGGAGTAGCTCTTGTCTATTACATATTTGGCTTATGGAACGGTATTTGTGCTAATTTCTATCTCTGGTTTTATGCAGCACCCCAACTCACCTTTCCCCTTAAGCAAGCATAAGTTGGTTTTCTACATTTGAGACCCTGTTCTGTTATGTAATTCAATTCCTGTGTAGCCAAGTTTACATTCCGTGTATTAGTGATATCTTATGATGTTTCTTTCTCTGTGTGATTTATTTCACTTAGAATCATCGTACCTGAATCCACTCATTATGCTGCTATGGGCCTGATGACATAGATTTCATTGCTGAGTGATATTGCATTGTACGTAAGTACCACAACTTCTTTATCCATTTTGCGCTTTCTGCGATATTGAACTTGTACCATAAACGAGGTTCTTGTAAACAGAGACTTCCCAAACTTTGGGGTGGCTGTGTCTTTTTGATTTTAATTTCCCTAAGCTATAGGACCATAAGTGGAAGTGCCCTAGGCTCTGTTGCTTTGTTTTTTAGATGATTCAGGAAACACCATACACTTCTTCCCAGTGGCTGTTGGCAATTTTCATCCCGCCCATCAGCATAACAAGGCTCCCAGTTCTCCATGGCCTGTCCTGCCTTTCTGGATTCTACACTTTTTTCAGATGGCCCTTTTGACCGGGGGGCAGTGAGACTTCATTGTAGTGCAGATTTCCTTTGCAAGCTTGCTTGGTTGGCCAAAAAGGGTGTATGCGTTTTTTCCTCAATATATTCAGGATAAAATGCATACGCCCTTTTTGGCCAAGTACATCATTGTGGACGTTCTGCCTCTTTTCCTATGCTTTACATGCAATTCCAGTCTACCTCCTGAAATCGGTTTCCTGCAATTCTGCCTTGCTCTCAGTGCCTCTTCATAGCCTTACCTCAATATACTTTTTGAAAATAGTTGGCCTTTATAACTCTGCAGGTTTTTGAATTGCAGTTGCCCTTAGTTCCATTTTTCAGCTCTTATTTTTGTGATCTTGCCTCATATCCACAGGATATCTTCAGGCCCTATTCTTCTTCTGGGGCGCCTTGCTGTGCCTTTGGGTAATTCTTCTTCCTATGTGAAATTAGAGTGACATGTGGCCATTGAAACCGCTACAGCTATTTTCTCACTGGTTCCCCCTATTCCCATTCATCCTCCGCACTAACTGCAGACTGTGCGATACCGGAACTTAAAGGCATTGACTTTCCATGTGGGGATGTTGTTAGTAAAGTGGCTGGAATGTTGATCCGGAGCCCCAGGAGAGGAAAATGAGGTGCGTTTTAGAAACCTTTCCCGATCATATGGTATACCATCTGCTGGATTTCCCATGCATGGTTTAGCTGTAGGAAGATTCCCTTCAACCTGCAGTGTTGGGACCCTTGGAATGAGTAGCATGAAGTATTGCATTAAACTTTCGGCAGTTGCTCACCAAAGCTCACCAATCCTCTCAGCCCCAAGTGTCCAGCCTTATGTCTTATCCAGCTGTGGGTTTATATGTGGTCATTCCAGGTTACATCACAACCCCTGAGCGAATTTTGTAAGAATTTTTCTCTCTTTCATTGTTTCTGCGTTTTGGTTTTAAAATTTATTTCTATAATGGGGTTTAGCTCATTTTCACTGCTGTGTTTGTGCCGCTCTGCACACACTTGATTCCCTTATGGAGATATATCAATACATGGGTTTTAAGAGTCTTATTACTCAGATATATTTCTCTGCAGTGTATAGGGTGTGTTGAGGCCAGTTCATTGAGCAAGGTGTAGATCTTGTCTAATACCTGTTTGGTTTATTGAACGGTATCTGTGCTAATTTCAAACTCTGGATTTATGCATCACCCCACCTCTCCTTTCCCCTTAAGCTGACATAAGTGTGTTTTCTAAATGTGAGACACTGTTCTGTTTTGTAATTCATTTTTTGTGCAGCCATATTTATCCTCCCTCTATAAGTGATATCTTATGATATGTTTCTTTTTTGGTTTGACTTATTTCAAGTAGTATTATCGGACCTAAATCCACTCTTTATCCTTCTACTAGCCTTCTTACATTGATTTCATGGTGAAGAGATATTCCATTGTACATAAGTACCACATTTTCTTTATCCATTGTTCTCTTTCCTGGGATATTTAAGGTGTACTGAAGTTGAGGTTCTTGTAAACAGAGTAGCCCTAAACTGTGGTGTGCTTGTGTCTTGTTGATTTTTAGACTTCCCTAGATATACTCCCGTGATTGGAAGTGCCCTATGCTCTGTAGCTCTGTTTTTTAGATGATTTAGGAACCACCATACACTTCTCCAGAGTGGCTCTCGGCAGTTCACACACTGTCCATCAGCGTATAAAGGCTCCCTGTTCTCCATGGCCTGTCCTGCATTTCTGGTTTTTACAATTTTATCGGATGGCCCTTTTGACCGGTGGGAAATGAGACTTCTTTGTTGTGCACATTTGCATTGCTTGCTTGCTTGGTTGCCCATAAAGTGCGTATGCGTTTTTTTCCTGGATATATTCAGGAAAAAACGCATACTCCCTTTTTGGCCAAGTGCATCATTGTGGACGTTCTGCCTCTTTTCCTATGCTTTATATGCAATTCCAGTCTACCTCCTGAAATCGGTTTCCTGCAATTCAGTCCCGCTTTCAAGTCCTCTTGGCAACATTACTTCAATATATTTTTGGACGATAGGTGTCATTTATAACTCTGCAGGTTTGTGAATGACAGCGCCCATGAGCTCCTTTCTTCAACTCGCTTTCTTGTGAGCTGGCCACAACACCGCAGGATTGCTTCAGGCCCTAGTGTGGTTCCGGCATGGCCCTGTGTGGTTCCGGCATGGCACGCTGAGCCTTTGGTTAATTCCTCTTCCTGGTGGGAAATGAGAGTTAAATTTGCCCGTCCAGACACCTCCAGCTAGTCTCTCATTGGTTCTCCCTATTCCTGTTCATTTTCCGCAGAAATTGCAAACTGGGCCAAACAGGAAGTTAAAGGCACTGACTCTCCAAGTGGGGAGAGTGTTAGTAAAGCGTCTGGAATGTTGCACCCGAGTACCAGGGGACGAGAACGGAAACATATTTGAACACGTCTCCTGATCACACGTTTGATCATACTCTGGGTTCCACATGCATGGTTTAGCTGAAGGAAGAATCCCTTAAAGCTGGAGAGTGGAGACCCGTGGAATGGGTACCATGCAATATGACTTCAAAGGGTCTTCATTTGCTCACCGAACCTCTCCAATCCTATCACTGCTGCGTTTATGCCAGTGTACACACGCTTGATTCTCTTTCGGAGACATAGCAATCCATAGGTTTTAATTACTTAGTAGTCAGGTACATTCTTAGGCATTTAATATGGGGTGTTGAGTCCATTTCGTTGAGCAAGGAGTAGCTCTTGTCTATTCCATATTTGGCTTAAGGAACTTTATCTGTGCTCATTTCAATCTCGGATTTTATGCAGCACCCCAACTCACCTTTCCCCTTAAGCAAGCATAAGTTGGTTTTCTAAATTTGAGACCCTGTTCTGTTTTGTAATCCAGTTCTTGTGTAGCCAAGTTTACATTCCGTGTATTAGTGATATCTTATGATGTTTCTTTTTCTGTGTGACTTATTTCAGTTAGAATCATCATACCTGAATCCACTCATTATGCTGCTACGGGCCTGATGACATAGATGTCATTGCCGAGTGATATTGCATTGTACTTAAGTACCACAACTTCTTTATCCATTTTGCGCTTTCTGCGATATTGAACTTGTACCGTAAACGAGCCGTCCCAAACTTTGGCGTGGTTGTGTCTTTTTGATTTTAATTTCCCTAAGCTATAGGACCATAAGTGGAAGTGCCCCAGGCTCTGTTGCTTTGTTTTTTAGATGTTTCGGGAAACACCATACACTTCTCCCGAGTGGCTGTTGGCAATTTACATCCCGCCCATCAGCATAATAAGGCTCCCAGTTCTCCATGGCCTGTCCTGCCTTTCTGGATTTTACACTTTTTTTCAGATGGCCCTTTTGACCGGGGGGAAGTGAGACTTCATTGTAGTGCAGATTTCCTTTGCAAGCTTGCTTGGTTGGCCAAAAAGGGCGTATGCGTTTTTTCCTGAATATATTCAGGAAAAAACGCATACGCCCTTTTTGGCCAAGTGCATCATTGTGGACGTCCTGCCTCTTTTCCTATGCTTTAAATGCAATTCCAGTCTATCTCCTGAAATCGGTTTCCTGCAATTCTGCCCCACTTTCAAGTCCTCTTGGCAGCCTTACTTCAGTATATTTTTGGACGATAGCTGTCATTTATAACTCTGCAGGTTTGTGAATTTCAGTGCCCCTGAGCTCCTTTCTTCAAGTCGCTTTCTTGTGAGCTGGCCGCAACACCACAGATTGCTTCAGGCCCTAATCTGGTTCCGGCACGGCACGCTGAGCCTTAGGTTAATTCCTCTTCCTGGTGGGAAATGAGAGTTAAATTTGCCCGTCCAGACATCTCCAACTAGTCTCTCATTGGTTCTCCCTATTCCTGTTCATCTTCCGCAGTAATTGCAAACTGGGCCAAACAGGAGGTTAAAGGCACTGACTCTCCAAGTCGGGAGAGTGTTAGTAAAGCGTCTGGAATGTTGCACCCGAGTACCAGGGGACGAAAACGGAGACATATTTGAACACGTCTCCCGATCACACGTTTGATCATACTCTGGGTTCCACATGCATGGTTTAGCTGAAGGAAGAATCCCTTAAACCTGGAGAGTTGAGACCCGTGGAGTGGGTACCATGCAATATGACTTCAAAGGGTCTTCATTTGCTCACCGAACCTCTCCAATCCTATCACTGCTGCGTATATGCCAGTGTACACACGCTTGATTCTCTTTCGGAGACATAGCAATCCATAGGTTTTAAGATACTTACTAGTCAGGTACATTCCTAGGCGTTTAAAATGGGGTGTTGAGTCCATTTCGTTGAGCAAGGAGTAGCTCTTGTCTATTCCATATTTGGCTTAAGGAACTTTATCTGTGCTCATTTCAATCTCTGGTTTTATGCAGCACCCCAACTCACCTTTCCCCTTAAGCAAGCATAAGTTGGTTTTCTAAATTTGAGACCCTGTTCTGTTTTGTAATTCAGTTCCTGTGTAGCCAAGTTTACATTCCGCGTATTAGTGATATCTTATGATGTTTCTTTTTCTGTGTGACTTATTTCAGTTAAAATCATCATACCTGAATCCACTCATTATGCTGCTATGGGCGTGATGACATAGATGTCATTGCTGAGTGATATTGCATTGTACTTAAGTACCACAACTTCTTTATCCATTTTTCACTTTCTCCGATATTGAACTTGTACCGTAAACGAGGTTCTTGTAAACAGAGCGGTCCCAAACTTTGGGGTGGCTGTGTCATTTTGATTTTAATTTCCCTAAGCTAAAGGACCATAAGTGGAAGTGCCCTAGGCTCTGTTGCTTTGTTTTTTAGATGTTTCAGGAAACACCATACACTTCTCCTGAGTGGCTGTTGGCAATTTACATCCCGCCCATCAGCATAACAAGGCTCCCAGTTCTCCATGGCCTGTCCTGCCTTTCTGCATTTTACACTTTTTTCAGATGGCCCTTTTGACCGGGGGGAAGTGAGACTTCATTGTAGTGCAGATTTCCTTTGCAAGCTTGCTTGGTTGGCCAAAAAGTGTGTAAGCGTTTTTTCCTGAATATATTCAGGAAAAAACGCATACGCCCTTTTTGGCCAAGTGCATCATTTTGGACGTTCTGCCTCTTTTCCTATGCTTTAAATGCAATTCCAGCCTACCTCCTGAAATCGGTTTCCTGCAATTCTGCCCCGCTTTCAAGTCCTCTTGGCAGCATGACTTCAGTATATTTTTGGACGATAGCTGTCATTTATAACTCTGCAGGTTTGTGAATTACAGTGCCCCTTAGCTCCTTTCTTCAACTCGCTTTCTTGTGAGCTGGCCGCAACACCGCAGGATTGCTTCAGGCCCTAATCTGGTTCCGGCACGGCACGCTGAGCCTTTGGTTCATTCCTCTTCCTGGTGGGAAATGAGAGTTAAATTTGCCCGTCCAGACACCTCCAGCTAGTCTCTCATTGGTTCTCCCTATTCCTGTTCATCTTCTGCAGAAATTGCAAACTGGGCCAAACAGGAGGTTAAAGGCACTGACTCTCCAAGTGGGGAGAGTGTTAGTAAAGCGTCTGGAATGTTGCACCCGAGTACCATGGGACGAAAACTGAGACACATATGAACACGTTTCCCGATCACACGGTGGATCATACTCTGGGTTCCACGTGCATGTTTTAGCTGAAGGAAGAATCTCTTACACCAGGAGAGTCGGGACCCATGGAATGGGTACCATGCAATATGACTTCAAAGGGTCTGCATTTGCTCACCGAACCTCACCAATCCTATCACTGCTGCGCTTATGCCGCTGTATACACGCTTAATTCTCTTTCGGAGACATATAAATCCATAGGTTTTAAGATTCTTATTAGTCAGGTATATTATTAGGTGTTTAATATGGCGTGTTGAGTCCACTTCGTTGAGCAAGGAGTAGCTCTTGTCTATTACATATTTGGCTTATGGAACGGTATCTGTGCTAATTTCTATCTCTGGTTTTATGCAGCACCCCAACTCACCTTTCCCCTTAAGCAAGCATAAGTTGGTTTTCTACATTTGAGACCCTGTTCTGTTATGTAATTCAATTCCTGTGTAGCCAAGTTTACATTCCGTGTATTAGTGATATCTTATGATGTTTCTTTCTCTGTGTGATTTATTTCACTTAGAATCATCGTACCTGAATCCACTCATTATGCTGCTATGGGCCTGATGACATAGATTTCATTGCTGAGTGATATTGCATTGTACGTAAGTACCACAACTTCTTTATCCATTTTGCGTTTTCTGCGATATTGAACTTGTACCATAAACGAGGTTCTTGTAAACAGAGACTTCCCAAACTTTAGGGTGGCTGTGTCTTTTTGATTTTAATTTCCCTAAGCTATAGGACCATAAGTGGAAGTGCCCTAGGCTCTGTTGCTTTGTTTTTTATATGATTCAGGAAACACCATACACTTCTCCAGAGTGGCTGTTGGCAATTTACATCCCGCCCATCAGCATAACAAGGCTCCCAGTTCTACATGGCCTGTCCTGCCTTTCTGGATTCTACACTTTTTTCAGATGGCCCTTTTGACCGGGGGGCAGTGAGACTTCATTGTAGTGCAGATTTCCTTTGCAAGCTTGCTTGGTTGGCCAAAAAGGGTGTATGCGTTTTTTCCTCAATATATTCAGGATAAAATGCATACGCCCTTTTTGGCCAAGTGCATCATTGTGGACGTTCTGCCTCTTTTCCTATGCTTTACATGCAATTCCAGTCTACCTCCTGAAATCGGTTTCCTGCAATTCTGCCTTGCTCTCAGTGCCTCTTCATAGCCTTACCTCAATATACTTTTTGAAAATAGTTGGCCTTTATAACTCTGCAGGTTTTTGAATTGCAGTTGCCCTTAGTTCCATTTTTCAGCTCTTATTTTTGTGATCTTGCCTCATATCCACAGGATATCTTCAGGCCCTATTCTTCTTCTGGGGCGCCTTGCTGTGCCTTTGGGTAATTCTTCTTCCTATGTGAAATTAGAGTGACATGTGGCCATTGAAACCGCTACAGCTATTTTCTCACTGGTTCCCCCTATTCCCATTCATCCTCCGCACTAACTGCAGACTGTGCGATACCGGAACTTAAAGGCATTGACTTTCCATGTGGGGATGTTGTTAGTAAAGTGGCTGGAATGTTGATCCGGAGCCCCAGGAGAGGAAAATGAGGTGCGTTTTAGAAACCTTTCCCGATCATATGGTATACCATCTGCTGGATTTCCCATGCATGGTTTAGCTGTAGGAAGATTCCCTTCAACCTGCAGTGTTGGGACCCTTGGAATGAGTAGCATGAAGTATTGCATTAAACTTTCGGCAGTTGCTCACCAAAGCTCACCAATCCTCTCAGCCCCAAGTGTCCAGCCTTATGTCTTATCCAGCTGTGGGTTTATATGTGGTCATTCCAGGTTACATCACAACCCCTGAGCGAATTTTGTAAGAATTTTTCTCTCTTTCATTGTTTCTGCGTTTTGGTTTTAAAATTTATTTCTATAATGGGGTTTAGCTCATTTTCACTGCTGTGTTTGTGCCGCTCTGCACACACTTGATTCCCTTATGGAGATATATCAATACATGGGTTTTAAGAGTCTTATTACTCAGATATATTTCTCTGCAGTGTATAGGGTGTGTTGAGGCCAGTTCATTGAGCAAGGTGTAGATCTTGTCTAATACCTGTTTGGTTTATTGAACGGTATCTGTGCTAATTTCAAACTCTGGATTTATGCATCACCCCACCTCTCCTTTCCCCTTAAGCTGACATAAGTGTGTTTTCTAAATGTGAGACACTGTTCTGTTTTGTAATTCATTTTTTGTGCAGCCATATTTATCCTCCCTCTATAAGTGATATCTTATGATATGTTTCTTTTTTGGTTTGACTTATTTCAAGTAGTATTATCGGACCTAAATCCACTCTTTATCCTTCTACTAGCCTTCTTACATTGATTTCATGGTGAAGAGATATTCCATTGTACATAAGTACCACATTTTCTTTATCCATTGTTCTCTTTCCTGGGATATTTAAGGTGTACTGAAGTTGAGGTTCTTGTAAACAGAGTAGCCCTAAACTGTGGTGTGCTTGTGTCTTGTTGATTTTTAGACTTCCCTAGATATACTCCCGTGATTGGAAGTGCCCTATGCTCTGTAGCTCTGTTTTTTAGATGATTTAGGAACCACCATACACTTCTCCAGAGTGGCTCTCGGCAGTTCACACACTGTCCATCAGCGTATAAAGGCTCCCTGTTCTCCATGGCCTGTCCTGCATTTCTGGTTTTTACAATTTTTTCGGATGGCCCTTTTGACCGGTGGGAAATGAGACTTCTTTGTTGTGCACATTTGCATTGCTTGCTTGCTTGGTTGCCCATAAAGTGCGTATGCGTTTTTTTCCTGGATATATTCAGGAAAAAACGCATACTCCCTTTTTGGCCAAGTGCATCATTGTGGACGTTCTGCCTCTTTTCCTATGCTTTATATGCAATTCCAGTCTACCTCCTGAAATCGGTTTCCTGCAATTCAGTCCCGCTTTCAAGTCCTCTTGGCAACATTACTTCAATATATTTTTGGACGATAGGTGTCATTTATAACTCTGCAGGTTTGTGAATGACAGCGCCCATGAGCTCCTTTCTTCAACTCGCTTTCTTGTGAGCTGGCCGCAACACCGCAGGATTGCTTCAGGCCCTAGTGTGGTTCCGGCATGGCCCTGTGTGGTTCCGGCATGGCACGCTGAGCCTTTGGTTAATTCCTCTTCCTGGTGGGAAATGAGAGTTAAATTTGCCCGTCCAGACACCTCCAGCTAGTCTCTCATTGGTTCTCCCTATTCCTGTTCATTTTCCGCAGAAATTGCAAACTGGGCCAAACAGGAAGTTAAAGGCACTGACTCTCCAAGTGGGGAGAGTGTTAGTAAAGCGTCTGGAATGTTGCACCCGAGTACCAGGGGACGAGAACGGAAACATATTTGAACACGTCTCCTGATCACACGTTTGATCATACTCTGGGTTCCACATGCATGGTTTAGCTGAAGGAAGAATCCCTTAAAGCTGGAGAGTGGAGACCCGTGGAATGGGTACCATGCAATATGACTTCAAAGGGTCTTCATTTGCTCACCGAACCTCTCCAATCCTATCACTGCTGCGTTTATGCCAGTGTACACACGCTTGATTCTCTTTCGGAGACATAGCAATCCATAGGTTTTAATTACTTAGTAGTCAGGTACATTCTTAGGCGTTTAATATGGGGTGTTGAGTCCATTTCGTTGAGCAAGGAGTAGCTCTTGTCTATTCCATATTTGGCTTAAGGAACTTTATCTGTGCTCATTTCAATCTCGGGTTTTATGCAGCACCCCAACTCACCTTTCCCCTTAAGCAAGCATAAGTTGGTTTTCTAAATTTGAGACCCTGTTCTGTTTTGTAATCCACTTCTTGTGTAGCCAAGTTTACATTCCGTGTATTAGTGATATCTTATGATGTTTCTTTTTCTGTGTGACTTATTTCAGTTAGAATCATCATACCTGAATCCACTCATTATGCTGCTACGGGCCTGATGACATAGATGTCATTGCCGAGTGATATTGCATTGTACTTAAGTACCACAACTTCTTTATCCATTTTGCGCTTTCTGCGATATTGAACTTGTACCGTAAACGAGCCGTCCCAAACTTTGGCATGGTTGTGTCTTTTTGATTTTAATTTCCCTAAGCTATAGGACCATAAGTGGAAGTGCCCCAGGCTCTGTTGCTTTGTTTTTTAGATGTTTCGGGAAACACCATACACTTCTCCCGAGTGGCTGTTGGCAATTTACATCCCGCCCATCAGCATAATAAGGCTCCCAGTTCTCCATGGCCTGTCCTGCCTTTCTGGATTTTACACTTTTTTTCAGATGGCCCTTTTGACCGGGGGGAAGTGAGACTTCATTGTAGTGCAGATTTCCTTTGCAAGCTTGCTTGGTTGGCCAAAAAGGGCGTATGCGTTTTTTCCTGAATATATTCAGGAAAAAACGCATACGCCCTTTTTGGCCAAGTGCATCATTGTGGACGTCCTGCCTCTTTTCCTATGCTTTAAATGCAATTCCAGTCTATCTCCTGAAATCGGTTTCCTGCAATTCTGCCCCACTTTCAAGTCCTCTTGGCAGCCTTACTTCAGTATATTTTTGGACGATAGCTGTCATTTATAACTCTGCAGGTTTGTGAATTTCAGTGCCCCTGAGCTCCTTTCTTCAAGTCGCTTTCTTGTGAGCTGGCCGCAACACCACAGATTGCTTCAGGCCCTAATCTGGTTCCGGCACGGCACGCTGACCCTTAGGTTAATTCCTCTTCCTGGTGGGAAATGAGAGTTAAATTTGCCCGTCCAGACATCTCCAACTAGTCTCTCATTGGTTCTCCCTATTCCTGTTCATCTTCCGCAGTAATTGCAAACTGGGCCAAACAGGAGGTTAAAGGCACTGACTCTCCAAGTCGGGAGAGTGTTAGTAAAGCGTCTGGAATGTTGCACCCGAGTACCAGGGGACGAGAACGGAGACATATTTGAACACGTCTCCCGATCACACGTTTGATCATACTCTGGGTTCCACATGCATGGTTTAGCTGAAGGAAGAATCCCTTAAACCTGGAGAGTTGAGACCCGTGGAGTGGGTACCATGCAATATGACTTCAAAGGGTCTTCATTTGCTCACCGAACCTCTCCAATCCTATCACTGCTGCGTTTATGCCAGTGTACACACGCTTGATTCTCTTTCGGAGACATAGCAATCCATAGGTTTTAAGATACTTACTAGTCAGGTACATTCCTAGGCGTTTAAAATGGGGTGTTGAGTCCATTTCGTTGAGCAAGGAGTAGCTCTTGTCTATTCCATATTTGGCTTAAGGAACTTTATCTGTGCTCATTTCAATCTCTGGTTTTATGCAGCACCCCAACTCACCTTTCCCCTTAAGCAAGCATAAGTTGGTTTTCTAAATTTGAGACCCTGTTCTGTTTTGTAATTCAGTTCCTGTGTAGCCAAGTTTACATTCCGCGTATTAGTGATATCTTATGATGTTTCTTTTTCTGTGTGACTTATTTCAGTTAAAATCATCATACCTGAATCCACTCATTATGCTGCTATGGGCGTGATGACATAGATGTCATTGCTGAGTGATATTGCATTGTACTTAAGTACCACAACTTCTTTATCCATTTTTCACTTTCTCCGATATTGAACTTGTACCGTAAACGAGGTTCTTGTAAACAGAGCGGTCCCAAACTTTGGGGTGGCTGTGTCATTTTGATTTTAATTTCCCTAAGCTAAAGGACCATAAGTGGAAGTGCCCTAGGCTCTGTTGCTTTGTTTTTTAGATGTTTCAGGAAACACCATACACTTCTCCTGAGTGGCTGTTGGCAATTTACATCCCGCCCATCAGCATAACAAGGCTCCCAGTTCTCCATGGCCTGTCCTGCCTTTCTGCATTTTACACTTTTTTCAGATGGCCCTTTTGACAGGGGGGAAGTGAGACTTCATTGTAGTGCAGATTTCCTTTGCAAGCTTGCTTGGTTGGCCAAAAAGTGTGTAAGCGTTTTTTCCTGAATATATTCAGGAAAAAACGCATATGCCGTTTTTGGCCAATTGCATCATTGTCGACATTCTGCCTCTTTTCCTATGCTTTAAATGTAATTCCAGCCTACCTCCTGAAATCGGTTTCCTGCAATTCTGCCCCGCTTTCAAGTCCTCTTGGCAGCCTTACTTCAGTATATTTTTGGATGATAGCTGTCATTTATAACTCTGCAGTTTTGTGAATTACTGTGCCCCTGAGCTCCTTTCTTCAACTCGCTTTCTTGTGAGCTGGCCGCAACACCACAGATTGCTTCAGGCCCTAATCTGCTTCTGGCACGGCACGCTGACCCTTAGGTTAATTCCTCTTCCTGGTGGGAAATGAGAGTTAAATTTGCCCGTTCAGACACATCCAGCTAGTCTCTCATTGGTTCTCCCAATTCCTGTTCATCTTCCGCAGAAATTGCAAACTGGGCCAAACAGGAGGGTAAAGGCACTGACTCTTCAAGTCGGGAGAGTGTTAGTAAAGCGTTTGGAATGTTGCACCCGAGTACGAAGGGACGAGAACGGAAACATATTTGAACACGTCTCCTGATCACACGTTTGATCATACTCTGGGTTCCACATGCATGTTTTAGCTGAAGGAAGAATCCCTTAAAGCTGGAGAGTTGAGACCCGTAAAATGGGTACCAAGCAATATGACTTCAAATGGTCTTCATTTGCTCACCGAACCTCTCCAATCCTATCACTGCTGCGTTTATGCCCCTGTACACACGCTTGATTCTCTTTCGGAGACATAGCAATCCATAGGTTTTAAGATACTTACTAGTCAGGTACATTCTTAGGCGTTTAATATGGGGTGTTGAGTCCATTTCGTTGAGCAAGGAGTAGCTCTTGTCTATTCCATATTTGGCTTAAGGAACTTTATCTGTGCTCATTTCAATCTCTGGTTTTATGCAGCACCCCAACTCACCTTTCCCCTTAAGCAAGCATAAGTTGGTTTTCTAAATTTGAGACCCTGTTCTGTTTTGTAATCCAGTTCCTGTGTAGCCAAGTTTACATTCTGTGTATTAGTGATACCTTATGATGTTTCTTTTTCTGTGTGACTTATTTCAGTTAGAAGCATCATACCTGAATCCACTCATTATGCTGCTACGGGCCTGATGACATAGATTTCATTGCTGAGTGATATTGCATTGTACGTAAGTACCACAACTTCTTTATCCATTTTACACTTTCTGCGATATTGAACTTGTGCCATAAACGAGGTTCTTGTAAACAGAGCCGTCCCAAACTTTGGGGTGGCTGTGTCTTTTCGATTTTAATTTCCCTAAGCTATAGGACCATAAGTGGAAGTGCCCTAGGCTCTGTTGCTTTGTTTTTTAGATGTTTCAGGAAACACCATACACTTCTCCCGAGTGGCTGTTGGCAATTTACATCCCGCCCATCAGCATAACAAGGCTCCCAGTTCTCCATGGCCTGTCCTGCCTTTCTGGATTTTACACTTTTTTCAGATGGCCCTTTTGACAAGGGGGAAGTGAGACTTCATTGTAGTGCAGATTTCCTTTGCAAGCTTGCTTGGTTGGCCAAAAAGGGCGTATGCGTTTTTTCCTGAATATATTCAGGAAAAACGCATACGCCCTTTTTGGCCAAGTGCATCATTTTGGACGTTCTGCCTCTTTTCCTATGCTTTAAATGCAATTCCAGCCTACCTCCTGAAATCTGTTTCCTGCAATTCTGCCCCGCTTTCAAGTCCTCTTGGCAGCCTTACCTCAGTATATTTTTGGACGATAGCTGTCATTTATAACTCTGCAGGTTTGTGAATTACAGTGCCCCTGAGCTCCTTTCTTCAACTCGCTTTCTTGTGAGCTGGCCGCAACACCACAGATTGCTTCAGGCCCTAATCTGGTTCCGGCACGGCACGCTGACCCTTAGTTTAATTCCTCTTCCTGGTGGGAAATGAGAGTTAAATTTGCCAGTCCAGACACCTCCAGCTAGTCTCTCATTGGTTCTCCCTATTCCTGTTCATCTTCCGCAGAAATTGCAAACTGGGCCAAAAGGAGGTTAAAGGCACTGACTCTCCAAGTCGGGAGAGTGTTAGTAAAGCGTCTGGAATGTTGCACCCGAGTAGCAGGGGACGAGAACGGAGACATATTGGAACACGTCTCCCGATCACACGTTTGATCATACTCTGGGTTCCACATGCATGGTTTAGCTGAAGGAAGAATCCCTTAAACCTGGAGAGTTGAGACCCGTGGAATGGGTACCATGCAATATGACTTCAAAGGGTCTTCATTTGCTCACCGAACCTCTCCAATCCTATCACTGCTGCGTTTAAGCCAGTGTACACACGCTTGATTCTCTTTCGGAGACATAGCAATGCATAGGTTTTAAGATACTTACTAGTCAGGTACATTCTTAGGCGTTTAATATGGGGTGTTGAGTCCATTTCGTTGAGCAAGGAGTAGCTCTTGTCTATTCCATATTTGGCTTAAGGAACTTTATCTGTGCTCATTTCAATCTCTGGTTTTATGCAGCACCCCAACTCACCTTTCCCCTTAAGCAAGCATAAGTTGGTTTTCTAAATTTGAGACACTGTTCTGTTTTGTAATTCAGTTCCTGTGTAGCCAAGTTTACATTCCGTGTATTAGTGATATCTTATGATGTTTCTTTTTCTGTGTGACTTATTTCAGTTAGAATCATCATACCTGAATCCACTCATTATGCTGCTACGGGCCTGATGACATAGATGTCATTGCTGAGTGATATTGCATTGTACGTAAGTACCACAACTTCTTTATCCGTTTTTCGCTTTCTGCGATATTGAACTTGTACCTAAACGAGGTTCTTGTAAACGGAGCCGTCCCAAACTTTCTGGTGGCTGTGTCTTTTCGATTTTAATTTCCCTTAGCTACAGGACCATAAGTGGAAGTGCCCTAGGCTCTGTTGCTTTGTTTTTTAGATGTTTCAGGAAACACCATACACTTCTCCCGAGTGGCTGTTGGCAATTTACATCCCACCCATCAGCATAACAAGGCTCCCAGTTCTCCATGGCCTGTCCTGCCTTTCTGGATTTTATACTTTTTTCAGAATGCCCTTTTAACGGGGGGGAAGTGAGACTTCATTGTAGTGCAGATTTCCTTTGCAAGCTTGCTTGGTTGGCCAGAAAGGGCGTATGTGTTTCTTCCTGAATATATTCAGGATAAAACACATACTCCCTTTTTGGCCAAGTGCATGATTGTCGATGTTCTGTGTCTTTTTATATGTTTTCAATGCAATTCCAGTCTACCTCCTGAAATTGGTTTCCTGCAATTCTGCATTGCTCTCAGTGCCTCTTCATAGCCTTACCTCAATATACTTTTGGAAAATAGTTGGCCTTTATAACTCTGCAGGTTTTTGAATTGCAGTGGCCCTTAGTTCCATTTTTCAGCTCTTATTATTGTGATCTTGCCTCGTATCCCCAGGATTTTTTCAGGCCCTATTCTTCTTCTGGGGCGCCTTGCTGTGCCTTTAGTTAATTCTTCTTCCTATGAGAAATTAGAGTGACATGTGGCCATTGAAACCGCCACAGCTATTTTCTCACTGGTTCCCCCTATTCCCATTCATCCTCCGCACTAACTGCAGACTGTGCGATACTGGAACTTAAAGGCATTGACTCTCCATGTGGGGATGTCGTTAGTAAAGTGGCTGGAATGTTGATCCGGAGCCCCAGGAGAGGAA
The DNA here is from genome assembly GCF_949774975.1 of Lagenorhynchus albirostris. Taxonomy (NCBI): domain Eukaryota; kingdom Metazoa; phylum Chordata; class Mammalia; order Artiodactyla; family Delphinidae; genus Lagenorhynchus; species Lagenorhynchus albirostris. The sequence continues at coordinate 822,083 of NW_026783481.1, forward strand.
AATGAGGTGCGTTTCAGAAACCTTTCCCGATCATATGGTATACCATCTGCTGGATTTCCCATGCATGGTTTAGCTGTAGGAAGATTCCCTTCAACCTGCAGTGTTGGGACCCTTGGAATGAGTAGCATGAAGTATTGCATTAAACTTTCGGCAGTTGCTCACCAAAGCTCACCAATCCTCTCAGCCCCAAGTGTCCAGCCTTATGTCTTATCCAGCTGTGGGTTTATATGTGGTCATTCCAGGTTACATCACAACCCCTGAGCGAATTTTGTAAGAATTTTTCTCTCTTTCATTGTTTCTGCGTTTTGGTTTTAAAATTTATTTCTATAATGGGGTTTAGCTCATTTTCACTGCTGTGTTTGTGCCGCTCTGCACACACTTGATTCCCTTATGGAGATATATCAATACATGGGTTTTAAGAGTCTTATTACTCAGATATATTTCTCTGCGGTGTATAGGGGGTGTTGAGGCCAGTTCATTGAGCAAGGTGTAGATCTTCTCTAATACCTATTTGGTTTATTGAACGGTATCTGTGTTAATTTCAAACTCTGGTTTTATGCATCACCCCACCTCTCCTTTCCCGTTAAGCTGACATAAGTGTGTTTTCTAAATGTGAGACACTGTTCTGTTTTGTAATTCATTTTTTGTGCAGCCATATTTATCCTCCCTCTATAAGTGATATCTTATGATATGTTTCCTTTTCTGTTTGACTTATTTCAAGTAGTATTATCGGACCTAAATCCACTCTTTATCCTTCTACTAGCCTTATTACATTGATTTCATGGCAAAGAGATATTCCATTGTACATAAGTACCACATTTTCTTTATCCATTGTTCTCTTTCCTGGGATATTTAAGGTGTACTGAAGTTGAGGTTCTTGTAAACAGAGTAGCCCTAATCTGTGATGTGCTTGTGTCTTGTTGATTTTTAGACTTCCCTAGATATACTCCCGTGATTGGAAGTGCCCTATGCTCTGTAGCTCTGTTTTTTAGATGATTTAGGAACCACCATACACTTCTCCAGAGTGGCTCTCGGCAGTTCACACACTGTCCATCAGCGTATAAAGGCTCCCTGTTCTCCATGGCCTGTCCTGCATTTCTGGTTTTTACAGTTTTTTCGGATGGCCCTTTTGACCGTTGGGAAATGAGACTTCTTTGTTGTGCACATTTGCATTGCTTGCTTGCTTGGTTGCCCATAAAGTGCGTATGCGTTTTTTCCTGGATATATTCAGGAAAAAACGCATACTCCCTTTTGGGCCAACTGCATCATTGTCGAAATTCTGCCACTTTTCATGTGCTTTAAAGACGAGTCCAATCTATCTCTTGAAATCTGTTTCTTGCAATTCTGTCTTGCATTCAGATCCTCTTCTTTGCCTTACCTCAACATATTTTTGGACGTTAGTTTTCATTTATAACTCTGCAGGTTTGTGAATTGCAGTGACCCTGAGCTCCATTTTTTAAGTTGCTCTTTTGTGAGGTGGCCTCAAACCCGCAGGATTGCTTCAGGCCCTATTTTGGCTCCAGCGAGGCGGGCTGAGCCTTTTTTAAATTCTTATTCTTAATGGGAAATTAGAGTGACATGTACCCGTCCAAACCCCTACAACTATTCTCTCATTGGTTCCCCCTCTTCCCGTTCATCCTCCTCACAATTTGCTAAATGTGTGAAACAGAAGTTTAAATGTGCTGATTCTCTAAGTGGGGAGATTCTAAGTAACGTGGCTGGAATGATGAACAGGAGCAGCAGGAGAGGATAAATGAGGTGCATTTTAGACACATCTCCCGATCACATGGTGTACAGTCCTCTGGGTTTTCCATGCATGTTTTAGCTGTAGGAAGATTCCTTGAACCTGCAGATTTGGGACCCATTGAATGGGTACCAGGTAGTATTACTTTAAAGGGTGTGCATTTCCTCACCCAACCTCACATTTCGCTTAGCGCGAACAGTTTCCAGCCTTATGTCTCATCCTGCTGTGGGTCTAGATGTGTTCAATCCATGTTGCATCACCGTCCCTGAGGAAAAGTTGTAAGAGGTTTTCTCTGTCTCTCTGTCGTTTATTTTTTTCAATTTATTACTATATTGGTTACAGCTGATTTTCAAAGCTCTGTTTCTTGCTGCTGTACATCCACTTGATTCGCGTACAGAGAGACATCAATAAATTCTTTTTCAGATTCTTACCAGTCATAGATATTCTTTTCTGGTGGCTTGAGTGTGCTGAGTGCAGTTCTTTTAGCTACCATGTAGGCCTTGTTGATTATCAGTTTGGTATTTGGAATGGTATCTTTGCTAATTTCAACCTCCTGGATGATGCCTCACCCCTCCCCACCTTTCCCGTTTAGCAGCCTTACGTGTGTTTTCTACATATTTGACTATGTTTTTGTTTTGTAATTTATTTCATGTGTAGCCATTTTGGATTCCACCTTTAAGTGATATCTTATGATATGTGTCTTTTTCATTTTGAATTATGTCACTTAGAATGATCATACGTAACTCCTCCGGAGTTGTTACAACTGGCCATATTTCATTGATTTCCAGGTTGAGTAATATTCCACTCTACATAAGTACCACATCTCTATCCATTTTTTCCCTCCAGAGACATTTAAGTTATATCCTAGTCGAGGATCTTTTAAACAGAGAGGCGGTAAATATTGGGGTGCCTGTGTCCTCTCGATTTTTGTTTTTCCCAAGATATACGCCCATGAGTGCAAGTGCCCTATGCTCTGTAGCTCATTTTTTAGATGCTTTAGTAAACACAATACACTTCTCCAGAATGGCCGTTGGCAATATACATTTCCACTATAAGCCTCACAGGGCTCCCTCTTCTCCTTGCCCTGTTCTGCATTTCTGGTGTTTACACTTTATGAGGATGGCTCTTCTGACTGATGCGAAGTGATATCTTTTGTAGTATTGATTTCCAGTGCCCACCTCTTTGGTTGGCTAAAAAAGTGTATGCCCTTTTCTTGAATATATACAGAAAAAGACGCATACAGCCTTTTTGGCCAACTGCAATGTTGGCAATGTTCAGCCCCTTTTCTTGTGCTTAATGGTGAGTCCTTTCTACCTCCTCAAATCCCTTTCCTGCCATTCTCCCTTGCTTACCAATCCTTTTCTCTGACTTTCCTCAAGACATTTTTCAGTGATAGATATTTTCAACTCTGCAGTTTCGTGAATTTTACTGCCCCTGAGTTCCATTGTTCAACTTGTGTTTATGGGAACTGGCCACAAAGCAGTGGGATTTCCTCAAGCCCTATACTGTTTCCATGGGCAACCCTAGCCTTTGGTCAATTCATCTTCCTGATTGGAAATTAGAGTGACATGTGCCTGTCTGAACACCTAGGACTTGTCTCTCATTGTTCCTCATCCTTCCGCTTCATCCTCTGGACAAATTCCAAACTGTACGCAACAGGATGTTGACAGTGCTGACATCTCCAAGTGGGGAGACTGTTAGTAAAGACGCTGGAGGGGTGAACCCGAGCACCAGGAGATGAGGAGATGAGATGCCTTTTCCAAACTCTTCCCGATCAGATGGTATACCATCCTCTGGGTGTGACAGACATGTTTTAGCAGTAGGAAGCGTCCCATTCATGTAAGAACACCAGGGCTTTTTCAAAATCAGTGTCTCCCCGAAACCCAAACTGGGGAGTTTTTTAAGCTACGGCTACACATATGTTCATTAAGGGCCTTGGGAAGTAGGCAGAGTCCAAACTTTAGATGATTGAAGTCTTCAGGGTCAGAAGCACTCACCACCGGCTTCCCTTAGGTTACACTTTAACTGTCATGGATAGATGATGTCAATAAAAATATCTATTCTTTTTCCGATTATTTCCCCTATAGGTTATTGTAAAATATTGAGTGTAGTTCCCTGTGCTATACAGTAGTTCCTTGTTGATGATCTATTTTATACATAGCAGTGTGTATGTGTGAATTCCAAACTGTTAATTTATCCCTCCTCCCACCTTTCCCCTTTGGTAATAATAAATTATAAGATTTTATACTTCTCAGAAATGGGGGAGCTGAAAGAGAGGTATCATTTTCAATGGAAAAGCATTTAAAACAAGATTGAAGCTTTAACCAGGATTATTAGATGTACATCCTTGGAAAGAAATCACTTCATTTCTCTAATATTGACCTGACAAATAAGACAAACCTTTTCACTGAACTTGCTTATAATAAAGTGATGGAAATATCAAATGGAAGTGTTAGAAACATCTTATTTTACCCGAGCCTTATAAACTGTTCTATGTTAACTACAGTTTGGCTCACACATCTGTTCATTGAAGTTACAATAGTCTCAATTTCTGTTACTGATCCTCCAGAGTGGACCCCAACAAGGGTCCCCCTGCCCAGTGTCATTGGGGCCAACAGATCGAGACTGAGTTTGGTTCACAAGCAAAGGAAACTTTATATTTTGATCAGAGAATGGAGAGGTGAGAGCATGCACTACCGCGTGGGCTGTGGGCTGTGGGCTGGGCTGCTGTGTAGAGATCCTGTCAGAGTCAGTGGGAGGGAGGGGGCGGAGCTCTCGAGGGCCGGGTTGGCTGCAGCTCAGGCTCTATATCTCGGAGTCTGCACTGGGCCCCAGCAACTGAGGTGTCGACCCAGCCATTCTGCACTAGGAAATCTGGTCTGAAGTGCCGGGTGTGGAACCTCTGCATGCGGGACCCTAGGAGCACATGAAATTAGACAAAGCACAAAGGATAAAAAAGGTCAGACTTGACTTTATTGCCCAGATTCTATTTTTATCTCCCAGGGATTTTTAATGGGCTTTGCTGGGGACAAACCCCTCCTCTGCCTTTTGTCCCGTTCCTCATTCTTGGAGTGCTGAGGGTGCAGACCCTTCTTCTGTAACTGCTGAGTGCTGAGTTGAGAGCCCTCATACCAGGGGACGAGGGTCAGAACTTCTCCCCAGCAGCCTCCAGGTGACGTTGATTGGCCCCAGGACCCCTGCCTCCCTGCTCGTCTGCCTGAGCACCAGCATTGGAAGTGTTATAGATTCTAATGACCTTTAAGGGTCCAGGAAAGAGATGTGCAGAGACACTGTGGGGGCCGGTTTCACCCCGCTCCACATTTGTTCGGCCACCTTAGGCTGACCGTTTCTGCCAGCCTAGATGCTCTGACCAGTAGTCTGCTCTTTCTTCAATTAGGCCCCTGAATTAACGTAAAAACAGCACCAGGTGTCAGAGCCCTGCCCGCTCAACTCCCAGACAGTCCAGGGTCAGTGGTGATCAAGGACCATGATGGCCACTGAGTCAACAGCCTTTTGAAGTAAACAGGAGTCCAGCCGGTCTTATTGGCCACCATCATCATGGTGTCTGTAGGCTTTTCTATGGTGACAGTGTGATATACGGTTCCCCCGCCAAGATTATTAGCTCCCCTCCGGGTGCAGTAAGTCCTGCAAGCAGTAGTCTACTCCTTCGGGACACACTATTGTTGTTTTATGAGAGAAACTCCAGGTCAAGTGATGTTCACACGAGTCGTCATGGTGCCCTGTTGCCCCCGGTTATCTCTCTGGATGTTGGAGTTGGAGGGCCTCCTCACTCGAGGTCGGTGTGCCCACGGAGCGAACCCTGCAACTTCAGGGCATGGTTGGTGATTAGGATCACCACGTGGGGTCCTTTTCCCTTAGGAGGGAGGTGGCCTCTTGGGCTGCTGATTTCCAGGTTTTTAGATACCGCCAGTATCTTGGCCAGATGTGGCAGTGGGCCAAGCCCCTTGGTGACTGTAGTTTATCCTACCTGGATGGCATTCTTACGTTGTTCCATTTCAAGTGGTCCCAGTTTTTGCACTAATTCTCCAATGGCGATTCACCTTTCACCGGGAATGGAAAGGTCAAAGGGTTTAGCTCAATTAGGGAGTTCCAGGGCAAGGGTCTGAATTGACTGCTCTTTCCATTCTTGAAAGGCCACTTCTGGATTCTGTTCAAAAGGATCATCATCTTTTCCTTTCAGTGTTTCATATAGAGGCCCAGCTAGTAGACTGTAGTTAGGGATCCAGAAGCAGCAAACCCTGGCCTCCCCAGGAACCCCTAAGCTGTCTTCTAGTTTTAGAAAGGGGTAAGGCTGCAAATGGTTTCTTCCCTTTCCTGGGATGGGCTTCTCTGACCTTGTGTGAGAATGAAGCCCAGGCAGGTCACTGCAGTCTGTGATATTTGAGCTTTTTCTTGGACAACTTCTATCCTTTATTGGCTTGGTAGTTCAGAGGCCTCCTTAGTAGGGCTGGCGATCAGAATGTCATCTGCATATTGAAGGAGGGTTTCCTTTTCCAGAGGTAGAACTTTTCGGTCTTTAGCTAAGCTTTCCCCAAAGATGGTGTGGGAATTTTTGAACCCCTGGGGCAAGACGGCCCGGAAGTATTGTTTTAGTTGTATGTTGAGTCCTGCCACTCACAAGCCAAAATTTCTTGTGACTCTGGGACTAATGGAATACAAAAGAAGGCATCATTGAAGACTAATACAGAATACCATGTCCTGGTGGTTGGTAGAATGACCAGCAGGGTGTAGGAATCAGGAGCAACTGGAGGTATATCCTCGGTGGCGTCACTGACTGTCCTGACATCCTTTACCAGGTCCCCAGCAGCCCATGGGGCTCTCGTGGTCAGGCCAATCCCAGGATATGGAGCTCTCCTGGGCAGGTACCCCAACCCCAACCCAGGCCACAGGGCTCTCATTGTCAGGGCCCTCCCAGGATACAGAGCTACCCTTGCAGGTACCGTGGCAGGGCTGGGCACACAGGAACCGTGCACATAGCCCTCATTGAAGAGCACCCCCAGCTCACCTGTCGCTCAGAGCTGACACAGAGCACCTCAGAGCAGGACTTGAACTAACAAACAGCAGCTCCGACAGGTCTGTGACCCTGGGCATCACTCTGTGTGGCCTCCCTCCACCTGGTCTTCTAAAGACTTCCACTGCACCCAGGGCACCAGACCTCTGTCTCCAACCACCACCCACCCCTCCTCTCCCTGACTCCTGGGTTCCTCTCATTAGGAGAGGGTTTTCTTGAAGTTGTCTCCCACTCATGGGCCAGATAAAATGATTAGAAAACAAGCCAAAGCTGCAGCCCCTTGTCTATCCTGACTCTCAGGAGCCCACACCTGTTCCTTGGACCTGGCCGGTTCAGCAAGTTCCATTTTCTGCAACTGTGAGCCCCTGAGGGGTGATGATTGGCTGACCTGGGCAGCCTTACCGTGCCGGCCAGCCCTCCCCAGGTGTGCCTGGGTTGAGATCAATATAAATACCACTCCAGGCAGCAAGAGCCCCTGCAGCTGTGCCTGACGCCATTTTCTCTGCCCTGTCAGCAGTCTCGGGGCTGGGCTGCTGGGAGGGAGTGAGAGGCCACGGCTTTGTGGGTGGCCCAGTGTGAGTGGGGCTCTGCCGGACTTTCTGCAGCAGTTGCCAGGCTGCCACCTGCTAAAGAAGAGGATGTGTCACCCATACCTGCTGCTGGAATTTCTCCCTGGGCAGAGGTGAGGAAGGAAAAAAGCAGTGGGGGCAGGGACAGGACGGGTATCTCAGGCAGGGAAATGGAAATCTTCCAAAAGAGCACCCAGGGCCAGGACCATCCTGGCTGGCCTGCAGGCACCAAGTCAGCTGGCATGCTGTCACTCGTGTGGCTCCATGGCCCTTCCTCTAGGCTTTCAAGTCCTTGTATATATTCAGGTGTTTTACCTGGGAAGGGTGGGAACAGTTCAGCAGCAACTGGCCTGGGGCTCAGCTCACGTTTACTCACAGATGCCTCGGCACGGTGCCCCAGCTTTGCAATGAGGACGCTTGTTGTGTGGGGGCTGCTGGCTGAATGGGAGACGATTCCCCACCACTGACCAACTTCAGAATTGTTTACAACTGGAGCAAGTGCCCTGATACGGTTTTCCTCTGAGTAACTGGTGGGTTCTGTTTTTTTTTTCTCTTTTTCGTTTTTGGTTCAAGGTAGATTTTATTCCTCTTTTTTGTATTTACAGATATAAGCATGGAAATAATTTATTCATATAAATACATGTATGTGAAGGGAATAATTGTTTTTTCTGTTTTATTTTTTAAATTTTATTTCTTTTTAATTTTGAATTTTATTTTATACTTTTATACAGCAGGTTCTTATTGGTTATCTATTTTATACATATAAATGTTTACATGCCAATCCCAATCTCTCAACTCCTCCCACCACCACCCCCCCAAGAGCTTTCCCCCCTTGTTGTCCATACGATTGTTGTCTACATCTGTTGCTCTATTTATGCCTTGCAAAACGGTTAATCTGTACAGTTTTTCTAGGTTCCACATATATGCATGAATATACAAGATTTGTTTTTCTCTTTCTGACTTACTTCACTCTGTATGACAGTCTCTAGATCCATCGACGTCTCTACAAATGACCCAGTTTCATTCCTTTCATGGCTTAGTAATATTCCATTTTATATATGTCCCACATCTTTATGCATTCGTCTGTCTGTGGGCATTTAGGTTGCTTCCATCACCTCGATATTGTAAATAGTGATGCAATGAACATTGCGGTGAATGTCTCTTTTTGATTTATGGTTTTGTCTGGGTATATGTCCAGTACTGGGATTGCTGTATCATATGGTAATTCTATTATTAGTTTCTTAAGAAACTCCATATTGTTCTCCATAGTGACTGTATCAATTTATATTCCCAACAATAGTGGAAGAGGCTTCCTTTTCTCCACACCCTTTCCAGCATTTGTTGTTTGTAGATTTTCAGATGATGCCCATTCTAACAGGTGTGAGGTGATACCTCATTGTTGAGTCCATTTCGTTGAGCAAGGGGTAGGTCTTGTCTATTACATATTTGGCTGATGGAACGGTATCTGTGCTAATTTCAAACTCTGGTTTTATGCAGCACCCCAACTCACCTTTCCCCTTAAGCAAGCATAAGTTGGTTTTCTAAACTTGAGACCCTGTTCTGTTTTGTAATTCAGTTCATGTGTAGCCAAGTTTACATTCCGTGCATTAGTGATACCTTATGATGTTTCTTTTTCTGTGTGACTTATTTCACTTAGAATCATCGTGCCTCAATCCACTCATTATGCTGGTACAGGCCTGGTGACACAGATTTCATTGCTGAGTGGTATTCTGTTGTACGTAAGTACCACAACTTCTTTATCAATTATTTGTTCTCTGGGATATTTAACTTGTACTGTAGAAGAGGTTCCTGTAAACAGAGCCTTCCCAAATTTTGGGGTGGTTGTGTCTTTTTGATTTTAATTTCCCTAAGCTATAGGACCATAAGTGGAAATGCCCTAGACTCTGTTGCTTTGTTTTCCAGATGTATCGGGAAACACCATACACTTCTCCAGAGTGGCTGTTGGCAATTTACATCCCGCCCATCAGCATAACAAGGCTCCTTTTTCCCCATGGCCTGTCTTGCCTTTCTGGATTTTACACTTTTCTCAGATGGCCCTTTAGACCGGGGGGAAGTGACACTTCATAGTAGTTCGGATTTCCATTGCAAGCTTGCTTGGTTTGCCAAAAAGGGCGTATGTGTTTTTTCCTGAATATATTCAGGAACAAACTCATACGCCCTTTTTTGCCAAGTGCATCATTGTGGACGTTCTGCCTCTTTTCCTATGCTTTAAATGCAAATCCAGTCTACCTCCTGAAATCGGTTTCCTGAAATTCTGCCCTGCTTTCAAGTCCTCTTGGCAGCCTTACTTCAATATATTTTTGGACGTTATCTGTCATTTATAACTCTGCAGGTTTGTGAATTACAGGGCCCCTGAGCTCCTTTCTTCAACTCGCTTTCTTGTGAGCTGGCCGCAAACCCGCAAGACTGCTTCAGGCCCTAATCTGCTTCTGGCAGGGCACGCTGAGCCTTTGGTTAATTCCTCTTCCTGGTGGGAAATGAGTGTTAAATATGCCCGTCCAGACACCTACCTCACTCTCAACCCCTTGGTGATGTGGGTCCTCTGGTTTGTGGCCACCTTTGCTGGGTTCCTCACCTTTCGATGATGTGGCCCCACTATTGTGAGGACACTCCTGCCTGGTTCTCATCCACGTGGTTATGTGGACCCCCTGGTGAGAGTCTGTTCCTGGCTGTGTTCCTCACCCACCTGTGAGGGAGACCCTCTGCTGATAGGTCACTCCTGCATGGCTGGCACACATTGCCTTGGTGACGTCAGCCGTGTGGTGGCAGTTGGAGCGTGCTGGGAATCTCCTCCCCCCGGTGATGAGGGCCCTCTTGCGTCAGGCCCTAACTCCTGGGCTCACCAACTTTTCTTAGTGAGCCCAATGATGCTTGGGCACTCCTCTTAGGATCCCATCTCCATGGGGATGTGGGCCTTCTGCTCTGAGGTCCCAACGGCTGGGTTGTTCACATTTTCATGATGTGGGCTCTCTGGTGTTAGTTCACAGAGGCCTGGATCCCATAGCCTCTGTGCTCTTGGCCGCCTGCTGGGAGGTTCCAACTGCTGGATTCCTCACTTTTTAAATTTTTGGGGCCCTCTGTTGTGAGGATCCTCCTGCCTGCCTCACTCCCAGCCCCTTCGTGATGTGTGTCGTCTGGTTTGAGGCCACATGTGCTGGGTTCCTCACCTTTCGATGATGTGGGACCAATGGTCTTAGGAGACTCCTGCCTGGTTCACATCCCCTTGGTGATGTGGGCCCTCTGTTGAGAGTCTGATCCTGGCTGGGTTCCTCACCCATCTGTGAGGTGGGCCGTCTGCTGTGAGGTCACTCCTGCCTGGCTTGCTCACCTCGCCTTGTGGACATGAGCCCTCTGGTGGCACTTGGAGCCTGCTGGGAGCCTCCTCCCCTCGGTGATGAGGGCCCTCTGACGTCAGGCCCTAACTGCTGGGCTCCCCACATTTTGTGATGTGCGCCCAGTGGTGCGAGGACACTCCAGCCAGGTTCACATCCCCATTGGGATGTGGGCCTTCTGCTCTGAGGTCCCAACGCGTGGGTTGCTCACAGTTTCATGATGTGGGCTCTCTGCTGTTAGTTCACTCCTGCCTGCATCCCATAGCTTCTGTGCTCTCGGCCGCCTGCTGGGAGGTTCCAACTGCTGGATTCCTCACCTTTCTTATTCTTTGGGCCCTCTGTTTTTAGGCTACTCCTGCCTGCCTCACTCCCATTCCCTTTGTGATATGTGTCCTCTGATTTGAGGCCACATGTGCTGGGTTCCGCACCTTTCGATGATGTGTCCCCACTGGAGGGAAGACAGTCCTGAGTGGTTCCCATCCCCTTGCTGATGTGGGCCCTCAGGTGAGAGTCTGATCCTGGCTGGGGTCCTCACCCTTCTGTGAGGTGGGCCCTCTGCTGTGAGGTCAATCATGCCTGTCTGGCACACGTCACCTTGGCGACGTGGGCCCTCTGGTGGCAGTTGGAGTGTGCTGGGATCCTCCTCCCCTCGGTGATGAGGGCCCTCTTGCCTTAGGCCATAACTGCTGGGCTCCCCACATTTTCTGATGTGCGCCAAGTGAGTGAGGACACTCTTGCCAGGTTCCCATCCCCATGGGGATATGGGCCTTCTGCTCTGAGGTCAAAACGGCTGGCTTGCTCACAGTACCATGATGTGGGCCCTCTGCTGTGAGTTCACTCCGGCAAGGATCCCTTATCATCGGTGCTCTGAGCCGCCTGCTGGGAGGTTCCAACTGCTGGATTCCTCACCTTTTTTATTCTATGTGCCCTCTGTTGTGAGGCTCCTCCTGCCTGCCTCACTGCCAGCCCCTTGGTGATGACTGTCCTATGGCTTGAGGCCACATGTGCTGCGTTCCTCACCTTTCGATGATGTGGCCCCACTCGTGTGAGGACACTCCTGCCTGGTTCCCATCCCCTTGGTGAGGTGGGCCCTCTGGCGAGAGTCTAATCCTGGCTGGGTTCCTCAACGTCCTGTGAGGTAGGCCCTCTGCTGTGAGGTCACTCCTGCCTGGCTGGCACACGTCACCTTGGAGACGTGAGCCCTCTGGTGGCAGCTGGAGCGTGCAGGGTGCCTCCTCCTCTCGGTGATGACGGCCCTCTGGCGTCAGGCCCTAAATGGTGGGCTCCCCAAATTTTCTGATGTGCGCCCAGTGGTGCGAGGACACTCCAGCCAGGTTCCCATTCCCATGGGGATGTGGGCCTTCTGCGCTGAGGTCCCAACGCCTGGGTTGCTCACAGTTTTATGATGTGGGCCCTCTGCTGTGAGTTCACTGTGGCCTGGATCCCATAGCCTCAGTGTTCTGGGCCGCCTGCTGGAAGGTCTAAATGCTGGAATCCTCACGTTTTTTATATTATGTGCCCTGTGTTGTGAGGCTCCTCCTGCCTGCCTCATTCCAAGGCCCTTGGTGATGTGGGTCCTCTGGTTTGAGGACACATGTGCTGGGTTCCTCACCTTAAGATGATGAGGCCCCACTGGTGTGAGGATAATCCTGACTGGTTCCCATCCCCTTTGTGATGTGGGCCCTCTGGTGAGAGTCTGATCCTGGCTGGGTTCCTCACCCATCTGTGAGGTGGGCCCTCTACTATCAGGTAACTCTTGCCTGGCTTGCTCACCTCGCCTTGTTGACATGAGCCCTCTGGTGGCACTTGGACCCTGCTGGGAGCCTCCTCACCTCTGTGATGAGGGCCCTCTGACGTCAGGCCCTAACTGCTGGGCTCCCCAACTTTTCTTAGTGAGCCCAGTGATGCTCGGGCACTCCTCTTAGGTTCCCATCTCCATGGGCATGTGGGCCTTCTGCTCTGAGGTTCCAACGGCTGGGTTGATCACAATTTCATGATGTGGGCTCTCTGGTGTTAGTTCACTGTGGCCTGGATCCCATAGCCTCTGTGCTCTTGGCCGCCTGCTGGGAGGTTCCAACTGCTCGATTCCTCAACTTTTGTATTCTATGGGTCCTGTGTTGTGATGCTCCTCCTGCCTGCCTCACTCGCAACCCCTTCGTGATGTGGGTCTTCTGGTTTGAGGCCACATGTGCTGGGTTCCGCAACTTTCTATGATGTGGCCCCACTGGTGTGAGGACACTCCTGCCTGGTTCCCATCCCCTTGGTGATGTGGGCCTTTTGGTGACAGTCTTATCCTGGCTGGGTTCCTCACTCTTCTGTAAGGTAGGCCCTCTGCTGTGAGGTCAATCCTGCCTGACTTGCACACATCACCTTGGCGACGTGGGCCCTCTGTTGGCACATGGAACCTGCTGGGAGCCTCCTGCCCTCGGTGATGATGGCCCTCTAGCCTCAGGCCCTAACTGCTGGGCTCCCCACGTTTTCTGATGTGAGCCCAGTGATGCCAGGACACTCCTGTCAGGTTCCCATCCCCATGGGGATGTGGGCTTTCTGCTCTGAGGTCCCAATGCCTGGGTTGCTCACAGTTTCATGATGTGGGCTCTCTGGTGTTAGTTCACTCCTGCCTGCATCCCATAGCTTCTGTGCTCTCGGCCGCCTGCTGGGAGGTTCCAAATGCTGGATTCCTCACCTTTTTAATTCTTTGGGCCCTCTGTTTTTAGGCTACTCCTACCTGCCTCACTCCCATCCCCTTTGTGATGTATGTCCTCTGATATGAGGCCACATGTGCTGGGTTCCTCACCTTTCGATGATGTGGCCCCACTGGAGGGAGGACAGTCCTGACTGGTTCCCATCCCCTTGGTGTTGTGGGCCCTCTGGTGAGAGTCTCATCCTGCCTCGGTTCCTCACCCTTCTGTGAGATAGGCCCTCTGCTGTGAGGTCACTACTGCCTGGCTGGCGCATGCCACCTTGTAGACGTGGGCCCTCTGTTGGCAGTTGGAACCTGCTGGGAGTCTCCTCCCCTCAGTTATGAGGGCCCCCTGGCGTCAGGCCCTAACTGCTGGGCTCCTAACATTTTCTGATATGTGCTAAGTGGTGCGAAGCCACTCCTGCCAGGTTCCCATCCCAATGGGGATGTGGGCCTTGTGTTCTGAGGTCCCAACGGCTGGGCTGCTCACAGGTTCATGATGTGGGCCCTCTGCTGTGAGTTCACTGCGGCCTGGATCCCATAGCCTCGGTGCTCTGGGCCACTTGCTGGGAGGTTCCAACTGCTGGATTCCTCAACTTTTATATTCTATGGACCCTGTGTTGTGAGGCCGGTCCTGCCAGCCTCATTCCGAACCCCTTGGTGATGTGGTTCCTGTGGTTTGAGGCTACATGTGCTGGGATCCTCACCTTTCGATGATGTTGTCCCACTGGTGTGGGGACACTCCTGCCTGGTTCCCATCCCCTTGGTGATGTGGGCCCTCTGGTGAGAGTCTGATCCTGGCTGTGTTCCTCACCCTTCTGTGAGGGGGGCCCTCTGCTGTGAGGTCACTCCTGCCGGGCTGGCACACATCGCCTTGGCGACGTTGGCCCTCTGGTGGCAGCTGGAGCCTGCTGGGAGCCTCCTCCTCTCGGTGATGAGTGCCCTCTAGTGTCAGGCCCTAACTTCTGAGCACCCCACGTTTTCTGATGTGAGCCCAGTGATGCCAGGACACTCCTGTCATGTTCCCATCACCATGGGGATGTGGGCCTTCTGCTGTGAGGTCCCAATGTCTGGGTTGCTCACAGTTTCATGATGTGGGCTGTCTGGTGTTAGTTCACTCCGGCCTGCATCCCCTAACCTCTGTGCTCTGGGCCGCCTGCTGGGAGGTTCCAAATGCTGGATTCCTCACCTTTCTTATTTTGGGGGCCTCTGTTATGAGGCTCCTCCTGCCTGCCTCACTCCCAGCCCCTTGGTGATGGGTGTCCTATGGTTTGAAGCCACATGTTCTGGGTTCCTCATCTTTAGATGATGTGGCCCTACTCATGTGAGGACACTCCTGCCTGGTTCCAATCCATTTGGTGATGTGGGCCCTCTGGTGCGAGTCTGATCCAGACTGGGTTCGTCACACTTCTCTGAGGTGGGCCCTCTGCTGTGAGGTCATTCGTGCCTGGTTGGCACACATTGCCTTGGTGACGTCAGCCCTCTGGTGGCAGTTGGAGCCTGCTGGGAGCCTCCTTCCCTTGGTGATGAGGGTCCTCTGGCGTCAGGCCCTAACTGCTGGTCGCCCAAAATTTTCTGATACGTTCTCAGTGGTGAGAGGACACTCCTACCAGATTTCCATCCCCATGGGGATGTGGGTCTCCTGCTCTGAGGTCCCAATGGCTGGGTTGCTCAGTTTCATGACATGGGCCCTCTTCTGTGAGTTCACTGTGGCCTGGATCCCATAGCCTCGGTGCTCTGGGCCGCCTGCTGGGAGGTTCCAACTGCTGGATTCCTCACTTTTTAAATTTTTGGGGCCCTGTGTTGTGAGGATCCTCCTGCCTGCCTCACTCCCAGCCCCTTCGTGATGTGTGTCATCTGGTTTGAGGCCACATGTGCTGGGTTCCTCACCTTTCGATGATGTGGGACCAATGGTCTTAGGAGACTCCTGCCTGGTTCACATCCCCTTGGTGATGTGGGCCCTCTGTTGAGAGTCTGATCCTGGCTGGGTTCCTCACCCATCTGTGAGGTGGGCCGTCTGCTGTGAGGTCACTCCTGCCTGGCTTGCTCACCTCGCCTTGTGGACATGAGCCCTCTGGTGGCACTTGGAGCCTGCTGGGAGCCTCCTCCCTTCGGTGATGAGGGCCCTCTGGCGTCAGGCCCTAACTGCTGGGCTCCCCACATTTTGTGATGTGCGCCCAGTGGTGCGAGGACACTCCAGCCAGGTTCACATCCCCATTGGGATGTGGGCCTTCTGCTCTGAGGTCCCAACGCGTGGGTTGCTCACAGTTTCATGATGTGGGCTCTCTGCTGTTAGTTCACTCCTGCCTGCATCCCATAGCTTCTGTGCTCTCGGCCGCCTGCTGGGAGGTTCCAACTGCTGGATTCCTCACCTTTCTTATTCTTTGGGCCCTCTGTTTTTAGGCTACTCCTGCCTGCCTCACTCCCATTCCCTTTGTGATATGTGTCCTCTGATTTGAGGCCACATGTGCTGGGTTCCGCACCTTTCGATGATGTGACCCCACTGGAGGGAAGACAGTCCTGAGTGGTTCCCATCCCCTTGCTGATGTGGGCCCTCAGGTGAGAGTCTGATCCTGGCTGGGGTCCTCACCCTTCTGTGAGGTGGGCCCTCTGCTGTGAGGTCAATCATGCCTGTCTGGCACACGTCACCTTGGCGACGTGGGCCCTCTGGTGGCAGTTGGAGTGTGCTGGGATCCTCCTCCCCTCGGTGATGAGGGCCCTCTTGCCTTAGGCCATAACTGCTGGGCTCCCCACATTTTCTGATGTGCGCCAAGTGAGTGAGGACACTCTTGCCAGGTTCCCATCCCCATGGGGATATGGGCCTTCTGCTCTGAGGTCAAAACGGCTGGCTTGCTCACAGTACCATGATGTGGGCCCTCTGCTGTGAGTTCACTCCGGCAAGGATCCCTTATCATCGGTGCTCTGAGCCGCCTGCTGGGAGGTTCCAACTGCTGGATTCCTCACCTTTTTTATTCTATGTGCCCTCTGTTGTGAGGCTCCTCCTGCCTGCCTCACTGCCAGCCCCTTGGTGATGACTGTCCTATGGCTTGAGGCCACATGTGCTGCATTCCTCACCTTTCGATGATGTGGCCCCACTCGTGTGAGGACACTCCTGCCTGGTTCCCATCCCCTTGGTGAGGTGGGCCCTCTGGCGAGAGTCTAATCCTGGCTGGGTTCCTCAACGTCCTGTGAGGTAGGCCCTCTGCTGTGAGGTCACTCCTGCCTGGCTGGCACACGTCACCTTGGAGACGTGAGCCCTCTGGTGGCAGCTGGAGCGTGCAGGGTGCCTCCTCCTCTCGGTGATGACGGCCCTCTGGCGTCAGGCCCTAAATGGTGGGCTCCCCAAATTTTCTGATGTGCGCCCAGTGGTGCGAGGACACTCCAGCCAGGTTCCCATTCCCATGGGGATGTGGGCCTTCTGCGCTGAGGTCCCAACGCCTGGGTTGCTCACAGTTTTATGATGTGGGCCCTCTGCTGTGAGTTCACTGTGGCCTGGATCCCATAGCCTCAGTGTTCTGGGCCGCCTGCTGGAAGGTCTAAATGCTGGAATCCTCACGTTTTTTATATTATGTGCCCTGTGTTGTGAGGCTCCTCCTGCCTGCCTCATTCCAAGGCCCTTGGTGATGTGGGTCCTCTGGTTTGAGGACACATGTGCTGGGTTCCTCACCTTAAGATGATGAGGCCCCACTGGTGTGAGGATAATCCTGACTGGTTCCCATCCCCTTTGTGATGTGGGCCCTCTGGTGAGAGTCTGATCCTGGCTGGGTTCCTCACCCATCTGTGAGGTGGGCCCTCTACTATCAGGTAACTCTTGCCTGGCTTGCTCACCTCGCCTTGTTGACATGAGCCCTCTGGTGGCACTTGGACCCTGCTGGGAGCCTCCTCACCTCTGTGATGAGGGCCCTCTGACGTCAGGCCCTAACTGCTGGGCTCCCCAACTTTTCTTAGTGAGCCCAGTGATGCTCGGGCACTCCTCTTAGGTTCCCATCTCCATGGGCATGTGGGCCTTCTGCTCTGAGGTTCCAACGGCTGGGTTGATCACAATTTCATGATGTGGGCTCTCTGGTGTTAGTTCACTGTGGCCTGGATCCCATAGCCTCTGTGCTCTTGGCCGCCTGCTGGGAGGTTCCAACTGCTCGATTCCTCAACTTTTGTATTCTATGGGTCCTGTGTTGTGATGCTCCTCCTGCCTGCCTCACTCGCAACCCCTTCGTGATGTGGGTCTTCTGGTTTGAGGCCACATGTGCTGGGTTCCGCAACTTTCTATGATGTGGCCCCACTGGTGTGAGGACACTCCTGCCTGGTTCCCATCCCCTTGGTGATGTGGGCCTTCTGGTGACAGTCTTATCCTGGCTGGGTTCCTCACTCTTCTGTGAGGTAGGCCCTCTGCTGTGAGGTCAATCCTGCCTGACTTGCACACATCACCTTGGCGACGTGGGCCCTCTGTTGGCACATGGAACCTGCTGGGAGCCTCCTGCCCTCGGTGATGATGGCCCTCTAGCCTCAGGCCCTAACTGCTGGGCTCCCCACGTTTTCTGATGTGAGCCCAGTGATGCCAGGACACTCCTGTCAGGTTCCCATCCCCATGGGGATGTGGGCTTTCTGCTCTGAGGTCCCAATGCCTGGGTTGCTCACAGTTTCATGATGTGGGCTCTCTGGTGTTAGTTCACTCCTGCCTGCATCCCATAGCTTCTGTGCTCTCGGCCGCCTGCTGGGAGGTTCCAAATGCTGGATTCCTCACCTTTTTAATTCTTTGGGCCCTCTGTTTTTAGGCTACTCCTACCTGCCTCACTCCCATCCCCTTTGTGATGTATGTCCTCTGATATGAGGCCACATGTGCTGGGTTCCTCACCTTTCGATGATGTGGCCCCACTGGTGGGAGGACAGTCCTGACTGGTTCCCATCCCCTTGGTGTTGTGGGCCCTCTGGTGAGAGTCTCATCCTGCCTCGGTTCCTCACCCTTCTGTGAGATAGGCCCTCTGCTGTGAGGTCACTACTGCCTGGCTGGCGCATGCCACCTTGTAGACGTGGGCCCTCTGTTGGCAGTTGGAACCTGCTGGGAGTCTCCTCCCCTCAGTTATGAGGGCCCCCTGGCGTCAGGCCCTAACTGCTGGGCTCCTAACATTTTCTGATATGTGCTAAGTGGTGCGAAGCCACTCCTGCCAGGTTCCCATCCCAATGGGGATGTGGGCCTTGTGTTCTGAGGTCCCAACGGCTGGGCTGCTCACAGGTTCATGATGTGGGCCCTCTGCTGTGAGTTCACTGCGGCCTGGATCCCATAGCCTCGGTGCTCTGGGCCACTTGCTGGGAGGTTCCAACTGCTGGATTCCTCAACTTTTATATTCTATGGACCCTGTGTTGTGAGGCCGGTCCTGCCAGCCTCATTCCGAACCCCTTGGTGATGTGGTTCCTGTGGTTTGAGGCTACATGTGCTGGGATCCTCACCTTTCGATGATGTTGTCCCACTGGTGTGGGGACACTCCTGCCTGGTTCCCATCCCCTTGGTGATGTGGGCCCTCTGGTGAGAGTCTGATCCTGGCTGTGTTCCTCACCCTTCTGTGAGGGGGGCCCTCTGCTGTGAGGTCACTCCTGCCGGGCTGGCACACATCGCCTTGGCGACGTTGGCCCTCTGGTGGCAGCTGGAGCCTGCTGGGAGCCTCCTCCTCTCGGTGATGAGTGCCCTCTAGTGTCAGGCCCTAACTTCTGAGCACCCCACGTTTTCTGATGTGAGCCCAGTGATGCCAGGACACTCCTGTCATGTTCCCATCACCATGGGGATGTGGGCCTTCTGCTGTGAGGTCCCAATGTCTGGGTTGCTCACAGTTTCATGATGTGGGCTGTCTGGTGTTAGTTCACTCCGGCCTGCATCCCCTAACCTCTGTGCTCTGGGCCGCCTGCTGGGAGGTTCCAAATGCTGGATTCCTCACCTTTCTTATTTTGGGGGCCTCTGTTATGAGGCTCCTCCTGCCTGCCTCACTCCCAGCCCCTTGGTGATGGGTGTCCTATGGTTTGAAGCCACATGTTCTGGGTTCCTCATCTTTAGATGATGTGGCCCTACTCATGTGAGGACACTCCTGCCTGGTTCCAATCCATTTGGTGATGTGGGCCCTCTGGTGCGAGTCTGATCCAGACTGGGTTCGTCACACTTCTCTGAGGTGGGCCCTCTGCTGTGAGGTCATTCGTGCCTGGTTGGCACACATTGCCTTGGTGACGTCAGCCCTCTGGTGGCAGTTGGAGCCTGCTGGGAGCCTCCTTCCCTTGGTGATGAGGGTCCTCTGGCGTCAGGCCCTAACTGCTGGTCGCCCAAAATTTTCTGATACGTTCTCAGTGGTGAGAGGACACTCCTACCAGATTTCCATCCCCATGGGGATGTGGGTCTCCTGCTCTGAGGTCCCAATGGCTGGGTTGCTCAGTTTCATGACATGGGCCCTCTTCTGTGAGTTCACTGTGGCCTGGATCCCATAGCCTCGGTGCTCTGGGCCGCCTGCTGGGAGGTTCCAACTGCTGGATTCCTCACTTTTTAAATTTTTGGGGCCCTGTGTTGTGAGGATCCTCCTGCCTGCCTCACTCCCAGCCCCTTCGTGATGTGTGTCGTCTGGTTTGAGGCCACATGTGCTGGGTTCCTCACCTTTCGATGATGTGGGACCAATGGTCTTAGGAGACTCCTGCCTGGTTCACATCCCCTTGGTGATGTGGGCCCTCTGTTGAGAGTCTGATCCTGGCTGGGTTCCTCACCCATCTGTGAGGTGGGCCGTCTGCTGTGAGGTCACTCCTGCCTGGCTTGCTCACCTCGCCTTGTGGACATGAGCCCTCTGGTGGCACTTGGAGCCTGCTGGGAGCCTCCTTCCCTCGGTGATGAGGGCCCTCTGGCGTCAGGCCCTAACTGCTGGGCTCCCCACATTTTGTGATGTGCGCCCAGTGGTGCGAGGACACTCCAGCCAGGTTCACATCCCCATTGGGATGTGGGCCTTCTGCTTGAGGTCCCAACGCGTGGGTTGCTCACAGTTTCATGATGTGGGCTCTCTGCTGTTAGTTCACTCCTGCCTGCATCCCATAGCTTCTGTGCTCTCGGCCGCCTGCTGGGAGGTTCCAACTGCTGGATTCCTCACCTTTCTTATTCTTTGGGCCCTCTGTTTTTAGGCTACTCCTGCCTGCCTCACTCCCATTCCCTTTGTGATATGTGTCCTCTGATTTGAGGCCACATGTGCTGGGTTCCACACCTTTCGATGATGTGGCCCCACTGGAGGGAAGACAGTCCTGAGTGGTTCCCATCCCCTTGCTGATGTGGGCCCTCAGGTGAGAGTCTGATCCTGGCTGGGGTCCTCACCCTTCTGTGAGGTGGGCCCTCTGCTGTGAGGTCAATCATGCCTGTCTGGCACACGTCACCTTGGCGACGTGGGCCCTCTGGTGGCAGTTGGAGTGTGCTGGGATCCTCCTCCCCTCGGTGATGAGGGCCCTCTTGCCTTAGGCCATAACTGCTGGGCTCCCCACATTTTCTGATGTGCGCCAAGTGAGTGAGGACACTCTTGCCAGGTTCCCATCCCCATGGGGATATGGGCCTTCTGCTCTGAGGTCAAAACGGCTGGCTTGCTCACAGTACCATGATGTGGGCCCTCTGCTGTGAGTTCACTCCGGCAAGGATCCCTTATCATCGGTGCTCTGAGCCGCCTGCTGGGAGGTTCCAACTGCTGGATTCCTCACCTTTTTTATTCTATGTGCCCTCTGTTGTGAGGCTCCTCCTGCCTGCCTCACTGCCAGCCCCTTGGTGATGACTGTCCTATGGCTTGAGGCCACATGTGCTGCATTCCTCACCTTTCGATGATGTGGCCCCACTCGTGTGAGGACACTCCTGCCTGGTTCCCATCCCCTTGGTGAGGTGGGCCCTCTGGCGAGAGTCTAATCCTGGCTGGGTTCCTCAACGTCCTGTGAGGTAGGCCCTCTGCTGTGAGGTCACTCCTGCCTGGCTGGCACACGTCACCTTGGAGACGTGAGCCCTCTGGTGGCAGCTGGAGCGTGCAGGGTGCCTCCTCCTCTCGGTGATGACGGCCCTCTGGCGTCAGGCCCTAAATGGTGGGCTCCCCAAATTTTCTGATGTGCGCCCAGTGGTGCGAGGACACTCCAGCCAGGTTCCCATTCCCATGGGGATGTGGGCCTTCTGCGCTGAGGTCCCAACGCCTGGGTTGCTCACAGTTTTATGATGTGGGCCCTCTGCTGTGAGTTCACTGTGGCCTGGATCCCATAGCCTCAGTGTTCTGGGCCGCCTGCTGGAAGGTCTAAATGCTGGAATCCTCACGTTTTTTATATTATGTGCCCTGTGTTGTGAGGTTCCTCCTGCCTGCCTCATTCCAAGGCCCTTGGTGATGTGGGTCCTCTGGTTTGAGGACACATGTGCTGGGTTCCTCACCTTAAGATGATGAGGCCCCACTGGTGTGAGGATAATCCTGACTGGTTCCCATCCCCTTTGTGATGTGGGCCCTCTGGTGAGAGTCTGATCCTGGCTGGGTTCCTCACCCATCTGTGAGGTGGGCCCTCTACTATCAGGTAACTCTTGCCTGGCTTGCTCACCTCGCCTTGTTGACATGAGCCCTCTGGTGGCACTTGGACCCTGCTGGGAGCCTCCTCACCTCTGTGATGAGGGCCCTCTGACGTCAGGCCCTAACTGCTGGGCTCCCCAACTTTTCTTAGTGAGCCCAGTGATGCTCGGGCACTCCTCTTAGGTTCCCATCTCCATGGGCATGTGGGCCTTCTGCTCTGAGGTTCCAACGGCTGGGTTGATCACAATTTCATGATGTGGGCTCTCTGGTGTTAGTTCACTGTGGCCTGGATCCCATAGCCTCTGTGCTCTTGGCCGCCTGCTGGGAGGTTCCAACTGCTCGATTCCTCAACTTTTGTATTCTATGGGTCCTGTGTTGTGATGCTCCTCCTGCCTGCCTCACTCGCAACCCCTTCGTGATGTGGGTCTTCTGGTTTGAGGCCACATGTGCTGGGTTCCGCAACTTTCTATGATGTGGCCCCACTGGTGTGAGGACACTCCTGCCTGGTTCCCATCCCCTTGGTGATGTGGGCCTTCTGGTGACAGTCTTATCCTGGCTGGGTTCCTCACTCTTCTGTGAGGTAGGCCCTCTGCTGTGAGGTCAATCCTGCCTGACTTGCACACATCACCTTGGCGACGTGGGCCCTCTGTTGGCACATGGAACCTGCTGGGAGCCTCCTGCCCTCGGTGATGATGGCCCTCTAGCCTCAGGCCCTAACTGCTGGGCTCCCCACGTTTTCTGATGTGAGCCCAGTGATGCCAGGACACTCCTGTCAGGTTCCCATCCCCATGGGGATGTGGGCTTTCTGCTCTGAGGTCCCAATGCCTGGGTTGCTCACAGTTTCATGATGTGGGCTCTCTGGTGTTAGTTCACTCCTGCCTGCATCCCATAGCTTCTGTGCTCTCGGCCGCCTGCTGGGAGGTTCCAAATGCTGGATTCCTCACCTTTTTAATTCTTTGGGCCCTCTGTTTTTAGGCTACTCCTACCTGCCTCACTCCCATCCCCTTTGTGATGTATGTCCTCTGATATGAGGCCACATGTGCTGGGTTCCTCACCTTTCGATGATGTGGCCCCACTGGTGGGAGGACAGTCCTGACTGGTTCCCATCCCCTTGGTGTTGTGGGCCCTCTGGTGAGAGTCTCATCCTGCCTCGGTTCCTCACCCTTCTGTGAGATAGGCCCTCTGCTGTGAGGTCACTACTGCCTGGCTGGCGCATGCCACCTTGTAGACGTGGGCCCTCTGTTGGCAGTTGGAACCTGCTGGGAGTCTCCTCCCCTCAGTTATGAGGGCCCCCTGGCGTCAGGCCCTAACTGCTGGGCTCCTAACATTTTCTGATATGTGCTAAGTGGTGCGAAGCCACTCCTGCCAGGTTCCCATCCCAATGGGGATGTGGGCCTTGTGTTCTGAGGTCCCAACGGCTGGGCTGCTCACAGGTTCATGATGTGGGCCCTCTGCTGTGAGTTCACTGCGGCCTGGATCCCATAGCCTCGGTGCTCTGGGCCACTTGCTGGGAGGTTCCAACTGCTGGATTCCTCAACTTTTATATTCTATGGACCCTGTGTTGTGAGGCCGGTCCTGCCAGCCTCATTCCGAACCCCTTGGTGATGTGGTTCCTGTGGTTTGAGGCTACATGTGCTGGGATCCTCACCTTTCGATGATGTTGTCCCACTGGTGTGGGGACACTCCTGCCTGGTTCCCATCCCCTTGGTGATGTGGGCCCTCTGGTGAGAGTCTGATCCTGGCTGTGTTCCTCACCCTTCTGTGAGGGGGGCCCTCTGCTGTGAGGTCACTCCTGCCGGGCTGGCACACATCGCCTTGGCGACGTTGGCCCTCTGGTGGCAGCTGGAGCCTGCTGGGAGCCTCCTCCTCTCGGTGATGAGTGCCCTCTAGTGTCAGGCCCTAACTTCTGAGCACCCCACGTTTTCTGATGTGAGCCCAGTGATGCCAGGACACTCCTGTCATGTTCCCATCACCATGGGGATGTGGGCCTTCTGCTGTGAGGTCCCAATGTCTGGGTTGCTCACAGTTTCATGATGTGGGCTGTCTGGTGTTAGTTCACTCCGGCCTGCATCCCCTAACCTCTGTGCTCTGGGCCGCCTGCTGGGAGGTTCCAAATGCTGGATTCCTCACCTTTCTTATTTTGGGGGCCTCTGTTATGAGGCTCCTCCTGCCTGCCTCACTCCCAGCCCCTTGGTGATGGGTGTCCTATGGTTTGAAGCCACATGTTCTGGGTTCCTCATCTTTAGATGATGTGGCCCTACTCATGTGAGGACACTCCTGCCTGGTTCCAATCCATTTGGTGATGTGGGCCCTCTGGTGCGAGTCTGATCCAGACTGGGTTCGTCACACTTCTCTGAGGTGGGCCCTCTGCTGTGAGGTCATTCGTGCCTGGTTGGCACACATTGCCTTGGTGACGTCAGCCCTCTGGTGGCAGTTGGAGCCTGCTGGGAGCCTCCTTCCCTTGGTGATGAGGGTCCTCTGGCGTCAGGCCCTAACTGCTGGTCGCCCAAAATTTTCTGATACGTTCTCAGTGGTGAGAGGACACTCCTACCAGATTTCCATCCCCATGGGGATGTGGGTCTCCTGCTCTGAGGTCCCAATGGCTGGGTTGCTCAGTTTCATGACATGGGCCCTCTTCTGTGAGTTCACTGTGGCCTGGATCCCATAGCCTCGGTGCTCTGGGCCGCCTGCTGGGAGGTTCCAACTGCTGGATTCCTCACTTTTTTATTCTATGGGCCCAGTGTTGTGAGGCTACTCCTGCCTGCCTCACTCCGAGGCCCTTGGTGATGTGGGTCCTCTGGTTTGAGGACACATGTGCTGAGTACCTCACCTTTCGATGATGTGGCCCCACTGGTGTGAAGACACTCCTGCCTGGTTCCCATCCCCTTGGTGATGTGGGCCCTCTGGTGATAGTCTGATGTTGGCTGGGTTTCTCACCCTTCTGTGAGGTGGGACCTCTGCTGTGAGGTAACTCCTGCCTGGCCTGCTCACATTGCCTTGGCAATGTGAGCCCTCAGGTGGCAGTTGGAGCCTGCTGGGAATCTCCTACCCTCAGTTATGAGAGCTCTGGATAAAACACATATGCTCTTTTTTGCCAAGTGCATTATTTTCCAAGTTCTGTCTCTTTTCCTATGCTTTAAGAGCGACTCCCGTGTACCTTCTGAAATCGGTTTCCAGCAATTCTGCTCCGAATTCAAGTCCTCTTCACAGCCTTACTTCAGTATAATTTTGGATGATAGCTGTCATTTATAACTCCGCAGGTTTGTGAATTACAGTGCCCCTCAGCTCCTTTCTTCAACTCGCTTTCTTGTGAGCTGGCCGCAAAAGCGCATGATCTCTTCAGGCCCTAATCTAGTTCCAGCACGGCACGCGGAGCCTTTGGTACATTCGTCTTTCTGGTGGGAAATGAGAGTTAAATTTGCCCGTCCAGACACCTCCAGCTAGTCTCTCATTGGTTCACCCTATTCCTGTTCATTTTCCGCAGAAATTGCAAACTGGGCCAAACAGGAGGTTAAAGGCACTGACTCTCCAAGTGGTGAGAGTGTTAGTAAAGCGTCTGGAATGTTGCACCCGAGTACCATGAGACGAAAACTGAGACACACATGAACACGTTTCCCGATCACACGGTGGATCATACTCTGGGTTCCACATGCATGTTTTAGCTGAAGGAAGAATCTCTTACACCAGGAGAGTCGGGACCCATGGAATGGGTACCATGCAATATGACTTCAAAGGGTCTGCATTTGCTCACCGAACCTCACCAATCCTATCACTGCTGCATTTATGCCGCTGTACACACGCTTAATTCTCTTTCGGAGACATATAAATCCATAGGTTTTAAGATTCTTACTAGTCAGGTATATTATTAGGTGTTTAATATGGCGTGTTGAGTCCACTTCGTTGAGCAAGGAGTAGCTCTTGTCTATTACATATTTGGCTTATGGAACGGTATCTGTGCTAATTTCTATCTCTGGTTTTATGCAGCACCCCAACTCACCTTTCCCCTTAAGCAAGCATAAGTTGGTTTTCTACATTTGAGACCCTGTTCTGTTATGTAATTCAATTCCTGTGTAGCCAAGTTTACATTCCGTGTATTAGTGATATCTTATGATGTTTCTTTCTCTGTGTGATTTATTTCACTTAGAATCATCGTACCTGAATCCACTCATTATGCTGCTATGGGCCTGATGACATAGATTTCATTGCTGAGTGGTATTGCATTGTACGTATGTACCACAACTTCTTTATCCATGTTTCGCTTTCTGCGATATTGAACTTGTACCGTAAACGAGGTTCTTGTAAACAGAGACGTCCCAAACTTTGGGGTGGCTCTTTCTTTTTGATTTTAATTTCCCTAAGCTATAGGACCATAAGTGGAAGTGCCCTAGGCTCTGTTGCTTTGTTTTTTAGATGATTCAGGAAACACCATACACTTCTCCAGAGTGGCTGTTGGCAATTTACATCCCGCCCATCAGCATAACAAGGCTCCCAGTTCTCCATGGCCTGTCCTGCCTTTCTGGATTTTACACTTTTTTCAGATGGCCCTTTTGACCGGGGGCAGTGAGACTTCATTGTAGTGCAGATTTCCTTTGCAAACTTGCTTGGTTGGCCAAAAAGGGCATATGCGTTTTTTCCTCAATATATTCAGGATAAAATGCATACGCCCTTTTTGGCCAAGTGCATCATTGCGGACGTTCTGCCTCTTTTCCTATGCTTTACATGCAATTACAGTCTACCTCCTGAAATCGGTTTCCTGCAATTCTGCCTTGCTCTCAGTGCCTCTTCATAGCCTTACCTCAATATACTTTTGGAAAATAGTTGGCCTTTATAACTCTGCAGGTTTTTGAATTGCAGTTTCCCTTAGTTCCATTTTTCAGCTCTTATTTTTGTGATCTTGCCTCATATCCACAGGATATCTTCAGGCCCTATTCTTCTTCTGGGGCGCCTTGCTGTGCTTTTGGGTAATTCTTCTTCCTATGTGAAATTAGAGTGACATGTGGCCATTGAAACCGCTACAGCTATTTTCTCACTGGTTCCCCCTATTCCCATTCATCCTCCGCACTAACTGCAGACTGTGCGATACCGGAACTTAAAGGCATTGACTCTCCATGTGGGGATGTTGTTAGTAAAGTGGCTGGAATGTTGATCCGGAGCCCCAGGAGAGGAAAATGAGGTGCGTTTTAGAAACCTTTCCCGATCATATGGTATACCATCTGCTGGATTTCCCATGCATGGTTTAGCTGTAGGAAGATTCCCTTCAACCTGCAGTGTTGGGACCCTTGGAATGAGTAGCATGAAGTATTGCATTAAACTTTCGGCAGTTGCTCACCAAAGCTCACCAATCCTCTCAGCCCCAAGTGTCCAGCCTTATGTCTTATCCAGCTGTGGGTTTATATGTGGTCATTCCAGGTTACATCACAACCCCTGAGCGAATTTTGTAAGAATTTTTCTCTCTTTCATTGTTTCTGCGTTTTGGTTTTAAAATTTATTTCTATAATGGGGTTTAGCTCATTTTCACTGCTGTGTTTGTGCCGCTCTGCACACACTTGATTCCCTTATGGAGATATATCAATACATGGGTTTTAAGAGTCTTATTACTCAGATATATTTCTCTGCGGTGTATAGGGTGTGTTGAGGCCAGTTCACTGAGCAAGGTGTAGATCTTGTCTAATACCTATTTGGTTTATTGAACGGTATCTGTGCTAATTTCAAACTCTGGTTTTATGCATCACCCCACCTCTCCTTTCCCCTTAAGCTGACATAAGTGTGTTTTCTAAATGTGAGACACTGTTCTGTTTTGTAATTCATGTTTTGTGCAGCCATATTTATCCTCCCTCTATAAGTGATATCTTATGATATGTTTCTTTTTCTGTTTGACTTATTTCAAGTAGTATTATCGGACCTAAATCCACTCTTTATCCTTCTACTAGCCTTATTACATTGATTTCATGGTGAAGAGATATTCCATTGTACCTAAGTACCACATTCTCTTTATCCATTGTTCTCTTTCCTGGGATATTTAAGGTGTACTGAAGTTGTGGTTCTTGTAAACAGAGTAGCCCTAAACTGTGGTGTGCTTGTGTCTTGTTGATTTTTAGACTTCCTTAGATATACTCCCATGATTGGAAGTGCCCTATGCTCTGTAGCTCTGTTTTTTAGAGGATATAGGAACCACCATACACTTCTCCAGAGTGGCTCTCGGCAGTTCACACACTGTCCATCAGCGTATAAAGGTTCCCTGTTCTCCATGACCTGTCCTGTCTTTCTGGATTCTATACTTTTTTAGGTGGCCCTTTTGACCGGGGGCAGTGAGACTTCATTGTAGTGCAGATTTCCTTTGCAAGCTTGCTTGGTTGGCCAAAAAGGGCGTATGCGTTTTTTCCTGAATATATTCAGAAAAAAACGCATACGCCCTTTTTGGCCAAGTGCATCATTGTGGACGTTCTGCCTCTTTTCCTATGCTTTATATGCAATTCCAGTCTACCTCCTGAAATCGGTTTCCTGCAATTCAGTCTCGCTTTCAAGTCCTCTTGGCAACCTTACTTCAATATATTTTTGGACGATAGGTGTCATTTATAACTCTGCAGGTTTGTGAATGACAGTGCCCATGAGCTCCTTTCTTCAACTCGCTTTCTTGTGAGCTGGCCGCAACACCGCAGGATTGCTTCAGGCCCTAGTGTGGTTCCGGCACGGCACGCTGAGCCTTTGGTTAATTCCTCTTCCTGGTGGGAAATGAGAGTTAAATTTGCCCGTCCAGACACCTCCAGCTAGTCTCTCATTGGTTCTCCCTATTCCTGTTCATCTTCCGCAGAAATTGCAAACTGGGCCAAACAGGAAGTTAAAGGCACTGACTCTCCAAGTGGGGAGAGTGTTAGTAAAGCGTCTGGAATGTTGCACCCGAGTACCAGGGGACGAAAACTGAGACACATTTAACACGTTTCCCAATCACACAGTGGATCATAGTCTGGGATCCACGTGCATGATTTAGCTGAAGGAAGAATCCCTTAAACCTGGAGAGTTGAGACCCATGGAACGGGTACCATGCAATATGACTTCAAAGGGTCTGCATTTGCTCACCGAACCTCACCAATCCTATCACTGCTGCGTTTATGCCACTGTACACACACTTGATTCTCTTTCGGACATATAAATCCATAGGTTTTAAGATTCTTACTAGTCAGGTATATTCTTAGGCGTTTAATATGGCGTGTTGAGTCCACTTCGTTGAGAAAGGAGTAGCTCTTGTCCATTATATATTTGGCTTATGGAACGGTATCTGTGCTAATTTCAATCTCTGGTTTTATGCAGCACCCCAACTCACCTTTCCCCTTAAGCAAGCATAAGTTGGTTTTCTACATTTGAGACCCTGTTCTGTTTTGTAATTCAGTTCCTTTGTAGCCAAGTTTACATTCCGTGTAGTAGTGATATCTTATGATGTTTCTTTTTCTGTGTGACTTATTTCACTTAGAATCATCGTACCTGAAACCACTCATTATGTTGCTACGGGCCTGATGACATAGATTTCATTGCTGAGTGATATTGCATTGTACATAAGAACCACAATTTCTTTATCCATTTTTCACTTTCTGTGATATTGAACTTGTACAAAAGAGGTTCTTGTAAACAGAGCCGTCCCAAACTTTGGGGTGGCTGTGTCTTTTTGATTTTAATTTCCCTAAGCTATAGGACCATAAGTGGAAGTGCCCTAGTCTCTGTTGCTTTGTTTTTTAGATGTTTCAGGAAACACCATACACTTATCCTGAGTGGCTGTTGGCAATTTACATCCCGCCCATCAGCATAACAAGGCTCCCAGTTCTCCATGGCCTGGCCTGCCTTTCTGGATTTTACACTTTTTTCAGATGGCCCTTTTGACCGGGGGGAAGTGAGATTTCATTGTAGTGCAGATTTCCTTTGCAAGCTTTCTTGGTTGGCCAAAAAGGGCGTATGCGTTTTTTCCTGAATATATAAAGGAAAAAACGCATACGCCCTTTTTGGCCAAGTGCATCATTGTGGACGTTCTGCCTCTTTTCCTATTCTTTAAATGCAATTCTAGTCTACCTCCTGAAATTGGTTTCCTGCAATTCTGCCCTGCATTCAAGTGCTCTTGGCAGCCTTACTTCAGTATATTTTCGGACGATAGCTGTCATTTATAATTCTGCAGGTTTGTGAATAACAGTGCCCCTGAGCTCCTTTCTTCAACTCGCTATCTTGTGAGCTGGCCGCAACACTGCAGGATTGCTTCAGGCCCTAATCTGTTTCCGGCACGGCACGCTGTCCCTTTGGTTAATTACTCTTCCTTGTAGGAAATGAGAGTTAAATTTGCCCGTCCAGACACCTCCAGCTATTCTCTCATTGGTTCTCCTTATTCCTGTTCATCTTCCGCAGAAATTGCAAACTGGGCCAAACAGGAGGTTAAAGGCACTGACTCTCCAAGTCGGGAGAGTGTTAGTAAAGCGTCTGGAATGTTGCACCCGAGTACCAGGGGACGAGAACGGAGGCATATTTGAACACGTCTCCCGAGCACACGTTTGATCATACTCTGAGTTCCACATGCATGGTTTAGCTGAAGGAAGAATCCCTTAAAGCTGGAGAGTTGAGACCCGTGGAATGGGTACCATGCAATATGACTTCAAAGGGTCTTCATTTGCTCACTGACCTGTCCAGTCCTATCACTGCTGCGTTTATGTCAGTGTACACACGCTTGATTCTCTTTCGGAGACATAGCAATCCATAGGTTTTAAGATACTTACTAGTCAGGTACATTCTAAGGCGTTTAATATGGGGTGTTGAGTCCATTTCGTTGAGCAAGGAGTAGCTCTTGTCTATTCCATATTTGGCTTAAGGAACTTTATCTGTGCTCATTTCAATCTCTGGTTTTAGGCAGCACCCCAACTCACCTTTCCCCTTAAGCAAGCATAAGTTGGTTTTCTAAATTTGAGACCCTGTTCTGTTTTGTAATCCAGTTCCTGTGTAGCCAAGTTTACATTCCGTGTATTAGTGATATCTTATGATGTTTCTTTTTCTGTGTGACTTATTTCAGTTAGAATCATCATACCTAAATCCACTCATTATGCTGCTACGGGCCTGATGACACAGATGTCATTGCTGAGTGATATTTCTTTGTACATAAGTACCACAACTTCTTTATCCATTTTTCGCTTTCTGTGATATTGAACTTGTACCGTAAACGAGGTTCTTGTAAACAGACCGTCTCAAACTTTGGGGTGGCTGTGTCTTTTCGATTTTAATTTCCCTAAGCTATAGGACCATAAGTGGAAGTGCCCTAGGCTCTGTTGCTTTGTTTTTTAGATGTTTCAGGAAACACCACACACTTCTCCCGAGTGGCTGTTGGCAGTTTATATCCCACCCATCAGCATAACCATGCTCCCAGTCTCCATGGCCTGTCCTGCCTTTCTGGATTCTAGACTTTTTTCAGATGGCCCTATTGACCGGGGAGAAGTGAGACTTCATTGTAGTGCAGATTTGCTTTGCAAGCTTGTTTGGTTGGCCAAAAAGGGCGTATGCGATTTTTCCTGAATATATTCAGGAAAAAACGCATACGCCCTTTTCCGCCAAGTGCATCATTGTGGACGTTCTGCCTCTTTTCCTATGCTTTAAATGCAATTCCAGTCTACCTCCTGAAATCGGTTTCCTGCAATTCTGCCCCGCTTTCAAGTCCTCTTGGCAGCCTGACTTCAGTATATTTTTGGACGATAGCTGTCATTTATAACTCTGCAGGTTTGTGAATTACGGTGCCCCTGAGCTCCTTTCTTCAAGTCGCTTTCTTGTGAGCTGGCCGCAACACCACAGATTGCTTCAGGCCCTAATCTGGTTCCGGCACGGCACGCTGAGCCTTTGGTTAATTCCCTTCCTTGTGGGAAATGAGAGTTAAATTTGCCCGTCCAGACACCTCCAGCTAGTCTCTCATTGGTTCTCCCTATTCCTGTTCATCTTCCGCAGTAATTGCAAACTGGGCCAAACAGGAGGTTAAAGGCACTGACTCTCCAAGTCGGGAGACAATTATTAAAGCGTCTGGAATGTTTCACCCGAGTACCAGGGGACGAGAACCGAGACATATTTGAACACGTCTCCCGATCACACGTTTGATCATACTCTGGGTTCCACATGCATGGTTTAGCTGAAGGAAGAATCCCTTAAAGCTGGAGAGTTGAGACCCGTGGAATGGGTACCATGCAATATGACTTCAAAGGGTCTTCATTTGCTCACCGAACCTCTCCAATCCTATCACTGCTGCGTTTATGCCAGTGTACACACGCTTGATTCTCTTTCGGAGACATAGCAATCCATAGGTTTTAAGATACTTACTAGTCAGGTACATTCTAAGGCGTTTGATATGGGGTGTTGAGTCCATTTCGTTGAGCAAGGAGTAGCTCTTGTCTATTCCATATTTGGCTTAAGGAACTTTATCTGTGCTCATTTCAATCTCTGGTTTTATGCAGCACCCCAACTCACCTTTCCTCTTAAGCAAGCATAAGTTGGTTTTCTAAATTTGAGACCCTGTTCTGTTTTGTAATCCAGTTCTTGTGTAGCCAAGTTTACTTTCCGTGTATTAGTGATATCTTATGATGTTTCTTTTTCTGTGTGACTTATTTCAGTTAGAATCATCATACCTGAATCCACTCATTATGCTGCTACGGGCCTGATGACACAGATGTCATTGCTGAGTGATATTGCTTTGTACATAAGTACCACAACTTCTTTATCCATTTTTCGCTTTCTGCGATATTGAACTTGTACCGTAAACGAGGTTCTTGTAAACAGAGCCGTCCCAAACTTTGGGGTGGCTGTGTCTTTTTGATTTTAATTTCCCTAAGCTATAGGACCATAAGTGGAAGTGCCCTAGGCTCTGTTGCTTTGTTTTTTAGATGTTTCAGGAAACACCATACACTTCTCCCGAGTGGCTCTTGGCAATTTATAAGCCACCCATCAGCATAACCATGCTCCCAGTTCTCCATGGCCTGTCCTGACTTTCTGGATTCTAGACTTTTTTCAGATGGCCCTTTTGACCGGGGGGAAGTGAGACTTCATTGTAGTGCAGATTTCCTTTGCAAGCTTGCTTGGTTGGCCAAAAAGGGCGTATGCGTTTTTTCCTGAATATATTCAGGAAAAAACGCATACGCCCTTTTTGGCCAAGTGCATCATTGTGGACGTTCTGCCTCTTTTCCTATGCTTTAAATGCAATTCCAGTCTACCTCCTGAAATCAGTTTCCTGCAATTCTGCCCCGCTTTCAAGTCCTCTTGGCAGCCTTACTTCAGTATATTTTTGGACGATAGCTGTCATTTATAACTCTGCAGGTTTGTGAATTACGGTGCCCCTGAGCTCCTTTCTTCAAGTCGCTTTCTTGTGAGCTGGCCGCAACACCACAGATTGCTTCAGGCCCTAATCTGGTTCCGGCACGGCACGCTGACCCTTAGGTTAATTCCTCTTCCTGGTGGGAAATGAGAGTTAAATTTGCCCGTTCAGACATCTCCAGCTAGTCTCTCATTGGTTCTCCCTATTCCTGTTCATCTTCCGAAGTAATTGCAAACTGGGCCAAACAGGAGGTTAAAGGCACTGACTCTCCAAGTCGGGAGAGTGTTAGTAAAGCATCTGGAATGTTGCACCCGAGTACCAGGGGACAAGAACGGAGACATATTTGAACACGTCTCCCGATCACACGGTTGATCATACTCTGGGTTCCACATGCATGGTTTAGCTGAAGGAAGAATCCCTTAAACCTGGAGAGTTGAGACCCGTGGAATGTGTACCATGCAATATGACTTCAAAGGGTCTTCATTTGCTCACTGACCTCTCCAGTCCTATCACTGCTGCGTTTGTGTCAGTGTACACACGCTTGATTCACTTTCGGAGACATAGCAATCCATAGGTTTTAAGATACTTACTAGTCAGGTACATTCTAAGGCGTTTAATATGCGGTGTTGAGTCCATTTCGTTGAGCAAGGAGTAGCTCTTGTCTATTCCATATTTGGCTTAAGGAACTTTATCTGTGCTCATTTCAATCTCTGGTTTTAGGCAGCACCCCAACTCACCTTTCCCCTTAAGCAAGCATAAGTTGGTTTTCTAAATTTGAGACCCTGTTCTGTTTTGTAATCCAGTTCCTCTGTAGCCAAGTTTACATTCCGTGTATTAGTGATATCTTATGATGTTTCTTTTTCTGTGTGACTTATTTCAGTTAGAATCATCATACCTGAATCCACTCATTATGCTGCTACGGGCCTGATGACACAGATGTCATTGCTGAGTGATATTGCTTTGTACATAAGTACCACAACTTCTTTATCCATTTTTCGGTTTCTGCGATATTGAACTTGTACCGTAAACGAGGTTCTTGTAAACTGAGCCGTCCCAAACTTTGGGGTGGCTGTGTCGTTTTGATTTTAATTTCCCTAAGCTATAGGACCATAAGTGGAAGTGCCCTAGGCTCTGTTGCTTTGTTTTTTAGATGTTTCAGGAAACACCATACACTTCTCCCCAGTGGCTGTTGGCAATTTACATCCCGCCCATCAGCATAACAAGGCTCCCAGTTCTCCATGGCCTGTCCTGCCTTTCTGGATTTTACACTTTTTTCAGATGGCCCTTTTGACCGGGGGGAAGTGAGACTTCATTGTAGTGCAGATTTCCTTTGCAAGCTTGCTTGGTTGGCCAAAAAGGCCGTATGCGTTTTTTCCTGAATATATTCAGGAAAAAACGCATACGCCCTTTTTGGCCAAGTGCATCATTGTGGACGTCCTGCCTGTTTTCCTATGCTTTAAATGCAATTCCAGTCTACCTCCTGAAATCGGTTTCCTGCAATTCTGCCCCACTTTCAAGTCCTCTTGGCAGCCTTACTTCAGTATATTTTTGGACGATAGCTGTCATTTATAACTCTGCAGGTTTGTGAATTACGGTGCCCCTGAGCTCCTTTCTTCAAGTCGCTTTCTTGTGAGCTGGCCGCAACACCACAGATTGCTTCAGGCCCTAATGTGGTTCCGGCATGGCACGCTGACCCTTAGGTTAATTCCTCTTCCTGGTGGGAAATGAGAGTTAAATTTGCCCGTTCAGACATCTCCAGCTAGTCTCTCATTGGTTCTCCCTATTCCTGTTCATCTTCCGCACTAATTGCAAACTGGGCCAAACAGGAGGTTAAAGGCACTGACTCTCCAAGTCGGGAGAGTGTTAGTAAAGCGTCTGGAATGTTGCACACGAGTACCAGGGGACGAGAACGGAGACATATTGGAACACGTCTCCCGATCACACGTTTGATCATACTCTGGGTTCCACATGCATGGTTTAGCTGAAGTAAGAATCCCTTAAAGCTGGAGAGTTGAGACACGTGGAATGGGTACCATGCAATATGACTTCAAAGTGTCTTCATTTGCTCACCGAACCTCTCCAATCCTATCACTGCTGCGTTTATGTCAGTGTACACACGCTTGATTCTCTTTCGGAGACATAGCAATCCATAGGTTTTAAGATACTTACTACTCAGGTACATTCTTAGGCGTTTAATATGGGGTGTTGAGTCCATTTCGTTGAGCAAGGAGTAACTGTTTCTATTCCATATTTGGCTTAAGGAACTTTATCTGTGCTCATTTCAATCTCTGGTTTTATGCAGCACCCCAACTCACCTTTCCCCTTAAGCAAGCATAAGTGGGTTTTCTAAATTTGAGACCCTGTTCTGTTTTGTAATCCAGTTCTTGTGTAGCCAAGTTTACATTCCGTGTATTAGTGATATCTTATGATGTTTCTTTTTCTGTGTGACTTATTTCAGTTAGAAACATCATACCTGAATCCTCTCATTATGCTGCTACGGGCCTGATGACATAGATGTCATTGCTGAGTGATATTGCATTGTACGTAAGTACCACAACTTCTTTATCCATTTTTCGCTTTCTGCGATATTGAACTTGTACCGTAAACGAGGTTCTTGTAAACAGAGCCATCTCAAACTTTGGGGTGGCTGTGTCTTTTCGATTTTAATTTCCCTAAGCTATAGGACCATAAATGGAAGTGCCCTAGGCTCTGTTGCTTTGTTTTTTAGATGTTTCAGGAAACACCACACACTTCTCCCGAGTGGCTGTTGGCAATTTATATCCCACCCATCAGCATAACCATGCTCCCTGTCTCCATGGCCTGTCCTGCCTTTCTGGATTCTAGACTTTTTTCAGATGGCCCTTTTGACCGGGGGGAAGTGAGACTTCATTGTAGTGCAGATTTCCTTTGCAAGCTTGCTTGGTTGGCCAAAAAGGGCGTATGCGTTTTTTCCTGAATATATTCAGGAAAAAACGCATACGCCCTTTTTGGCCAAGTGCATCATTGTGGACGTTCTGCCTCTTTTCCTATGCTTTAAATGCAATTCCAGTCTACCTCCTGAAATCAGTTTCCTGCAATTCTGCCCCACTTTCAAGTCCTCTTGGCAGCCTTACTTCAGTATATTTTTGGACGATAGCTGTCATTTATAACTCTGCAGGTTTGTGAATTACGGTGCCCCTGAGCTCCTTTCTTCAAGTCGCTTTCTTGTGAGCTGGCCGCAAAACCACAGATTGCTTCAGGCCCTAATCTGGTTCCGGCACGGCACACTGACCCTTAGGTTAATTCCTCTTCCTGGTGGGAAATGAGAGTTAAATTTGCCCGTTCAGACATCTCCAGCTAGTCTCTCATTGGTTCTCCCTATTCCTGTTCATCTTCCGCAGTAATTGCAAACTGGGCCAAACAGGAGGTTAAAGGCACTGACTCTCCAAGTCGGGAGAGTCTTAGTAAAGCATCTGGAATGTTGCACCCGAGTACCAGGGGACAAGAACGGAGACATATTTGAACACGTCTCCCGATCACACGGTTGATCATACTCTGGGTTCCACATGCATGGTTTAGCTGAAGGAAGAATCCCTTAAACCTGGAGAGTTGAGACCCGTGGAATGTGTACCATGCAATATGACTTCAAAGGGTCTTCATTTGCTCACTGACCTCTCCAGTCCTATCACTGCTGCGTTTCTGTCAGTGTACACACGCTTGATTCTCTTTCGGAGACATAGCAATCCATAGGTTTTAAGATACTTACTAGTCAGGTACATTCTAAGGCGTTTAATATGGGGTGTTGAGTCCATTTCGTTGAGCAAGGAGTAGCTCTTGTCTATTCCATATTTGGCTTAAGGAACTTTATCTGTGCTCATTTCAATCTCTGGTTTTAGGCAGCACCCCAACTCACCTTTCCCCTTAAGCAAGCATAAGTTGGTTTTCTAAATTTGAGACCCTGTTCTGTTTTGTAATCCAGTTCCTGTGTAGCCAAGTTTACATTCCGTGTATTAGTGATATCTTATGATGTTTCTTTTTCTGTGTGACTTATTTCAGTTAGAATCATCATACCTGAATCCACTCATTATGCTGCTACGGGCCTGATTACACAGATGTCATTGCTGAGTGATATTGCTTTGTACATAAGTACCACAACTTCTTTATCCATTTTACACTTTCTGCGATATTGAACTTGTGCCATAAACGAGGTTCTTGTAAACAGAGCCGTCCCAAACTTTGGGGTGGCTGTGTCTTTTTGATTTTAATTTCCCTAAGCTATAGGACCATAAGTGGAAGTGCCCTAGGCTCTGTTGCTTTGTTTTTTAGATGTTTCAGGAAACACCATACACTTCTCCCGAGTGGCTGTTGGCAATTTAACTCCCGCCCATCAGTATAACAAGGCTCCCAGTTCTCCATGGCCTGTCCTGCCTTTCTGGATTTTACACTTTTTTCAGATGGCCCTTTTGACCAGGGGGAAGTGAGACTTCATTGTAGTGCAGATTTGCTTTGCAAGCTTGCTTGGTTGGCCAAAAAGGGCGTATGCGATTTTTCCTGAATATATTCAGGAAAAAACGCATACGCCCTTTTCCGCCAAGTGCATCATTGTGGACGTTCTGCCTCTTTTCCTATTCTTTAAATGCAATTCCAGTCTACCTCCTGAAATCGGTTTCCTGCAATTCTGCCCCGCTTTCAAGTCCTCTTGGCAGCCTGACTTCAGTATATTTTTGGACGATAGCTGTCATTTATAACTCTGCAGGTATGTGAATTACGGTGCCCCTGAGCTCCTTTCTTCAAGTCGCTTTCTTGTGAGCTGGCCGCAACACCACAGATTGCTTCAGGCCCTAATCTGGTTCCGGCACGGCACGCTGAGCCTTTGGTTAATTCCCTTCCTGGTGGGAAATGAGAGTTAAATTTGCCCGTCCAGACACCTCCAGCTAGTCTCTCATTGGTTCTCCCTATTCCTGTTCATCTTCCGCAGTAATTGCAAACTGGGCCAAACAGGAGGTTAAAGGCACTGACTCTCCAAGTCGCGAGAGTGTTAGTAAAGCGTCTGGAATGTTGCACCCGAGTACCAGGGGACGAGAACGGAGACATATTTGAACACGTCTCCCGATCATATGTTTGATCATACGCTGGGTTCCACATGCATTGTTTAGCTGAAGGAAGAATCCCTTAAACCTGGAGAGTTGAGACCCGTGGAATGGGTACCATGCAATATGACTTCAAAGGGTCTTCATTTGCTCACCGAACCTCTCCAATCCTATCACTGCTGCGTTTATGCCAGTGTACACATGCTTGATTCTCTTTCGGAGACATAGCAATCCATAGGTTTTAAGATACTTACTAGTCAGGTACATTCTTAGGCGTTTAATATGGGGTGTTGAGTCCATTTCGTTGAGCAAGGAGTAGCTCTTGTCTATTCCATATTTGGCTTAAGGAACTTTATCTGTGCTCATTTCAATCTCTGGTTTTATGCAGCACCCCAACTCACCTTTCCCCTTAAGCAAGCATAAGTTGGTTTTCTAAATTTGAGACCCTGTTCTGTTTTGTAATTCAGTTCCTGTGTAGCCAAGTTTGCATTCCGTGTATTAGTGATATCTTATGATGTTTCTGTTTCTGTGTGACTTATTTCAGTTAAAATCATCATACCTGAATCCACTCATTATGCTGCTATGGGCCTGATGACATAGATGTCATTGCTGAGTGATATTGCTTTGTACATAAGTACCACAACTTCTTTATCCATTTTTCACTTTCTCCGATATTGAACTTGTACTGTAAACGAGGTTCTTGTAAACAGAGCGGTCCCAAACTTTGGGGTGTCTGTGTCGTTTTGATTTTAATTTCCCTAAGCTAAAGGACCATAAGTGGAAGTGCCCTAGGCTCTGTTGCTTTGTTTTTTAGATGTTTCAGGAAACACCATACACTTCTCCTGAGTGGCTGTTGGCAATTTACATCCCGCCCATCAGCATAACAAGGCTCCCAGTTTCCATGGCCTGTCCTGCCTTTCTGGATTTTACACTTTTTTCAGATGGCCCTTTTGACCGGGGGGAAGTGAGACTTCATTGTAGTGCAGATTTCCTTTGCAAGCTTGCTTGGTTGGCCAAAAAGGGTGTAAGCGTTTTTTCCTGAATATATTCAGGAAAAAACTCATACGCCCTTTTTGGCCAAGTGCATCATTGTGGACGTTCTGCCTCTTTTCCTATGCTTTAAATGCAATTCCAGCCTACCTCCTGAAATCGGTTTCCTGCAATTCTGCCACACTTTCAAGTCCTCTTGGCAGCCTTACTTCAGTATATTTTTGGATGATAGCTGTCATTTATAACTCTGCAGGTTTGTGAATTACAGTGCCCCTGAGCTCCTTTCTTCAAGTCGCTTTCTTGTGAGGTGGCCGCAACACCACAGATTGCTTCAGGCCCTAATCTGGTTCTGGCACGGCATGCTGACCCTTAGGTTAATTCCTCTTCCTGGTGGGAAATGAGAGTTAAATTTGCCAGTCCAGACACATCCAGCTAGTCTCTCATTGGTTCTCCCTATTCCTGTTCATCTTCCGCAGAAATTGCAAACTGGGCCAAACAGGAGGTTAAAGGCACTGACTCTCCAAGTCGGGAGACAATTAGTAAAGCGTCTGGAATGATGCACCAGAGTACCAGGGGACGAGAACGGAGACATATTGGAACACGTCTCCCGATCACATGTTTGATCATACTCTGGGTTCCACATGCATGGTTTAGCTGAAGGAAGAATCCCTTAAAGCTGGAGAGTGGAGACCCGTGGAATGGGTAACATGCAATATGACTTCAAAGGGTCTTCATTTGCTCACCGAACCTCTCCAATCCTATCACTGCTGCGTTTATGCCAGTGTACACACGCTTGATTCTCTTTCGGAGACATAGCAATCCATAGGTTTTAAGATACTTACTAGTCAGGTACATTCTTAGGCGTTTAATATGGGGTGTTGAGTCCAT
The DNA here is from genome assembly GCF_949774975.1 of Lagenorhynchus albirostris. Classification (NCBI taxonomy): domain Eukaryota; kingdom Metazoa; phylum Chordata; class Mammalia; order Artiodactyla; family Delphinidae; genus Lagenorhynchus; species Lagenorhynchus albirostris. The sequence continues at coordinate 862,259 of NW_026783481.1, forward strand.
TTCGTTGAGCAAGGAGTAGCTCTTGTCTATTCCATATTTGGCTTAAGGAACTTTATCTGTGCTCATTTCAATCTCTGGTTTTATGCAGCACCCCAACTCACCTTTCCCCTTAAGCAAGCATAAGTTGGTTTTCTAAATTTGAGACCCTGTTCTGTTTTGTAATTCAGTTCCTGTGTAGCCAAGTTTACATTCCGCGTATTAGTGATATCTTATGATGTTTCTTTTTCTGTGTGACGTATTTCAGTTAGAATCATCATACCTGAATCCACTCATTATGCTGCTACGGGCCTGATGACACAGATGTCATTGCTGAGTGATATTGCTTTGTACATAAGTACCACAACTTCTTTTCCATTTTTCGCTTTCTGCGATATTGAACTTGTACTGTAAACGAGGTTCTTGTAAACAGAGCGGTCCCAAACTTTGGGGTGTCTGTGTCGTTTTGATTTTAATTTCCCTAAGCTAAAGGACCATAAGTGGAAGTGCCCTAGGCTCTGTTGCTTTGTTTTTTAGATGTTTCAGGAAACACCATACACTTCTCCTGAGTGGCTGTTGGCAATTTACATCCCGCCCATCAGCATAACAAGGCTCCCAGTTCTCCATGGCCTGTCCTGCCTTTCTGGATTTTACACTTTTTTCAGATGGCCCTTTTGACAGGGGGGAAGTGAGACTTCATTGTAGTGCAGATTTCCTTTGCAAGCTTGCTTGGTTGGCCAAAAAGGGTGTAAGCGTTTTTTCCTGAATATATTCAGGAAAAAACGCATACGCCCTTTTTGGCCAAGTGCATCATTGTGGACGTTCTGCCTCTTTTCCTATGCTTTAAATGCAATTCCAGCCTACCTCCTGAAATCGGTTTCCTGCAATTCTGCCACACTTTCAAGTCCTCTTGGCAGCCTTACTTCAGTATATTTTTGGATGATAGCTGTCATTTATAACTCTGCAGGTTTGTGAATTACAGTGCCCCTGAGCTCCTTTCTTCAAGTCGCTTTCTTGTGAGGTGGCCGCAACACCACAGATTGATTCAGGCCCTAATCTGGTTCTGGCACGGCACGCTGACCCTTAGGTTAATTCCTCTTCCTGGTGGGAAATGAGAGTTAAATTTGCCAGTCCAGACACATCCAGCTAGTCTCTCATTGGTTCTCCCTATTCCTGTTCATCTTCCGCAGAAATTGCAAACTGGGCCAAACAGGAGGTTAAAGGCACTGACTCTCCAAGTCGGGAGACAATTAGTAAAGCGTCTGGAATGTTGCACCCGAGTACCAGGGGACGAGAACGGAGACATATTGGAACACGTCTCCCGATCACACGGTTGATCGTACTCTGGGTTCCACATGCATGTTTTAGTTGAACGAAGAATCCCTTAAACCTGGAGAGTTGAGACCCGTGGAATGGGTACCATGCAATATGATTTCAAAGGGTCTTCATTTGCTCACCGAACCTCTCCAATCATATCACTGCTGCGTTTATGCCCCTGTACACACGCTTGATTTTCATTTGGAGACATAGCAATGCATAGGTTTTAAATTACTTACTAGTCAGGTACATTCTTAGGCGTTTAATATGGGGTGTTGAGTCCATTTCGTTGAGCAAGGAGTAGCTCTTGTCTATTCCATATTTGGCTTAAGGAACTTTATCTGTGCTCATTTCAATCTCTGGTTTTATGCAGCACCCCAACTCACCTTTCCCCTTAAGCAAGCATAAGTTGGTTTTCTAAATTTGAGGCCCTGTTCTGTTTTGTAATCCAGTTCTTGTGTAGCCAAGTTTACATTCCGTGTATTAGTGATATCTTATGATGTTTCTTTTTCTGTGTGACTTATTTCAGTTAGAAGCATCATACCTGAATCCACTCATTATGCTGCTACGGGCCTGATGACATAGATTTCATTGCTGAGTGATATTGCATTGTACGTAAGTACCACAACTTCTTTATCCATTTTTCACTTTCTGCGATATTGAACTTGAACCATAAACGAGGTTCTTGTAAACAGAGCCGTACCAAACTTTGTGGTGGCTGTGTCTTTTCGATTTTAATTTCCCTTAGCTGTAGGACCATAAGTGGAAGTGCCCTAGGCTCTGTTGCTTTGTTTTTTAGATGTTTCAGGAAACACCATACACTTATCCCGAGTGGTTGTTGGCAATTTACATCCCGCCCATCAGCATAACAAGGCTCCCAGTTCTCCATGGCCTGGCCTGCCTTTCTGGATTTTACACTTTTTTCAGATGGCCCTTCTGACCGGGGGGAAGTGAGACTTCATTGTAGTGCAGATTTCCTTTGCAAGCTTGCTTGGTTGGCCAAAAAGGGCGTATGCGTTTTTTCCTGAATATATTCAGGAAAAAACGCATACGCCCTTTTTGGCCAAGTGCATCATTGTGGACGTTCTGCCTCTTTTCCTATGCTTTAAATGCAATTCCAGCCTACCTCCTGAAATCGGTTTCCTGCAATTCTGCCCCGCTTTCAAGTCCTCTTGGCAGCCTTACTACAGTATATTTTTGGACGATAGCTGTCATTTATAACTCTGCAGGTTTGTGAATTACAGTGCCCCTGAGCTCCTTTCTTCAAGTCGCTTTCTTGTGAGCTGGCCGCAACACCACAGATTGCTTCAGGCCCTAATCTGATTCCGGCACGGCACGCTGACCCTTAGGTTAATTCCTCTTCCTGGTGGGAAATGAGTGTTAAATTTGCCCGTCCAGACACCACCAGCTAGTCTCTCATTGGTTCTCCCTATTCCTGTTCATCTTCCGCAGTAATTGCAAACTGGGCCAAACAGGAGGTTAAAGGCACTGACTCTCCAAGTCGGGAGAGTGTTAGTAAAGCGTCTGGAATGTTGCACCCGAGTACCAGGGGACGAGAACGGAGACATATTGGAACACGTCTCCCGATCACACGGTTGATCGTACTCTGGGTTCCACATGCATGTTTTAGTTGAACGAAGAATCCCTTAAAGCTGGAGCGTGGAGACCCGTAAAATGGGTACCATGCAATATGACTTCAAAGGGTCTTCATTTGCTCACTGAACCTCTCCAATCCTATCACTGCTACGTTTATGCCAGTGTACACACGCTTGATTCTCTTTCGGAGACATAGCAATCCATAGGTTTTAAGATACTTACTACTCAGGTACAGTCTTAGGCGTTTAATATGGGGTGTTGAGTCCATTTTGTTGAGCAAGGAGTAGCTCTTGTCTATTCCATATTTGGCTTAAGGAACTTTATCTGTGCTCATTTCAATCTCTGGTTTTATGCAGCACCCCAACTCACCTTTCCCGTTAAGCAAGCATAAGTTGGTTTTCTAAATTTGAGACCCTGTTCTGTTTTGTAATTCAGTTCCTGTGTAGCCAAGTTTACATTCCGTGTATTAGTGATATCTTATGATGTTTCTTTTTCTTTGTGACTTATTTCAGTTAGAATCATCATACCTGAATCCACTCATTATGCTGCTACGGGCCTGATGACATAGATGTCATTGCCGAGTGATATTGCATTGTACGTAAGTACCACAACTTCTTTATCCATTTTGCGCTTTCTGCGATATTGAACTTTTACCGTAAACGAGCCGTCCCAAACTTTGGGGTGGCTGTGTCTTTTTGATTTTAATTTCCCTAAGCTATAGGACCATAAGTGGAAGTGCCCCAGGCTCTGTTGCTTTGTTTTTTAGATGTTTCAGGAAACACCATACACTTCTCCCGAGTGGCTGTTGGCAATTTACATCCCGCCCATCAGCATAACAAGGCTCCCAGTTCTCCATGGCCTGGCCTGCCTTTCTGGATTTTACACTTTTTTCAGATGGCCCTTTTTACCCGGGGGAAGTGAGACTTCATTGTAGTGCAGATTTCCTTTGCAAGCTTGCTTGGTTGGCCAAAAAGGGCGTATGCGTTTTTTCCTATTCAGGAAAAAACGCATACGCCGTTTTTGGCCAAGTGCATCATTGTGGACGTTCTGCCTCTTTTCCTATGCTTTAAATGCAATTCCAGCCTACCTCCTGAAATCGGTTTCCTGCAATTCTGCCCCACTTTCAAGTCCTCTTGGCAGCCTTACTACAGTATATTTTTGGACGATAGCTGTCATTTATAACTCTGCAGGTTTGTGAATTACAGTGCCCCTGAGCTCCTTTCTTCAAGTCGCTTTCTTGTGAGCTGGCCGCAACACCACAGATTGCTTCAGGCCCTAATCTGATTCCGGCACGGCACGCTGACCCTTAGGTTAATTCCTCTTCCTGGTGGGAAATGAGTGTTAAATTTGCCCGTCCAGACACCTCCAGCTAGTCTCTCATTGGTTCTCCCTATTCCTGTTCATCTTCCGCAGTAATTGCAAACTGGGCCAAACAGGAGGTTAAAGGCACTGACTCTCCAAGTCGGGAGAGTGTTAGTAAAGCGTCTGGAATGTTGCACCCGAGTACCAGGGGACGAGAACGGAGACATATTGGAACACGTCTCCCGATCACACGTTTGATCATACTCTGGGTTCCACATGCATTGTTTAGCTGAAGGAAGAATCCCGTAAAACTGGAGAGTTGAGACCCGTGGAATGGGTACCATGCAATATGACTTCAAAGGGTCTTCATTTGCTCACCGAACCTCTCCAATCCTATCACTGCTGCGTTTATGCCAGTGTACACACGCTTGATTCTCTTTCGGAGACATAGCAATCCATAGGTTTTAAGATATTACTAGTCAGGTACATTCTTAGGCGTTTAATATGGGGTGTTGAGTCCGTTTCGTTGAGCAAGGAGTAGCTCTTGTCTATTCCATATTTGGCTTAAGGAACTTTATCTGTGCTCATTTCAATCTCTGGTTTTATGCAGCACCCCAACTCACCTTTCCCCTTAAGCAAGCATAAGTTGGTTTTCTACATTTGAGACCCTGTTCTGTTTTGTAATTCAGTTCCTGTGTAGCCAAGTTTACATTCTGCGTATTAGTGATATCTTATGATGTTTCTTTTTCTTTGTGACTTATTTCAGTTAGAATCATCATACCTGAATCCACTCATTATGCTGCTACGGGCCTGATGACATAGATGTCATTGCCGAGTGATATTGCATTGTACGTAAGTACCACAACTTCTTTATCCATTTTGTGCTTTCTGCGATATTGAACTTGTACCATAAACGAGGTTCTTGTAAACAGAGCCGTCCCAAACTTTGGGGTGGCTGTGTCTTTTCGATTTTAATTTCCCTTAGCTATAGGACCATAAGTGGAAGTGCCCTAGGCTCTGTTGCTTTGTTTTTTAGATGTTTCAGGAAACACCATACACTTATCCCGAGTGGTTGTTGGCAATTTACATCCCGCCCATCAGCATAACAAGGCTCCCAGTTCTCCATGGCCTGGCCTGCCTTTCTGGATTTTACACTTTTTTCAGATGGCCCTTTTGACCGGGGGGAAGTGAGACTTCATTGTAGTGCAGATTTCCTTTGCAAGCTTGCTTGTTTGGCCAAAAAGGGCGTATGCGTTTTTTCCTGAATATATTCAGGAAAAAACGCATACGCCCTTTTTGGCCAAGTGCATCATTGTGGACGTTCTGCCTCTTTTCCTATGCTTTAAATGCAATTCCAGCCTACCTCCTGAAATCGGTTTCCTGCAATTCTGCCCCGCTTTCAAGTCCTCTTGGCAGCCTTACTTCAGTATATTTTTGGACGATAGCTGTCATTTATAACTCTGCAGGTTTGTGAATTACAGTGCCCCTGAGCTCCTTTCTTCAAGTCGCTTTCTTGTGAGCTGGCCGCTACACCACAGATTGCTTCAGGCCCTAATCTGATTCCGGCACGGCACGCTGACCCTAAGGTTAATTCCTCTTCCTGGTGGGAAATGAGAGTTAAATTTGTCCGTCCAGACATCTCCAACTAGTCTCTCATTGGTTCTCCCTATTCCTGTTCATCTTCCGCAGTAATTGCAAACTGGGCCAAACAGGAGGTTAAAGGCACTGACTCTCCAAGTCGGGAGAGTGTTAGTAAAGCGTCTGGAATGTTGCACCCGAGTACCAGGGGACGAGAACGGAGACATATTGGAACACGTCTCCCGATCACACGTTTGATCATACTCTGGGTTCCACATGCATGGTTTAGCTGAAGGAAGAATCCCTTAAAGCTGGAGAGTGGAGACCCGTGGAATGGGTACCATGCAATATGACTTCAAAGGGTCTTCATTTGCTCACCGAACCTCTCCAATCCTATCACTGCTGCGTTTATGCCAGTGTACACACGCTTGATTCTCTTTCGGAGACATAGCAATCCATAGGTTTTAAGATATTACTAGTCAGGTACATTCTTAGGCGTTTAATATGGGGTGTTGAGTCCATTTCGTTGAGCAAGGAGTAGCTCTTGTCTATTCCATATTTGGCTTAAGGAACTTTATCTGTGCTCATTTCAATCTCTGGTTTTATGCAGCACCCCAACGCACCATTCCCCTTAAGCAAGCATAAGTTGGTTTTCTAAATTTGAGACCCAGTTCTGTTTTGTAATTCAGTTCCTGTGTAGCCAAGTTTACATTCCGCATATTAGTGGTATCTTATGATGTTTCTTTTTCTGTGTGACTTATTTCAGTTTGAAGCATCATACCTGAATCCACTCATTATGCTGCTACGGGCCTGATGACATAGATTTCATTGCTGAGTGATATTGCATTGTACGTAAGTACCACAACTTCTTTATCCATTTTGCGCTTTCTGCGATATTGAACTTGTACCATAAACGAGGTTCTTGTAAACAGAGCCGTCCCAAACTTTGGGGTGGCTGTGTCTTTTCGATTTTAATTTCCCTTAGCTATAGGACCATAAGTGGAAGTGCCCTAGGCTCTGTTGCTTTGTTTTTTAGATGTTTCAGGAAACACCATACACTTATCCCGAGTGGTTGTTGGCAATTTACATCCCGCCCATCAGCATAACAAGGCTCCCAGTTCTCCATGGCCTGGCCTGCCTTTCTGGATTTTACACTTTTTTCAGATGGCCCTTTTGACCGGGGGGAAGTGAGACTTCATTGTAGTGCAGATTTCCTTTGCAAGCTTGCTTGTTTGGCCAAAAAGGGCGTATGCGTTTTTTCCTGAATATATTCAGGAAAAAACGCATACGCCCTTTTTGGCCAAGTGCATCATTGTGGACGTTCTGCCTCTTTTCCTATGCTTTAAATGCAATTCCAGCCTACCTCCTGAAATCGGTTTCCTGCAATTCTGCCCCGCTTTCAAGTCCTCTTGGCAGCCTTACTTCAGTATATTTTTGGACGATAGCTGTCATTTATAACTCTGCAGGTTTGTGAATTACAGTGCCCCTGAGCTCCTTTCTTCAAGTCGCTTTCTTGTGAGCTGGCCGCAACACCACAGATTGCTTCAGGCCCTAATCTGATTCCGGCACGGCACGCTGACCCTAAGGTTAATTCCTCTTCCTGGTGGGAAATGAGAGTTAAATTTGTCCGTCCAGACATCTCCAACTAGTCTCTCATTGGTTCTCCCTATTCCTGTTCATCTTCCGCAGTAATTGCAAACTGGGCCAAACAGGAGGTTAAAGGCACTGACTCTCCAAGTCGGGAGAGTGTTAGTAAAGCGTCTGGAATGTTGCACCCGAGTACCAGGGGACGAGAACGGAGACATATTGGAACACGTCTCCCGATCACACGTTTGATCATACTCTGGGTTCCACATGCATGGTTTAGCTGAAGGAAGAATCCCTTAAAGCTGGAGAGTGGAGACCCGTGGAATGGGTACCATGCAATATGACTTCAAAGGGTCTTCATTTGCTCACCGAACCTCTCCAATCCTATCACTGCTGCGTTTATGCCAGTGTACACACGCTTGATTCTCTTTCGGAGACATAGCAATCCATAGGTTTTAAGATACTTACTAGTCAGGTACAGTCTTAGGCGTTTAACATGGGGTGTTGAGTCCATTTCGTTGAGCAAGGAGTAGCTCTTGTCTATTCCATATTTGGCTTAAGGAACTTTATCTGTGCTCATTTCAATCTCTGGTTTTATGCAGCACCCCAACTGACCTTTCCCCTTAAGCAAGCATAAGTTGGTTTTCTAAATTTGAGACCCTGTTCTGTTTTGTAATTCAGTTCCTGTGTAGCCAAGTTTACATTCCGCATATTAGTGGTATCTTATGATGTTTCTTTTTCTGTGTGACTTATTTCAGTTTGAAGCATCATACCTGAATCCACTCATTATGCTGCTACGGGCCTGATGACATAGATTTCATTGCTGAGTGATATTGCATTGTACGTAAGTACCACAACTTCTTTATCCATTTTGCGCTTTCTGCGATATTGAACTTGTACCATAAACGAGGTTCTTGTAAACAGAGCCGTCCCAAACTTTGTGGTGGCTGTGTCTTTTCGATTTTAATTTCCCTTAGCTATAGGACCATAAGTGGAAGTGCCCTAGGCTCTGTTGCTTTGTTTTTTAGATGTTTCAGGAAACACCATACACTTATCCCGAGTGGTTGTTGGCAATTTACATCCCGCCCATCAGCATAACAAGGCTCCCAGTTCTCCATGGCCTGGCCTGCCTTTCTGGATTTTACACTTTTTTCAGATGGCCCTTTTGACCGGGGGGAAGTGAGACTTCATTGTAGTGCAGATTTCCTTTGCAAGCTTGCTTGGTTGGCCAAAAAGGGCGTATGCGTTTTTTCCTGAATATATTCAGGAAAAAACGCATACTCCCTTTTTGGCCAAGTGCATCATTGTGGACGTTCTGCCTCTTTTCCTATGCTTTAAATGCAATTCCAGCCTACCTCCTGAAATCGGTTTCCTGCAATTCTGCCCCACTTTCAAGTCCTCTTGGCAGCCTTACTACAGTATATTTTTGGACGATAGCTGTCATTTATAACTCTGCAGGTTTGTGAATTACAGTGCCCCTGAGCTCCTTTCTTCAAGTCGCTTTCTTGTGAGCTGGCCGCAACACCACAGATTGCTTCAGGCCCTAATCTGATTCCGGCACGGCACGCTGACCCTTAGGTTAATTCCTCTTACTGGTGGGAAATGAGAGTTAAATTTGCCCGTCCAGACACCTCCAGCTAGTCTCTCATTGGTTCTCCCTATTCCTGTTCATCTTCCGCAGTAATTGCAAACTGGGCCAAACAGGAGGTTAAAGGCACTGACTCTCCAAGTCGGGAGAGTGTTAGTAAAGCGTCTGGAATGTTGCACCCGAGTACCAGGGGACGAGAACGGAGACATATTGGAACACGTCTCCCGATCACACGTTTGATCATACTCTGGGTTCCACATGCATTGTTTAGCTGAAGGAAGAATCCCGTAAACCTGGAGAGTTGAGACCCGTGGAATGGGTACCATGCAATATGACTTCAAAGTGTCTTCATTTGCTCACCGAACCTCTCCAATCCTATCACTGCTGCATTTATGCCAGTGTACACACGCTTGATTCTCTTTCGGAGATATAGCAATCCATAGGTTTTAAGATACTTACTAGTCAGGTACATTCTTAGGCGTTTAATATGGGGTGTTGATTCCATTTCGTTGAGCAAGGAGTAGCTCTTGTCTATTCCATATTTGGCTTAAGGAACTTTATCTGTGCTCATTTCAATCTCTGGTTTTATGCAGCACCCCAACTCACCTTTCCCCTTAAGCAAGCATAAGTTGGTTTTCTAAATTTGAGACCCTGTTCTGTTTTGTAATCCAGTTCATGTGTAGCCAAGTTTACATTCTGTGTATTAGTGATACCTTATGATGTTTCTTTTTCTTTGTGACTTATTTCAGTTAGAATCATCATACCTGAATCCACTCATTATGCTGCTACGGGCCTGATGACATAGATTTCATTGCTGAGTGATATTGCATTGTACGTAAGTACCACAACTTCTTTATCCATTTTACACTTTCTGCGATATTGAACTTGTGCCATAAACGAGGTTCTTGTAAACAGAGCCGTCCCAAGCTTTGGGGTGGCTGTGTCTTTTTTATTTTAATTTCCCTAAGCTATAGGACAATAAGTGGAAGTGCCCTAGGATCTGTTGCTTTGTTTTTTTAGATGTTTCAGGCAACACCATACACTTCTCCGGAGTGGCTGTTGGCAATTTACATCCCGCCCATCAGCATAACAAGGCTCCCAGTTCTCCATGGCCTGGCCTGCCTTTCTGGATTTTACACTTTTTTCAGATGGCCCTTTTGACCGGGGGGAAGTGAGACATCATTGTAGTGCAGATTTCCTTTGCAAGCTTGCTTGGTTGGCCAAAAAGGGCGTATGCGTTTTTTCCTGAATATATTCAGGAAAAAACGCATACGCACTCTTTGGCCAAGTGCATCATTGTGGACGTTCTGCCTCTTTTCCTATGCTTTAAATGCAATTCCAGCCTACCTCCTGAAATCGGTTTCCTGCAATTCTGCCCCGCTTTCAAGTCCTCTTGGCAGACTTACTTCAGTATATTTTTGGACGATAGCTGTCATTTATAACTCTGCAGGTTTGTGAATTACAGTGCCCCTGAGCTCCTTTCTTCAAGTCGCTTTCTTGTGAGCTGGCCGCAACACCACAGATTGCTTCAGGCCCTAATCTGGTTCCGGCACGGCACGCTGACCCTTAGGTTAATTCCTCTTCCTGGTGGGAAATGAGAGTTAAATTTGCCAGTCCAGACACATCCAGCTAGTCTCTCATTAGTTCTCCCTATTCCTGTTCATTTTCCGCAGAAATTGCAAACTGGGCCAAACAGGAGGTTAAAGGCACTGACTCTCCAAGTCGGGAGAGTGTTAGTAAAGCGTCTGGAATGTTGCACCCGAGTACCAGGGAACGAGAACTGAGACATATTGGAACACGTCTCCCGATCACACGGTTGATCACACACTGGGTTCCACATGCATGGTTTAGCTGAAGGAAGAATCCCTTAAAGCTGGAGCGTGGAGACCCGTGGAATGGGTACCATGCAATATGACTTCAAAGGGTCTTCATTTGCTCACCGAACCTCTCCAATCCTATCACTGCTGCGTTTATGCCAGTGTACACACGCTTGATTCTCTTTCGGAGACATAGCAATCCATAGGTTTTAAGATACTTACTACTCAGGTACAGTCTTAGGCGTTTAATATGGGGTGTTGAGTCCATTTTGTTGAGCAAGGAGTAGCTCTTGTCTATTCCATATTTGGCTTAAGGAACTTTATCTGTGCTCATTTCAATCTCTGGTTTTAGGCAGCACCCCAACTCACCTTTCCCCTTAAGCAAGCATAAGTTGGTTTTCTAAATTTGAGACCCTGTTCTGTTTTGTAATTCAGTTCCTGTGTAGCCAAGTTTACATTCCGCGTATTAGTGATATCTTATGATGCTTCTTTTTCTTTGTGACTTATTTCAGTTAGAAGCATCATACCTGAATCCACTCATTATGCTGCTACGGGCCTGATGACATAGATGTCATTGCCGAGTGATATTGCATTGTACGTAAGTACCACAACTTCTTTATCCATTTTGCGCTTTCTGCGATATTGAACTTTTACCGTAAACGAGCTGTCCCAAACTTTGGGGTGGCTGTGTCTTTTTGATTTTAATTTCCCTAAGCTATAGGACCATAAGTGGAAGTGCCCCAGGCTCTGTTGCTTTGTTTTTTAGATGTTTCAGGAAACACCATACACTTCTCCCGAGTGGCTGTTGGCAATTTACATCCCACCCATCAGCATAACAAGGCTCCCAGTTCTCCATGGCCTGTCCTGCCTTTCTGGATTTTACACTTTTTTCAGATGGCCCTTTTGACCAGGGGGAAGTGAGACTTCATTGTAGTGCAGATTTCCTTTGCAAGCTTGCTTGGTTGGCCAAAAAGTGCGTATGCGTTTTTTCTAGAATATATTCAGGAAAAAACGCTTACGCCCTTTTCGGCCAAGTGCATCATTGTGCACGTTCTGCCTCTTTTCCTATGTTTTAAATGCAATTCCCGCCTACCTCCTGAAATCGGTTTCCTGCAATTCTGCCCCGCTTTCAAGTCCTCTTGGCAGCCTTACTTCAGTATATTTTTGGACGATAGCTGTCATTTATAACTCTGCAGGTTTGTGAATTACAGTGCCCCTGAGCTCCTTTCTTCAAGTCGCTTTCTTGTGAGCTGGCCGCAACACCGCAGGATTGCTTCAGGCCCTAATCTGGTTCCGGCACGGCACGCTGACCCTTAGGTTAATTCCTCTTCCTGGTGGGAAATGAGAGTTAAATTTGCCCGTTCAGACACCTCCAGCTAGTCTCTCATTGGTTCTCCCTATTCCTGTTCATCTTCCGCCGTAATTGCAAACTGGGCCAAATAGGAGGTTAAAGGCACTGACTCTCCAAGTCGGGAGAGTGTTAGTAAAGCGTCTGGAATGTTGCACCCGAGTACCAGGGGACGAGAACGGAGACATATTGGAACACGTCTCCCGAGCACACGTTTGATCATACTCTGAGTTCCACATGCATGGTTTAGCTGAAGGAAGAATCCCTTAAAGCTGGAGAGTTGAGACCCGTGGAATGGGTACCATGCAATATGACTTCAAAGGGTCTTCATTTGCTCACTGACCTCTCCAATCCTATCACTGCTGCGTTTATGTCAGTGTACACACGCTTGATTCTCTTTCGGAGACATAGCAATCCATAGGTTTTAAGATACTTACTACTCAGGTACATTCTTAGGCGTTTAATATGGGGTGTTGAGTCCATTTCGTTGAGCAAGGAGTAGCTCTTGTCTATTCCATATTTGGCTTAAGGAACTTTATCTGTGCTCATTTCAATCTCTGGTTTTATGCAGCACCCCAACTCACCTTTCCCCTTAAGCAAGCATAAGTTGGTGTTCTAAATTTGAGACCCTGTTCTGTTTTGTAATCCAGTTCATGTGTAGCCAAGTTTACATTCTGTGTATTAGTGATACCTTATGATGTTTCTTTTTCTTTGTGACTTATTTCAGTTAGAATCATCATACCTGAATCCACTCATTATGCTGCTATGGGCCTGATGACATAGATTTCATTGCTGAGTGATATTGCATTGTACGTAAGTACCACAACTTCTTTATCCATTTTACACTTTCTGCGATATTGAACTTGTGCCATAAACGAGGTTCTTGTAAACAGAGATGTCCCAAATTTTGGGGTGGCTGTGTCTTTTTGATTTTAATTTCCCTAAGCTATAGGACAATAAGTGGAAGTGCCCTAGGCTCTGTTGCTTTGTTTTTTAGATGTTTCAGGCAACACCATACACTTCTCCGGAGTGGCTGTTGGCAATTTACATCCCGCCCATCAGCATAACAAGGCTCCCAGTTCTCCATGGCCTGGCCTGCCTTTCTGGATTTTACACTTTTTTCAGATGGCCCTTTTGACCGGGGGGAAGTGAGACTTCATTGTAGTGCAGATTTCCTTTGCAAGCTTGCTTGGTTGGCCAAAAAGGGCGTATGCGTTTTTTCCTGAATATATTCAGGAAAAAACGCATACGCACTCTTTGGCCAAGTGCATCATTGTGGACGTTCTGCCTCTTTTCCTATGCTTTAAATGCAATTCCAGCCTACCTCCTGAAATCGGTTTCCTGCAATTCTGCCCCGCTTTCAAGTCCTCTTGGCAGCCTTACTTCAGTATATTTTTGGACGATAGCTGTCATTTATAACTCTGCAGGTTTGTGAATTACAGTGCCCCTGAGCTCCTTTCTTCAAGTCGCTTTCTTGTGAGCTGGCCGCAACACCACAGATTGCTTCAGGCCCTAATCTGGTTCCGGCACGGCACGCTGACCCTTAGGTTAATTCCTCTTCCTGGTGGGAAATGAGAGTTAAATTTGCCAGTCCAGACACATCCAGCTAGTCTCTCATTAGTTCTCCCTATTCCTGTTCATTTTCCGCAGAAACTGCAAACTGGGCCAAACAGGAGGTTAAAGGCACTAACTCTCCAAGTCGGGAGAGATTTACTAAAGCGTCTGGAATGTTGCACCCGAGTACCAGGGAACGAGAACTGAGACATATTGGAACACGTCTCCCGATCACACGGTTGATCACACACTGGGTTCCACATGCATGGTTTAGCTGAAGGAAGAATCCCTTAAAGCTGGAGCGTGGAGACCCGTGGAATGGGTACCATGCAATATGACTTCAAAGGGTCTTCATTTGCTCACCGAACCTCTCCAATCCTATCACTGCTGCGTTTATGCCAGTGTACACACGCTTGATTCTCTTTCGGAGACATAGCAATCCATAGGTTTTAAGATACTTACTACTCAGGTACAGTCTTAGGCGTTTAATATGGGGTGTTGAGTCCATTTTGTTGAGCAAGGAGTAGCTCTTGTCTATTTCATATTTGGCTTAAGGAACTTTATCTGTGCTCATTTCAATCTCTGGTTTTATGCAGCACCCCAACTCACCTTTCCCCTTAAGCAAGCATAAGTTGGTTTTCTAAATTTGAGACCCTGTTCTGTTTTGTAATTCAGTTCCTGTGTAGCCAAGTTTACATTCCACGTATTAGTGATATCTTATGATGTTTCTTTTTCTTTGTGACTTATTTCAGTTAGAAGCATCATACCTGAATCCACTCATTATGCTGCTACGGGCCTGATGACATAGATGTCATTGCCGAGTGATATTGCATTGTACGTAAGTACCACAACTTCTTTATCCATTTTGCGCTTTCTGCGATATTGAACTTTTACCGTAAACGAGCCGTCCCAAACTTTGGGGTGGCTGTGTCTTTTTGATTTTAATTTCCCTAAGCTATAGGACCATAAGTGGAAGTGCCCCAGGCTCTGTTGCTTTGTTTTTTAGATGTTTCAGGAAACACCATACACTTCTCCCCAGTGGCTGTTGGCAATTTACATCCCGCCCATCAGCATAACAAGGCTCCCAGTTCTCCATGGCCTGTCCTGCCTTTCTGGATTTTACACTTTTTTCAGATGGCCCTTTTGACCCGGGGGAAGTGAGACTTCATTGTAGTGCAGATTTCCTTTGCAAGCTTGCTTGGTTGGCCAAAAAGGGCGTATGCGTTTTTTCCTGAATATATTCAGGAAAAAACGCATACGCCCTTTTTGGCCAAGTGCATCATTGTGGACGTTCTGCCTCTTTTCCTATGCTTTAAATGCAATTCCAGCCTACCTCCTGAAATCTGTTTCCTGCAATTCTGCCCCACTTTCATGTCCTCTTGGCAGCCAGACTTCAGTATATTTTTGGACGATAGCTGTCATTTATAACTCTGCAGGTTTGTGAATTACAGTGCCCCTGAGCTCCTTTCTTCAAGTCGCTTTCTTGTGAGCTGGCCGCAACACCGCAGGATTGCTTAGGGCCCTAATATGGTTCCGGCACGGCACGCTGAGCCTTAGGTTAATTCCTCTTCCTGGTGGGAAATGAGAGTTAAATTTGCCCGTCCAGACATCTCCAGCTAGTCTCTCATTGGTTCTCCCTATTCCTGTTCATCTTCCGCAGTAATTGCAAACTGGGCCAAACAGGAGGTTAAAGGCACTGACTCTCCAAGTCGGGAGAGTGTTAGTAAAGCGTCTGGAATGTTGCACCCGAGTACCAGGGGACGAGAACGGAGACATATTGGAACACGTCTCCCGATCACACGTTTGATCATACTCTGGGTTCCACATGCATGGTTTAGCTGAAGTAAGAATCCCTTAAAGCTGGAGAGTGGAGACCCATGGAATGGGTACCATGCAATATGACTTCAAAGGGTCTTCATTTGCTCACCGAACCTCTCCAATCCTATCACTGCTGCGTTTATGCCAGTGTACACATGCTTGATTCTCTTTCGGAGACATAGCAATCCATAGGTTTTAAGATACTTACTAGTCAGGTACATTCTTAGGCGTTTAATATAGGGTGTTGAGTCCATTTCGTTGAGCAAGGAGTAGCTCTTGTCTATTCCATATTTGGCTTAAGGAACTTTATCTGTGCTCATTTCAATCTCTGGTTTTATGCAGCACCCCAACTCACCTTTCCCCTTAAGCAAGCATAAGTTGGTTTTCTAAATTTGAGACCCTGTTCTGTTTTGTAATCCAGTTCCTGTGTAGCCAAGTTTACATTCCGTGTATTAGTGATATCTTATGATGTTTCTTTTTCTTTGTGACTTATTTCAGGTAGAATCATCATACCTGAATCCACTCATTATGCTGCTACGGGCGTGATGACATAGATTTCATTGCTGAGTGATATTGCATTGTACGTAAGTACCACAACTTCTTTATCCATTTTTCACTTTCTGCGGTATTCAACTTGTACCATAAACGAGGTTCTTGTAAACAGAGATGTCCCAAATTTTGGGGTGGCTGTGTCTTTTTGATTTTAATTTCCCTAAGCTATAGGACCATAAGTGGAAGTGCCCTAGGCTCTGTTGCTTTGTTTTTTAGATGTTTCAGGCAACACCGTACACTTCTCCAGAGTGGCTGTTGGCAATTTACATCCCGCCCATCAGCATAACAAGGCTCCCAGTTCTCGATGGCCTGGCCTGCCTTTCTGGATTTTACACTTTTTTCAGATGGCCCTTTTGACCGGGGGGAAGTCAGACTTCATTGTAGTGCAGATTTCCTTTGCAAGCTTGCTTGGTTGGCCAAAAAGGGCGTATGCGTTTTTTCCTGAATATATTCAGGAAAAAACGCATACGCCCTTTTTGGCCAAGTGCATCATTGTCGACGTTCTGCCTCTTTTCCTATGCTTTAAATGCAATTCCCGCCTACCTCCTGAAATCTGTTTCCTGCAATTCTGCCCCGCTTTCAAGTCCTCTTGGCAGCCTTACTTCAGTATATTTTTGGACGATAGCTGTCATTTATAACTCTGCAGATTTGTGAATTACAGTGCCCCTGAGCTCCTTTCTTCAAGTCGCTTTCTTGTGAGCTGGCCGCAACACCGCAGGATTGCTTCAGGCCCTAATCTGGTTCCGGCACGGCACGCTGACCCTTACGTTAATTCCTGTTCCTGGTGGGAAATGAGAGTTAAATTTGCCCGTTCAGACACCTCCAGCTAGTCTCTCATTGGTTCTCCCTATTCCTGTTCATCTTCCGCAGTAATTGAAAACTGGGCCAAACAGGAGGTTAAAGGCACTGACTCTCCAAGTCGGGAGAGTGTTAGTAAAGCATCTGGAATGTTGCACCCGAGTTCCAGGGGACGAGAACGGAGACATATTGTAACACGTCTCCCGAGCACACGTTTGATCATACTCTGAGTTCCACATGCATGGTTTAGCTGAAGGAAAAATCCCTTAAAGCTGGAGAGTTGAGACCCGTGGAATGGGTACCATGCAATATGACTTCAAAGGGTCTTCATTTGCTCACTGACCTCTCCAATCCTATCACTGCTGCGTTTATGTCAGTGTACACACGCTTGATTCTCTTTCGGAGACATAGCAATCCATAGGTTTTAAGATACTTACTACTCAGGTACATTCTTAGGCGTTTAATATGGGGTGTTGAGTCCATTTCGTTGAGCAAGGAGTAGCTCTTGTCTATTCCATATTTGGCTTAAGGAACTTTATCTGTGCTCATTTCAATCTCTGGTTTTATGCAGCACCCCAACTCACCTTTCCCCTTAAGCAAGCATAAGTTGGTTTTCTAAATTTGAGACCCTGTTCTGTTTTGTAATCCAGTTCATGTGTAGCCAAGTTTACATTCTGTGTATTAGTGATATCTTATGATGTTTCTTTTTCTTTGTGACTTATTTCAGTTAGAATCATCATACCTGAATCCACTCATTATGCTGCTACGGGCCTGATGACATAGATTTCATTGCTGAGTGATATTGCATTGTACGTAAGTACCACAACTTCTTTATCCATTTTTCACTTTCTGCGATATTGAACTTGAACCATAAACGAGGTTCTTGTAAACAGAGCCGTCCCAAACTTTGTGGTGGCTGTGTCTTTTCGATTTTAATTTCCCTTAGCTGTAGGACCATAAGTGGAAGTGCCCTAGGCTCTGTTGCTTTGTTTTTTAGATGTTTCAGGCAACACCATACACTTCTCCCGAGTGGTTGCTGGCAATTTACATCCCGCCCATCAGCATAAGAAGGCTCCCAGTTCTCCATGGCCTGGCCTGCCTTTCTGGATTTTACACTTTTTTCAGATGGCCCTTCTGACCGGGGGGAAGTGAGACATCATTGTAGTGCAGATTTCCTTTGCAAGCTTGCTTGGTTGGCCAAAAAGGGCGTATGCGTTTTTTCCTGAATATATTCAGGAAAAAACGCATACGCCCTTTTTGGCCAAGTGCATCATTGTGGACGTTCTGCCTCTTTTCCTATGCTTTAAATGCAATTCCAGCCTACCTCCTGAAATCGGTTTCCTGCAATTCTGCCCCGCTTTCAAGTCCTCTTGGCAGCCTTACTTCAGTATATTTTTGGACGATAGCTGTCATTTATAACTCTGCAGGTTTGTGAATTACAGTGCCCCTGAGCTCCTTTCTTCAAGTCGCTTTCTTGTGAGCTGGCCGCAACACCACAGATTGCTTCAGGCCCTAATCTGGTTCTGGCACGGCACGTTGACCCTTAGGTTAATTCCTCTTCCTGGTGGGAAATGAGAGTTAAATTTGCCAGTCCAGACACATCCAGCTAGTCTCTCATTGGTTCTCCCTATTCCTGTTCATGTTCCGCAGAAATTGCAAACTGGGCCAAACAGGAGGTTAAAGGCACTAACTCTCCAAGTCGGGAGAGATTTACTAAAGCGTCTGGAATGTTGCACCCGAGTACCAGGGAACGAGAACTGAGACATATTGGAACACGTCTCCCGATCACACGATTGATCACACACTGGGTTCCACATGCATGGTTTAGCTGAAGGAAGAATCCCTTAAAGCTGGAGCGTGGAGACCCGTGGAATGGGTACCATGCAATATGACTTCAAAGGGTCTTCATTTGCTCACCGAACCTCTCCAATCCTATCACTGCTGCGTTTATGCCAGTGTACACACGCTTGATTCTCTTTCAGAGACATAGCAATCCATAGGTTTTAAGATACTTACTACTCAGGTACAGTCTTAGGCGTTTAATATGGGGTGTTGAGTCCATTTTGTTGAGCAAGGAGTAGCTCTTGTCTATTCCATATTTGGCTTAAGGAACTTTATCTGTGCTCATTTCAATCTCTGGTTTTAGGCAGCACCCCAACTCACCTTTCCCCTTAAGCAAGCATAAGTTGGTTTTCTAAATTTGAGACCCTGTTCTGTTTTGTAATTCAGTTCCTGTGTAGCCAAGTTTACATTCCACGTATTAGTGATATCTTATGATGTTTCTTTTTCTTTGTGACTTATTTCAGGTAGAATCATCATACCTGAATCCACTCATTATGCTGCTACGGGCCTGATGACATAGATGTCATTGCCGAGTGATATTGCATTGTACGTAAGTACCACAACTTCTTTATCCATTTTGCGCTTTCTGCGATATTGAACTTTTACCGTAAACGAGCCGTCCCAAACTTTGGGGTGGCTGTGTCTTTTTGATTTTAATTTCCCTAAGCTATAGGACCATAAGTGGAAGTGCCCCAGGCTCTGTTGCTTTGTTTTTTAGATGTTTCAGGAAACACTATACACTTCTCCCGAGTGGCTGTTGGCAATTTACATCCCGCCCATCAGCATAACAAGGCTCCCAGTTCTCCATGGCCTGGCCTGCCTTTCTGGATTTTACACTTTTTTCAGATGGCCCTTTTGACCCGGGGGAAGTGAGACTTCATTGTAGTGCAGATTTCCTTTGCAAGCTTGCTTGGTTGGCCAAAAAGGGCGTATGCGTTTTTTCCTGAATATATTCAGGAAAAAACGCATACGCCCTTTTTGGCCAAGTGCATCATTGTGGACGTTCTGCCTCTTTTCCTATGCTTTAAATGCAATTCCAGCCTACCTCCTGAAATCGGTTTCCTGCAATTCTGCCCCGCTTTCAAGTCCTCTTGGCAGCCTGACTTCAGTATATTTTTGGACGATAGCTGTCATTTATAACTCTGCAGGTTTGTGAATTACAGTGCCCCTGAGCTCCTTTCTTCAACTCGCTTTCTTGTGAGCTGGCCGCAACACCGCAGGATTGCTTCAGGCCCTAATCTGGTTCCGGCACGGCACGCTGAGCCTTTGGTTAATTCCTCTTCCTGGTGGGAAATGAGAGTTAAATTTGCCCGTCCAGACACCTCCAGCTAGTCTCTCATTGGTTCTCCCTATTCTTGTTCATCTTCTGCAGAAATTGCAAACTGGGCCAAACAGGAGGTTAAAGGCACTGACTCTCCAAGTCGGGAGAGTGTTAGTAAAGCGTCTAAAATGTTGCACCCGAGTACCAGGGGACGAGAACGGAGACATATTGGAACACGTCTCCCGATCACACGTTTGATCATACTCTGGGTTCCACATGCATGGTTTAGCTGAAGGAAGAATCCCTTAAAGCTGGAGAGTGGAGACCCGTGGAATGGGTACCATGCAATATGACTTCAAAGGGTCTTCATTTGCTCACCGAACCTCTCCAATCCTATCACTGCTGCGTTTATGCCCCTGTACACACGCTTGATTCTCTTTCGGAGACATAGCAATCCATAGGTTTTAAGATACTTACTAGTCAGGTACATTCTTAGGCGTTTAATATGGGTGTTGAGTCCATTTCGTTGAGCAAGGAGTAGCTCTTGTCTATTCCATATTTGGCTTAAGGAACTTTATCTGTGCTCATTTCAATCTCTGGTTTTATGCAGCACCCCAACTCACCTTTCCCCTTAAGCAAGCATAAGTTGGTTTTCTAAATTTGAGACCCTGTTCTGTTTTGTAATTCAGTTCCTGTGTAGCCAAGCTTACATTCCGCGTATTAGTGATATCTTATGATGTTTCTTTTTCTGTGTGACGTATTTCAGTTAGAATCATCATACCTGAATCCACTCATTATGCTGCTACGGGCCTGATGACACAGATGTCATTGCTGAGTGATATTGCTTTGTACATATGTACCACAACTTCTTTTCCATTTTTCGCTTTCTGCGATATTGAACTTGTACCGTAAACGAGGTTCTTGTAAACAGAGCCGTCCCAAACTTTGGGGTGGCTGTGTGTTTTTGATTTTAATTTCCCTAAGCTATAGGACCATAAGTGGAAGTGCCCTAGGCTCTGTTGCTTTGTTTTTTAGATGTTTCAGGAAACACCATACACTTCTCCCGAGTGGCTGTTGGCAATTTACATCCCGCCCATCAGCATAACAAGGCTCCCAGTTCTCCATGGCCTGTCCTGCCTTTCTGGATTTTACACTTTTTTCAGATGGCCCTTTTGACCGGGGGGAAGTGAGACTTCACTGTAGTGCAGCATTCCTTTGCAAGCTTGCTTGGTTGGCCAAAAAGTGCGTATGCGTTTTTTCCTGAATATATTCAGGAAAAAACGCATACGCCCTTTTTGGCCATGTGCATCATTGTGGACGTCCTGCCTCTTTTCCTATGCTTTAAATGCAATTCCAGTCTACCTCCTGAAATCGGTTTCCTGCAATTCTGCCCCACTTTCAAGTCCTCTTGGCAGCCTTACTTCAGTATATTTTTGGACGATAGCTGTCATTTATAACTCTGCAGGTTTGTGAATTACAGTGCCCCTGAGCTCCTTTCTTCAAGTCGCTTTCTTGTGAGCTGGCCGCAACACCACAGATTGCTTCAGGCCCTAATCTGGTTCTGGCACGGCCGCTGACCCTTAGGTTAATTCCTCTTCCTGGTGGGAAATGAGAGTTAAATTTGCCCATCCAGACACATCCAGCTAGTCTCTCATTGGTTCTCCCTATTCCTGTTCATCTTCCACAGAAATTGCAAACTGGGCCAAACAGGAGTTTAAAGGCACTGACTCTTCAAGTCAGGAGAGTGTTAGTAAAGCGTCTGGAATGTTGCACCCGAGTACCAGGGGACGAGAACGGAGACATATTGAAACACGTCTACCGATCACACGTTTGATCATACTCTGGGTTCCACGTGCATGGTTTCGCTGAAGGAAGAATCCCTTAAAGCTGGAGAGTGGAGACCCGTGGAATGGGTACCATGCAATATGACTTCAAAGGGTCTTCATTTGCTCACCGAACCTCTCCAATCCTATCACTGCTGCGTTTATACCAGTGTACACACGCTTGATTCTCTTTCGGAGACATAGCAATCCATAGGTTTTAAGATACTTACTAGTCAGGTACATTCTTAGGCGTTTAATATGGGGTGTTGAGTCCATTTCATTGAGCAAGGAGTAGCTCTTGTCTATTCCATATTTGGCTTAAGGAACTTTATCTGTGCTCATTTCAATCTCTGGTTTTATGCAGCACCCCAACTCACCTTTCCCCTTAAGCAAGCATAAGTTGGTTTTCTAAATTTGAGACCCTGTTCTGTTTTGTAATCCAGTTCCTGTGTAGCCAAGTTTACATTCCGTGTATTAGTGATATCTTATGATGTTTCTTTTTCTGTGTGACTTATTTCAGTTAGAATCATCATACCTGAATCCACTCATTATGCTGCTACGGGCCTGATGACATAGATGTCATTGCCGAGTGATATTGCATTGTACGTAAGTACCACAACTTCTTTATCCATATTGCGCTTTCTGCGATATTGAACTTGTACTGTAAACGAGCCGTCCCAAACTTTGGGGTGGCTGTGTCTTTTTTATTTTAATTTCCCTAAGCTATAGGACCATAAGTGGAAGTGCCCTAGGCTCTGTTGCTTTGTTTTTTAGATGTTTCAGGAAACACCATACACTTCTTCCCAGTGGCTGTTGGCAATTTACATCCCGCCCATCAGCATAACAAGGCTCCCAGTTCTCCATGGCCTGTCCTGCCTTTCTGGATTTTACACTTTTTTCAGATGGCCCTTTTGACCAGGGGGAAGTGAGACTTCATTGTAGTGCAGATTTCCTTTGCAAGCTTGCTTGGTTGGCCAAAAAGGGCGTATGCGTTTTTTCCTGAATATATTCAGGAAAAAACGCATACACCCTTTTTGGCCAAGTGCATCATTGTGGACGTCCTGCCTCTTTTCCTATGCTTTAAATGCAATTCCAGCCTACCTCCTGAAATCTGTTTCCTGCAATTCTGCCCCACTTTCATGTCCTCTTGGCAGCCAGACTTCAGTATATTTTTGGACGATAGCTGTCATTTATAACTCTGCAGGTTTGTGAATTACAGTGCCCCTGAGCTCCTTTCTTCAAGTCGCTTTCTTGTGAGCTGGCCGCAACACCGCAGGATTGCTTAGGGCCCTAATCTGGTTCCGGCACGGCACGCTGAGCCTTAGGTTAATTCCTCTTCCTGGTGGGAAATGAGAGTTAAATTTGCCCGTCCAGACATCTCCAGCTAGTCTCTCATTGGTTCTCCCTATTCCTGTTCATCTTCCGCAGTAATTGCAAACTGGGCCAAACAGGAGGTTAAAGGCACTGACTCTCCAAGTCGGGAGAGTGTTAGTAAAGCGTCTGGAATGTTGCACCCGAGTACCAGGGGACGAGAACGGAGACATATTGGAACACGTCTCCCGATCACACGTTTGATCATACTCTGGGTTCCACATGCATGGTTTAGCTGAAGGAAGAATCCCTTAAAGCTGGAGAGTGGAGACCCATGGAATGGGTACCATGCAATATGACTTCAAAGGGTCTTCATTTGCTCACCGAACCTCTCCAATCCTATCACTGCTGCGTTTATGCCAGTGTACACATGCTTGATTCTCTTTCGGAGACATAGCAATCCATAGGTTTTAAGATACTTACTAGTCAGGTACATTCTTAGGCGTTTAATATGGGGTGTTGAGTCCATTTCGTTGAGCAAGGAGTAGCTCTTGTCTATTCCATATTTGGCTTAAGGAACTTTATCTGTGCTCATTTCAATCTCTGGTTTTATGCAGCACCCCAACTCACCTTTCCCCTTAAGCAAGCATAAGTTGGTTTTCTAAATTTGAGACCCTGTTCTGTTTTGTAATCCAGTTCCTGTGTAGCCAAGTTTACATTCCGTGTATTAGTGATATCTTATGATGTTTCTTTTTCTTTGTGACTTATTTCAGGTAGAATCATCATACCTGAATCCACTCATTATGCTGCTACGGGCGTGATGACATAGATTTCATTGCTGAGTGATATTGCATTGTACGTAAGTACCACAACTTCTTTATCCATTTTTCACTTTCTGCGGTATTCAACTTGTACCATAAACGAGGTTCTTGTAAACAGAGCCATCCCAAACTTTGGGGTGGCTGTGTCTTTTTGATTTTAATTTCCCTAAGCTATAGGACCATAAGTGGAAGTGCCCCAGGCTCTGTTGCTTTGTTTTTTAGATGTTTCGGGAAACACCATACACTTCTCCCGAGTGGCTGTTGGCAATTTACATCCCGCCCATCAGCATAACAAGGCTCCCAGTTCTCCATGGCCTGGCCTGCCTTTCTGGATTTTACAATTTTTTTCAGATGGCCCTTTTGACCGGGGGGAAGTGAGACTTCATTGTAGTGCAGATTTCCTTTGCAAGCTTGCTTGGTTGGCCAAAAAGTGCGTATGCGTTTTTTCCTGAATATATTCAGGAAAAAACGCATACGCCCTTTTTGGCCATGTGCATCATTGTGGACGTTCTGCCTCTTTTCCTATGCTTTAAATGCAATTCCAGTCTACCTCCTGAAATCGGTTTCCTGCAATTCTGCCCCACTTTCAAGTCCTCTTGGCAGCCTTACTTCAGTATATTTTTGGACGATAGCTGTCATTTATAACTCTGCAGATTTGTGAATTACAGTGCCCCTGAGCTCCTTTCTTCAAGTCGCTTTCTTGTGAGCTGGCCGCATCACCACAGATTGCTTCAGGCCCTAATCTGATTCCGGCACGGCACGCTGACCCTTAGGTTAATTCCTCTTCCTGGTGGGAAATGAGAGTTAAATTTGTCCGTCCAGACATCTCCAACTAGTCTCTCATTGGTTCTCCCTATTCCTGTTCATCTTCCGCAGTAATTGCAAACTGGGCCAAACAGGAGGTTAAAGGCACTGACTCTCCAAGTCGGGAGAGTGTTAGTAAAGCGTCTGGAATGTTGCACCAGAGTACCAGGGGACGAGAACGGAGACATATTGGAACACGTCTCCCGATCACACGTTTGATCATACTCTGGGTTCCACATGCATGGTTTCGCTGAAGGAAGAATCCCTTAAAGCTGGAGAGTGGAGACCCGTGGAATGGGTAACATGCAATATGACTTCAAAGGGTCTTCATTTGCTCACCGAACCTCTCCAATCCTATCACTGCTGCGTTTATGCCAGTGTACACACGCTTGATTCTCTTTCGGAGACATAGCAATCCATAGGTTTTAAGATACTTACTAGTCAGGTACATTCTTAGGCGTTTAATATGGGGTGTTGAGTCCATTTCGTTGAGCAAGGAGTAGCTCTTGTCTATTCCATATTTGGCTTAAGGAACTTTATCTGTGCTCATTTCAATCTCTGGTTTTATGCAGCACCCCAACGCACCATTCCCCTTAAGCAAGCATAAGTTGGTTTTCTAAATTTGAGACCCTGTTCTGTTTTGTAATTCAGTTCCTGTGTAGCCAAGTTTACATTCCGCATATTAGTGGTATCTTATGATGTTTCTTTTTCTGTGTGACTTATTTCAGTTTGAAGCATCATACCTGAATCCACTCATTATGCTGCTACGGGCCTGATGACATAGATTTCATTGCTGAGTGATATTGCATTGTACGTAAGTACCACATCTTCTTTATCCATTTTTCACTTTCTGCGATATTGAACTTGTACCATAAACGAGGTTCTTGTAAACAGAGCCGTCCCAAACTTTGTGGTGGCTGTGTCTTTTCGATTTTAATTTCCCTTAGCTGTAGGACCATAATTGGGAGTGCCCTAGGCTCTGTTGCTTTGTTTTTTACATGTTTCAGGAAACACCATACACTTATCCCGAGTGGTTGTTGGCAATTTACATCCCGCCCATCAGCATAACAAGGCTCCCAGTTCTCCATGGCCTGGCCTGCCTTTCTGGATTTTACACTTTTTTCAGATGGCCCTTTTGACCGGGGGGAAGTGAGACTTCACTGTAGTGCAGATTTCCTTTGCAAGCTTGCTTGGTTGGCCAAAAAGGGCGTATGCGTTTTTTCCTGAATATATTCAGGAAAAAACGCATACGCCCTTTTTGGCCAAGTGCATCATTGTGGACGTTCTGCCTCTTTTCCTATGCTTTAAATGCAATTCCAGCCTACCTCCTGAAATCGGTTTCCTGCAATTCTGCCCCGCTTTCAAGTCCTCTTGGCAGCCTTACTTCAGTATATTTTTGGACGATAGCTGTCATTTATAACTCTGCAGGTTTGTGAATTACAGTGCCCCTGAGCTCCTTTCTTCAAGTAGCTTTCTTGTGAGCTGGCCGCAACACCACAGATTGCTTCAGGCCCTAATCTGGTTCTGGCACGGCACGCTGACCCTTAGGTTAATTCCTCTTCCTGGTGGGAAATGAGAGTTAAATTTGCCAGTCCAGACACATCCAGCTAGTCTCTCATTGGTTCTCCCTATTCCTGTTCATTTTCCGCAGAAATTGCAAACTGGGCCAAACAGGAGGTTAAAGGCACTAACTCTCCAAGTCGGGAGAGATTTACTAAAGCGTCTGGAATGTTGCACCCGAGTACCAGGGAACGAGAACTGAGACATATTGGAACACGTCTCCCGATCACACGATTGATCACACACTGGGTTCCACATGCATGGTTTAGCTGAAGGAAGAATCCCTTAAAGCTGGAGCGTGGAGACCCGTGGAATGGGTACCATGCAATATGACTTCAAAGGGTCTTCATTTGCTCACCGAACCTCTCCAATCCTATCACTGCTGCGTTTATGCCAGTGTACACGTGCTTGATTCTCTTTCGGAGACATAGCAATCCATAGGTTTTAAGATACTTACTACTCAGGTACAGTCTTAGGCGTTTAATATGGGGTGTTGAGTCCATTTTGTTGAGCAAGGAGTAGCTCTTGTCTATTCCATATTTGGCTTAAGGAACTTTATCTGTGCTCATTTCAATCTCTGGTTTTATGCAGCACCCCAACTCACCTTTCCCCTTAAGCAAGCATAAGTTGGTTTTCTAAATTTGAGACCCTGTTCTGTTTTGTAATTCAGTTCCTGTGTAGCCAAGTTTACATTCCGCGTATTAGTGATATCTTATGATGTTTCTTTTTCTTTGTGACTTATTTCAGTTAGAATCATCATACCTGAATCCACTCATTATGCTGCTACGGGCCTGATGACATAGATGTCATTGCCGAGTGATATTGCATTGTACGTAAGTACCACAACTTCTTTATCCATTTTGCGCTTTCTGCGATATTGAACTTTTACCGTAAACGAGCCGTCCCAAACTTTGGGGTGGCTGTGTCTTTTTGATTTTAATTTCCCTAAGCTATAGGACCATAAGTGGAAGTGCCCCAGGCTCTGTTGCTTTGTTTTTTAGATGTTTCAGGAAACACCATACACTTCTCCCGAGTGGCTGTTGGCAATTTACATCCCGCCCATCAGCATAACAAGGCTCCCAGTTCTCCATGGCCTGGCCTGCCTTTCTGGATTTTACACTTTTTTCAGATGGCCCTTTTTACCCGGGGGAAGTGAGACTTCATTGTAGTGCAGATTTCCTTTGCAAGCTTGCTTGGTTGGCCAAAAAGGGCGTATGCGTTTTTTCCTGAATATATTCAGGAAAAAACGCATACGCCCTTTTTGGCCAAGTGCATCATTGTGGACGTTCTGCCTCTTTTCCTATGCTTTAAATGCAATTCCAGCCTACCTCCTGAAATCGGTTTCTGCAATTCTGCCCCACTTTCAAGTCCTCTTGGCAGCCTTACTACAGTATATTTTTGGACGATAGCTGTCATTTATAACTCTGCAGGTTTGTGAATTACAGTGCCCCTGAGCTCCTTTCTTCAAGTCGCTTTCTTGTGAGCTGGCCGCAACACCACAGATTGCTTCAGGCCCTAATCTGATTCCGGCACGGCACGCTGACCCTTAGGTTAATTCCTCTTCCTGGTGGGAAATGAGTGTTAAATTTGCCCGTCCAGACACCTCCAGCTAGTCTCTCATTGGTTCTCCCTATTCTTGTTCATCTTCTGCAGAAATTGCAAACTGGGCCAAACAGGAGGTTAAAGGCACTGACTCTCCAAGTCGGGAGAGTGTTAGTAAAGCGTCTGAAATGTTGCACCCGAGTACCAGGGGACGAGAACGGAGACATATTGGAACACGTCTCCCGATCACACGTTTGATCATACTCTGGGTTCCACATGCATGGTTTAGCTGAAGGAAGAATCCCTTAAAGCTGGAGAGTGGAGACCCGTGGAATGGGTAACATGCAATATGACTTCAAAGGGTCTTCATTTGCTCACCGAACCTCTCCAATCCTATCACTGCTGCGTTTATGCCAGTGTACACACGCTTGATTCTCTTTCGGAGACATAGCAATCCATAGGTTTTAAGATACTTACTAGTCAGGTACATTCTTAGGCGTTTAATATGGGGTGTTGAGTCCATTTCGTTGAGCAAGGAGTAGCTCTTGTCTATTCCATATTTGGCTTAAGGAACTTTATCTGTGCTCATTTCAATCTCTGGTTTTATGCAGCACCCCAACTCACCTTTCCCCTTAAGCAAGCATAAGTTGGTTTTCTACATTTGAGACCCTGTTCTGTTTTGTAATTCAGTTCCTGTGTAGCCAAGTTTACATTCCGCATATTAGTGGTATCTTATGATGTTTCTTTTTCTGTGTGACTTATTTCAGTTTGAAGCATCATACCTGAATCCACTCATTATGCTGCTACGGGCCTGATGACATAGATTTCATTGCTGAGTGATATTGCATTGTACGTAAGTACCACATCTTCTTTATCCATTTTTCACTTTCTGCGATATTGAACTTGTACCATAAACGAGGTTCTTGTAAACAGAGCCGTCCCAAACTTTGTGGTGGCTGTGTCTTTTCGATTTTAATTTCCCTTAGCTGTAGGACCATAAGTGGGAGTGCCCTAGGCTCTGTTGCTTTGTTTTTTAGATGCTTCAGGAAACACCATACACTTATCCCGAGTGGTTGTTGGCAATTTACATCCCGCCCATCAGCATAACAAGGCTCCCAGTTCTCCATGGCCTGGCCTGCCTTTCTGGATTTTACACTTTTTTCAGATGGCCCTTCTGACCGGGGGGAAGTGAGACTTCATTGTAGTGCAGATTTCCTTTGCAAGCTTGCTTGGTTGGCCAAAAAGGGCGTATGCGTTTTTTCCTGAATATATTCAGGAAAAAACGCATACGCCCTTTTTGGCCAAGTGCATCATTGTGGACGTTCTGCCTCTTTTCCTATGCTTTAAATGCAATTCCAGCCTACCTCCTGAAATCGGTTTCCTGCAATTCTGCCCCGCTTTCAAGTCCTCTTGGCAGCCTTACTTCAGTATATTTTTGGACGATAGCTGTCATTTATAACTCTGCAGGTTTGTGAATTACAGTGCCCCTGAGCTCCTTTCTTCAAGTAGCTTTCTTGTGAGCTGGCCGCAACACCACAGATTGCTTCAGGCCCTAATCTGGTTCTGGCACGGCACGCTGACCCTTAGGTTAATTCCTCTTCCTGGTGGGAAATGAGAGTTAAATTTGCCAGTCCAGACACATCCAGCTAGTCTCTCATTGGTTCTCCCTATTCCTGTTCATCTTCCGCAGTAATTGCAAACTGGGCCAAACAGGAGGTTAAAGGCACTGACTCTCCAAGTCGGGAGAGTGTTAGTAAAGCGTCTGAAATGTTGCACCCGAGTACCAGGGGACGAGAACGGAGACATATTGGAACACGTCTCCCGATCACACGTTTGATCATACTCTGGGTTCCACATGCATGGTTTAGCTGAAGGAAGAATCCCTTAAAGCTGGAGAGTGGAGACCCGTGGAATGGGTACCATGCAATATGACTTCAAAGGGTCTTCATTTGCTCACCGAACCTCTCCAATCCTATCACTGCTGCGTTTATGCCCCTGTACACACGCTTGATTCTCTTTCGGAGACATAGCAATCCATAGGTTTTAAGATACTTACTAGTCAGGTACATTCTTAGGCGTTTAATATGGGGTGTTGAGTCCATTTCGTTGAGCAAGGAGTAGCTCTTGTCTATTCCATATTTGGCTTAAGGAACTTTATCTGTGCTCATTTCAATCTCTGGTTTTATGCAGCACCCCAACTCACCTTTCCCCTTAAGCAAGCATAAGTTGGTTTTCTAAATTTGAGACCCTGTTCTGTTTTGTAATTCAGTTCCTGTGTAGCCAAGTTTACATTCCGCGTATTAGTGATATCTTATGATGTTTCTTTTTCTGTGTGACGTATTTCAGTTAGAATCATCATACCTGAATCCACTCATTATGCTGCTACGGGCCTGATGAAACAGATGTCATTGCTGAGAGATATTGCTTTGTACATATGTACCACAACTTCTTTTCCATTTTTCGCTTTCTGCGATATTGAACTTGTACCGTAAACGAGGTTCTTGTAAACAGAGCCGTCCCAAACTTTGGGGTGGCTGTGTCTTTTTGATTTTAATTTCCCTAAGCTATAGGACCATAAGTGGAAGTGCCCCAGGCTCTGTTGCTTTGTTTTTTAGATGTTTCGGGAAACACCATACACTTCTCCCGAGTGGCTGTTGGCAATTTACATCCCGCCCATCAGCATAACAAGGCTCCCAGTTCCCCATGGCCTGGCCTGCCTTTCTGGATTTTACAATTTTTTTCAGATGGCCCTTTTGACCGGGGGGAAGTGAGACTTCATTGTAGTGCAGATTTCCTTTGCAAGCTTGCTTGGTTGGCCAAAAAGTGCGTATGCGTTTTTTCCTGAATATATTCAGGAAAAAACGCATACGCCCTTTTTGGCCATGTGCATCATTGTGGACGTTCTGCCTCTTTTCCTATGCTTTAAATGCAATTCCAGTCTACCTCCTGAAATCGGTTTCCTGCAATTCTGCCCCACTTTCAAGTCCTCTTGGCAGCCTTACTTCAGTATATTTTTGGACGATAGCTGTCATTTATAACTCTGCAGATTTGTGAATTACAGTGCCCCTGAGCTCCTTTCTTCAAGTCGCTTTATTGTGAGCTGGCCGCAACACCACAGATTGCTTCAGGCCCTAATCTGATTCCGGCACGGCACGCTGACCCTTAGGTTAATTCCTCTTCCTGGTGGGAAATGAGAGTTAAATTTGTCCGTCCAGACATCTCCAACTAGTCTCTCATTGGTTCTCCCTATTCCTGTTCATCTTCCGCAGTAATTGCAAACTGGGCCAAACAGGAGGTTAAAGGCACTGACTCTCCAAGTCGGGAGAGTGTTAGTAAAGCGTCTGGAATGTTGCACCAGAGTACCAGGGGACGAGAACGGAGACATATTGGAACACGTCTCCCGATCACACGTTTGATCATACTCTGGGTTCCACATGCATGGTTTAGCTGAAGGAAGAATCCCTTAAAGCTGGAGAGTGGAGACCCGTGGAATGGGTAACATGCAATATGACTTCAAAGGGTCTTCATTTGCTCACCGAACCTCTCCAATCCTATCACTGCTGCGTTTATGCCAGTGTACACACGCTTGATTCTCTTTCGGAGACATAGCAATCCATAGGTTTTAAGATACTTACTAGTCAGGTACATTCTTAGGCGTTTAATATGGGGTGTTGAGTCCATTTCGTTGAGCAAGGAGTAGCTCTTGTCTATTCCATATTTGGCTTAAGGAACTTTATCTGTGCTCATTTCAATCTCTGGTTTTATGCAGCACCCCAACGCACCATTCCCCTTAAGCAAGCATAAGTTGGTTTTCTACATTTGAGACCCTGTTCTGTTTTGTAATTCAGTTCCTGTGTAGCCAAGTTTACATTCCGCATATTAGTGGTATCTTATGATGTTTCTTTTTCTGTGTGACTTATTTCAGTTTGAAGCATCATACCTGAATCCACTCATTATGCTGCTACGGGCCTGATGACATAGATTTCATTGCTGAGTGATATTGCATTGTACGTAAGTACCACATCTTCTTTATCCATTTTTCACTTTCTGCGATATTGAACTTGTACCATAAACGAGGTTCTTGTAAACAGAGCCGTCCCAAACTTTGTGGTGGCTGTGTCTTTTCGATTTTAATTTCCCTTAGCTGTAGGACCATAAGTGGGAGTGCCCTAGGCTCTGTTGCTTTGTTTTTTAGATGTTTCAGGAAACACCATACACTTATCCCGAGTGGTTGTTGGCAATTTACATCCTGCCCATCAGCATAACAAGGCTCCCAGTTCTCCATGGCCTGGCCTGCCTTTCTGGATTTTACACTTTTTTCAGATGGCCCTTCTGACCGGGGGGAAGTGAGACTTCATTGTAGTGCAGATTTCCTTTGCAAGCTTGCTTGGTTGGCCAAAAAGGGCGTATGCGTTTTTTCCTGAATATATTCAGGAAAAAACGCATACGCCCTTTTTGGCCAAGTGCATCATTGTGGACGTTCTGCCTCTTTTCCTATGCTTTAAATGCAATTCCAGCCTACCTCCTGAAATCGGTTTCCTGCAATTCTGCCCCGCTTTCAAGTCCTCTTGGCAGCCTTACTTCAGTATATTTTTGGACGATAGCTGTCATTTATAACTCTGCAGGTTTGTGAATTACAGTGCCCCTGAGCTCCTTTCTTCAAGTAGCTTTCTTGTGAGCTGGCCGCAACACCACAGATTGCTTCAGGCCCTAATCTGGTTCTGGCACGGCACGCTGACCCTTAGGTTAATTCCTCTTCCTGGTGGGAAATGAGAGTTAAATTTGCCAGTCCAGACACATACAGCTAGTCTCTCATTGGTTCTCCCTATTCCTGTTCATTTTCCGCAGAAATTGCAAACTGGGCCAAACAGGAGGTTAAAGGCACTAACTCTCCAAGTCGGGAGACATTTACTAAAGCGTCTGGAATGTTGCACCCGAGTACCAGGGAACGAGAACTGAGACATATTGGAACACGTCTCCCGATCACACGATTGATCACACACTGGGTTCCACATGCATGGTTTAGCTGAAGGAAGAATCCCTTAAAGCTGGAGCGTGGAGACCCGTGGAATGGGTACCATGCAATATGACTTCAAAGGGTCTTCATTTGCTCACCGAACCTCTCCAATCCTATCACTGCTGCGTTTATGCCAGTGTACACACGCTTGATTCTCTTTCGGAGACATAGCAATCCATAGGTTTTAAGATACTTACTAGTCAGGTACATTCTTAGGCGTTTAATATGGGGTGTTGAGTCCATTTTGTTGAGCAAGGAGTAGCTCTTGTCTATTCCATATTTGGCTTAAGGAACTTTATCTGTGCTCATTTCAATCTCTGGTTTTATGCAGCACCCCAACTCACCTTTCCCCTTAAGCAAGCATAAGTTGGTTTTCTAAATTTGAGACCCTGTTCTGTTTTGTAATTCAGTTCCTGTGTAGCCAAGTTTACATTCCGCGTATTAGTGATATCTTATGATGTTTCTTTTTCTTTGTGACTTATTTCAGTTAGAATCATCATACCTGAATCCACTCATTATGCTGCTACGGGCCTGATGACATAGATGTCAATGCCGAGTGATATTGCATTGTACGTAAGTACCACAACTTCTTTATCCATTTTGCGCTTTCTGCGATATTGAACTTGTACTGTAAACGAGCCGTCCCAAACTTTGGGGTGGCTGTGTCTTTTTTATTTTAATTTCCCTAAGCTATAGGACCATAAGTGGAAGTGCCCTAGGCTCTGTTGCTTTGTTTTTTAGATGTTTCAGGAAACACCATACACTTTTTCCCAGTGGCTGTTGGCAATTTACATCCCGCCCATCAGCATAACAAGGCTCCCATTTCTCCATGGCCTGTCCTGCCTTTCTGGATTTTACACTTTTTTCAGATGGCCCTTTTGACCAGGGGGAAGTGAGACTTCATTGTAGTGCAGATTTCCTTTGCAAGCTTGCTTGGTTGGCCAAAAAGGGCGTATGCGTTTTTTCCTGAATATATTCAGGAAAAAACGCATACACCCTTTTTGGCCAAGTGCATCATTGTGGATGTCCTGCCTCTTTTCCTATGCTTTAAATGCAATTCCAGCCTACCTCCTGAAATCTGTTTCCTGCAATTCTGCCCCACTTTCATGTCCTCTTGGCAGCCAGACTTCAGTATATTTTTGGACGATAGCTGTCATTTATAACTCTGCAGGTTTGTGAATTAGTGCCCCTGAGCTCCTTTCTTCAAGTCGCTTTCTTGTGAGCTGGCCGCAACACCGCAGGATTTCTTAGGGCCCTAATCTGGTTCCGGCACGGCACGCTGAGCCTTAGGTTAATTCCTCTTCCTGGTGGGAAATGAGAGTTAAATTTGCCCGTCCAGACATCTCCAGCTAGTCTCTCATTGGTTCTCCCTATTCCTGTTCATCTTCCGCAGTAATTGCAAACTGGGCCAAACAGGAGGTTAAAGGCACTGACTCTCCAAGTCGGGAGAGTGTTAGTAAAGCGTCTGGAATGTTGCACCCGAGTACCAGGGGACGAGAACGGAGACATATTGGAACACGTCTCCCGATCACACGTTTGATCATACTCTGGGTTCCACATGCATGGTTTAGCTGAAGGAAGAATCCCTTAAAGCTGGAGAGTGGAGACCCATGGAATGGGTACCATGCAATATGACTTCAAAGGGTCTTCATTTGCTCACCGAACCTCTCCAATCCTATCACTGCTGCGTTTATGCCAGTGTACACATGCTTGATTCTCTTTCGGAGACATAGCAATCCATAGGTTTTAAGATACTTACTAGTTAGGTACATTCTTAGGCGTTTAATATGGGGTGTTGAGTCCATTTCGTTGAGCAAGGAGTAGCTCTTGTCTATTCCATATTTGGCTTAAGGAACTTTATCTGTGCTCATTTCAATCTCTGGTTTTATGCAGCACCCCAACTCACCTTTCCCCTTAAGCAAGCATAAGTTGGTTTTCTAAATTTGAGACCCTGTTCTGTTTTGTAATCCAGTTCCTGTGTAGCCAAGTTTACATTCCGTGTATTAGTGATATCTTATGATGTTTCTTTTTCTTTGTGACTTATTTCAGGTAGAATCATCATACCTGAATCCACTCATTATGCTGCTACGGGCGTGATGACATAGATTTCATTGCTGAGTGATATTGCATTGTACGTAAGTACCACAACTTCTTTATCCATTTTTCACTTTCTGCGGTATTCAACTTGTACCATAAACGAGGTTCTTGTAAACAGAGCCATCCCAAACTTTGGGGTGGCTGTGTCTTTTTGATTTTAATTTCCCTAAGCTATAGGACCATAAGTGGAAGTGCCCCAGGCTCTGTTGCTTTGTTTTTTAGATGTTTCGGGAAACACCATACACTTCTCCCGAGTGGCTGTTGGCAATTTACATCCCGCCCATCAGCATAACAAGGCTCCCAGTTCCCCATGGCCTGGCCTGCCTTTCTGGATTTTACAATTTTTTTCAGATGGCCCTTTTGACCGGGGGGAAGTGAGACTTCATTGTAGTGCAGATTTCCTTTGCAAGCTTGCTTGGTTGGCCAAAAAGTGCGTATGCGTTTTTTCCTGAATATATTCAGGAAAAAACGCATACGCCCTTTTTGGCCATGTGCATCATTGTGGACGTTCTGCCTCTTTTCCTATGCTTTAAATGCAATTCCAGTCTACCTCCTGAAATCGGTTTCCTGCAATTCTGCCCCACTTTCAAGTCCTCTTGGCAGCCTTACTTCAGTATATTTTTGGACGATAGCTGTCATTTATAACTCTGCAGATTTGTGAATTACAGTGCCCCTGAGCTCCTTTCTTCAACTCGCTTTCTTGTGAGCTGGCCGCAACACCACAGATTGCTTCAGGCCCTAATCTGATTCTGGCACGGCACGCTGACCCTTAGGTTAATTCCTCTTCCTGGTGGGAAATGAGAGTTAAATTTGTCCGTCCAGACATCTCCAACTAGTCTCTCATTGGTTCTCCCTATTCCTGTTCATCTTCCGCAGTAATTGCAAACTGGGCCAAACAGGAGGTTAAAGGCACTGACTCTCCAAGTCGGGAGAGTGTTAGTAAAGCGTCTGGAATGTTGCACCAGAGTACCAGGGGACGAGAACGGAGACATATTGGAACACGTCTCCCGATCACACGTTTGATCATACTCTGGGTTCCACATGCATGGTTTAGCTGAAGGAAGAATCCCTTAAAGCTGGAGAGTGGAGACCCGTGGAATGGGTAACATGCAATATGACTTCAAAGGGTCTTCATTTGCTCACCGAACCTCTCCAATCCTATCACTGCTGCGTTTATGCCAGTGTACACACGCTTGATTCTCTTTCGGAGACATAGCAATCCATAGGTTTTAAGATACTTACTAGTCAGGTACATTCTTAGGCGTTTAATATGGGGTGTTGAGTCCATTTCGTTGAGCAAGGAGTAGCTCTTGTCTATTCCATATTTGGCTTAAGGAACTTTATCTGTGCTCATTTCAATCTCTGGTTTTATGCAGCACCCCAACGCACCATTCCCCTTAAGCAAGCATAAGTTGGTTTTCTAAATTTGAGACCCTGTTCTGTTTTGTAATTCAGTTCCTGTGTAGCCAAGTTTACATTCCGCATATTAGTGGTATCTTATGATGTTTCTTTTTCTGTGTGACTTATTTCAGTTTGAAGCATCATACCTGAATCCACTCATTATGCTGCTACGGGCCTGATGACATAGATTTCATTGCTGAGTGATATTGCATTGTACGTAAGTACCACATCTTCTTTATCCATTTTTCACTTTCTGCGATATTGAACTTGTACCATAAACGAGGTTCTTGTAAACAGAGCCGTCCCAAATTTTGTGGTGGCTGTGTCTTTTCGATTTTAATTTCCCTTAGCTGTAGGACCATAAGTGGGAGTGCCCTAGGCTCTGTTGCTTTGTTTTTTAGATGTTTCAGGAAACACCATACACTTATCCCGAGTGGTTGTTGGCAATTTACATCCCGCCCATCAGCATAACAAGGCTCCCAGTTCTCCATGGCCTGGCCTGCCTTTCTGGATTTTACACTTTTTTCAGATGGCCCTTTTGACCGGGGGGAAGTGAGACTTCATTGTAGTGCAGATTTCCTTTGCAAGCTTGCTTGGTTGGCCAAAAAGGGCGTATGCGTTTTTTCCTGAATATATTCAGGAAAAAATGCATACGCCCTTTTTGGCCAAGTGCATCATTGTGGACGTTCTGCCTCTTTTCCTATGCTTTAAATGCAATTCCAGCCTACCTCCTGAAATCGGTTTCCTGCAATTCTGCCCCGCTTTCAAGTCCTCTTGGCAGCCTTACTTCAGTATATTTTTGGACGATAGCTGTCATTTATAACTCTGCAGGTTTGTGAATTACAGTGCCCCTGAGCTCCTTTCTTCAAGTAGCTTTCTTGTGAGCTGGCCGCAACACCACAGATTGCTTCAGGCCCTAATCTGGTTCCGGCTCGGCACGCTGACCCTTAGGTTAATTCCTCTTCCTGGTGGGAAATGAGAGTTAAATTTGCCAGTCCAGACACATCCAGCTAGTCTCTCATTGGTTCTCCCTATTCCTGTTCATTTTCCGCAGAAATTGCAAACTGGGCCAAACAGGAGGTTAAAGGCACTAACTCTCCAAGTCGGGAGAGGTTTACTAAAGCGTCTGGAATGTTGCACCCGAGTACCAGGGAACGAGAACTGAGACATATTGGAACACGTCTCCCGATCACACGATTGATCACACACTGGGTTCCACATGCATGGTTTAGCTGAAGGAAGAATCCCTTAAAGCTGGAGCGTGGAGACCCGTGGAATGGGTACCATGCAATATGACTTCAAAGGGTCTTCATTTGCTCACCGAACCTCTCCAATCCTATCACTGCTGCGTTTATGCCAGTGTACACACGCTTGATTCTCTTTCGGAGACATAGCAATCCATAGGTTTTAAGATACTTACTACTCAGGTACAGTCTTAGGCGTTTAATATGCGGTGTTGAGTCCATTTTGTTGAGCAAGGAGTAGCTCTTGTCTATTCCATATTTGGCTTAAGGAACTTTATCTGTGCTCATTTCAATCTCTGGTTTTATGCAGCACCCCAACTCACCTTTCCCCTTAAGCAAGCATAAGTTGGTTTTCTAAATTTGAGACCCTGTTCTGTTTTGTAATTCAGTTCCTGTGTAGCCAAGTTTACATTCCGCGTATTAGTGATATCTTATGATGTTTCTTTTTCTTTGTGACTTATTTCAGTTAGAATCATCATACCTGAATCCACTCATTATGCTGCTACGGGCCTGATGACATAGATGTCATTGCCGAGTGATATTGCATTGTACGTAAGTACCACAACTTCTTTATCCATTTTGCGCTTTCTGCGATATTGAACTTTTACCGTAAACGAGCCGTCGCAAAATTTGGGGTGGCTGTGTCTTTTTGATTTTAATTTCCCTAAGCTATAGGACCATAA
The DNA here is from genome assembly GCF_949774975.1 of Lagenorhynchus albirostris. NCBI lineage: Eukaryota > Metazoa > Chordata > Mammalia > Artiodactyla > Delphinidae > Lagenorhynchus > Lagenorhynchus albirostris. The sequence goes on from NW_026783481.1 coordinate 900,496, forward strand.
GTGGAAGTGCCCCAGGCTCTGTTGCTTTGTTTTTTAGATGTTTCAGGAAACACCATACACTTCTCCCGAGTGGCTGTTGGCAATTTACATCCCGCCCATCAGCATAACAAGGCTCCCAGTTCTCCATGGCCTGGCCTGCCTTTCTGGATTTTACACTTTTTTCAGATGGCCCTTTTTACCCGGGGGAAGTGAGACTTCATTGTAGTGCAGATTTCCTTTGCAAGCTTGCTTGGTTGGCCAAAAAGGGCGTATGCGTTTTTTCCTGAATATATTCAGGAAAAAACGCATACGCCCTTTTTGGCCAAGTGCATCATTGTGGACGTTCTGCCTCTTTTCCTATGCTTTAAATGCAATTCCAGCCTACCTCCTGAAATCAGTTTCCTGCAATTCTGCCCCACTTTCAAGTCCTCTTGGCAGCCTTACTACAGTATATTTTTGGACGATAGCTGTCATTTATAACTCTGCAGGTTTGTGAATTACAGTGCCCCTGAGCTCCTTTCTTCAAGTCGCTTTCTTGTGAGCTGGCCGCAACACCACAGATTGCTTCAGGCCCTAATCTGATTCCGGCACGGCACGCTGACCCTTAGGTTAATTCCTCTTCCTGGTGGGAAATGAGTGTTAAATTTGCCCGTCCAGACACCTCCAGCTAGTCTCTCATTGGTTCTCCCTATTCCTGTTCATCTTCCACAGTAATTGCAAACTGGGCCAAACAGGAGGTTAAAGGCACTGACTCTCCAAGTCGGGAGAGTGTTAGTAAAGCGTCTGGAATGTTGCACCCGAGTACCAGGGGACGAGAACGGAGACATATTTGAACACGTCTCCCGATCACACGTTTGATCATACTCTGGGTTCCACATGCATTGTTTAGCTGAAGGAAGAATCCCGTAAACCTGGAGAGTTGAGACCCGTGGAATGGGTACCATGCAATATGACTTCAAAGGGTCTTCATTTGCTCACCGAACCTCTCCAATCCTATCACTGCTGCGTTTATGCCAGTGTACACACGCTTGATTCTCTTTCGGAGACATAGCAATCCATAGGTTTTAAGATATTACTAGTCAGGTACATTCTTAGGCGTTTAATATGGGGTGTTGAGTCCGTTTCGTTGAGCAAGGAGTAGCTCTTGTCTATTCCATATTTGGCTTAAGGAACTTTATCTGTGCTCATTTCAATCTCTGGTTTTATGCAGCACCCCAACTCACCTTTCCCCTTAAGCAAGCATAAGTTGGTTTTCTAAATTTGAGACCCTGTTCTGTTTTGTAATTCAGTTCCTGTGTAGCCAAGTTTACATTCCGCGTATTAGTGATTTCTTATGATGTTTCTTTTTCTGTGTGACGTATTTCAGTTAGAAGCATCATACCTGAATCCACTCATTATGCTGCTACGGGCCTGATGACACAGATGTCATTGCTGAGTGATATTGCTTTGTACATAAGTACCACAAATTCTTTTCCATTTTTCGCTTTCTGCGATATTGAACTTGTACCGTAAACGAGGTTCTTGTAAACAGAGCCGTCCCAAACTTTGGGGTGGCTGTGTCTTTTTGATTTTAATTTCCCTAAGCTATAGGACCATAAGTGGAAGTGCCCTAGTCTCTGTTGCTTTGTTTTTTAGATGTTTCAGGAAACACCATACACTTATCCTGAGTGGCTGTTGGCAATTTACATCCCGCCCATCAGCATAACAAGGCTCCCAGTTCTCCATGGCCTGGCCTGCCTTTCTGGATTTTACACTTTTTTCAGATGGCCCTTTTGACCGGGGGGAAGTGAGACTTCATTGTAGTGCAGATTTCCTTTGCAAGCTTGCTTGGTTGGCCAAAAAGGGCGTATGCGTTTTTTCCTGAATATATTCAGGAAAAAACGCATACGCCCTTTTTGGCCAAGTGCATCATTGTGGACGTTCTGCCTCTTTTCCTATGCTTTAAATGCAATTCCAGCCTACCTCCTGAAATCGGTTTCCTGCAATTCTGCCCCACTTTCAAGTCCTCTTGGCAGCCTTACTACAGTATATTTTTGGACGATAGCTGTCATTTATAACTCTGCAGGTTTGTGAATTACAGTGCCCCTGAGCTCCTTTCTTCAAGTCGCTTTCTTGTGAGCTGGCCGCAACACCACAGATTGCTTCAGGCCCTAATCTGATTCCGGCACGGCACGCTGACCCTTAGGTTAATTCCTCTTCCTGGTGGGAAATGAGTGTTAAATTTGCCCGTCCAGACACCTCCAGCTAGTCTCTCATTGGTTCTCCCTATTTCTGTTCATCTTCCACAGTAATTGCAAACTGGGCCAAACAGGAGGTTAAAGGCACTGACTCTCCAAGTCGGGAGAGTGTTAGTAAAGCGTCTGGAATGTTGCACCCGAGTACCAGGGGACGAGAACGGAGACATATTGGAACACGTCTCCCGAGCACACGTTTGATCATACTCTGGGTTCCACATGCATTGTTTAGCTGAAGGAAGAATCCCGTAAACCTGGAGAGTTGAGACCCGTGGAATGGGTACCATGCAATATGACTTCAAAGGGTCTTCATTTGCTCACCGAACCTCTCCAATCCTATCACTGCTGCGTTTATGCCAGTGTACACACGCTTGATTCTCTTTCGGAGACATAGCAATCCATAGGTTTTAAGATATTACTAGTCAGGTACATTCTTAGGCGTTTAATATGGGGTGTTGAGTCCGTTTCGTTGAGCAAGGAGTAGCTCTTGTCTATTCCATATTTGGCTTAAGGAACTTTATCTGTGCTCATTTCAATCTCTGGTTTTATGCAGCACCCCAACTCACCTTTCCCCTTAAGCAAGCATAAGTTGGTTTTCTAAATTTGAGACCCTGTTCTGTTTTGTAATTCAGTTCCTGTGTAGCCAAGTTTACATTCCGCGTATTAGTGATATCTTATGATGTTTCTTTTTCTGTGTGACGTATTTCAGTTAGAATCATCATACCTGAATCCACTCATTATGCTGCTACGTGCCTGATGACACAGATGTCATTGCTGAGTGATATTGCTTTGTACATAAGTACCACAACTTCTTTTCCATTTTTCGCTTTCTGCGAAATTGAACTTGTACCGTAAACGAGGTTCTTGTAAACAGAGCCGTCCCAAATTTTGGGGTGGCTGTGTCTTTTTGATTTTAATTTCCCTAAGCTATAGGACCATAAGTGGAAGTGCCCTAGGCTCTGTTGCTTTGTTTTTTAGATGTTTCAGGAAACACCATACACTTCTCCCGAGTGGCTGTTGGCAATTTACATCCCGCCCATCAGCATAACAAGGCTCCCAGTTCTCCATGGCCTGTCCTGCCTTTCTGGATTTTACACTTTTTTCAGATGGCCCTTTTGACCGGGGGGGAAGTGAGACTTCACTGTAGTGCAGATTTCCTTTGCAAGCTTGCTTGGTTGGCCAAAAAGGGCGTATGCGTTTTTTCCTGAATATATTCAGGAAAAAACGCATACGCCCTTTTTGGCCATGTGCATCATTGTGGACGTCCTGCCTCTTTTCCTATGCTTTAAATGCAATTCCAGTCTACCTCCTGAAATCGGTTTCCTGCAATTCTGCCCCACTTTCAAGTCCTCTTGGCAGCCTTACTTCAGTATATTTTTGGACGATAGCTGTCATTTATAACTCTGCAGGTTTGTGAATTACAGTGCCCCTGAGCTCCTTTCTTCAAGTCGCTTTCTTGTGAGCTGGCCGCAACACCACAGATTGCTTCAGGCCCTGATCTGGTTCTGGCACGGCCGCTGACCCTTAGGTTAATTCCTCTTCCTGGTGGGAAATGAGAGTTAAATTTGCCCATCCAGACACATCCAGCTAGTCTCTCATTGGTTCTCCCTATTCCTGTTCATCTTCCGCAGAAATTGCAAACTGGGCCAAACAGGAGGTTAAAGGCACTGACTCTTCAAGTCAGGAGAGTGTTAGTAAAGCGTCTGGAATGTTGCACCCGAGTACCAGGGGATGAGAACGGAGACATATTGAAACACGTCTACCAATCACACGTTTGATCATACTCTGGGTTCCACATGCATGGTTTAGCTGAAGGAAGAATCCCTTAAAGCTGGAGAGTGGAGACCCGTGGAAAGGGTACCATGCAATATGACTTCAAAGGGTCTTCATTTGCTCACCGAACCTCTCCAATCCTATCACTGCTGCGTTTATGCCAGTGTACACACGCTTGATTCTCTTTCGGAGACATAGCAATCCATAGGTTTTAAGATACTTACTAGTCAGGTACATTCTTAGGCGTTTAATATGGGGTGTTGAGTCCATTTCATTGAGCAAGGAGTAGCTCTTGTCTATTCCATATTTGGCTTAAGGAACTTTATCTGTGCTCATTTCAATCTCGGGTTTTATGCAGCACCCCAACTCACCTTTCCCCTTAAGCAAGCATAAGTTGGTTTTCTAAATTTGAGACCCTGTTCTGTTTTGTAATCCAGTTCCTGTGTAGCCAAGTTTACATTCCGTGTATTAGTGATATCTTATGATGTTTCTTTTTCTGTGTGACTTATTTCAGTTAGAATCATCATACCTGAATCCACTCATTATGCTGCTACGGGCCTGATGACATAGATGTCATTGCTGAATGATATTGCATTGTACGTAAGTACCACAACTTCTTTATCCATTTTGCGCTTTCTGCGATATTGAACTTGTACTGTAAACGAGCCGTCCCAAACTTTGGGGTGGCTGTGTCTTTTTTATTTTAATTTCCCTAAGCTATAGGACCATAAGTGGAAGTGCCCTAGGCTCTGTTGCTTTGTTTTTTAGATGTTTCAGGAAACACCATACACTTCTTCCCAGTGGCTGTTGGCAATTTACATCTCGCCCATCAGCATAACAAGGCTCCCAGTTCTCCATGGCCTGTCCTGCCTTTCTGGATTTTACACTTTTTTCAGATGGCCCTTTTGACCAGGGGGAAGTGAGACTTCATTGTAGTGCAGATTTCCTTTGCAAGTTTGCTTGGTTGGCCAAAAAGGGCGTATGCGTTTTTTCCTGAATATATTCAGGAAAAAACGCATACACCCTTTTTGGCCAAGTGCATCATTGTGGACGTCCTGCCTCTTTTCCTATGCTTTAAATGCAATTCCAGCCTACCTCCTGAAATCTGTTTCCTGCAATTCTGCCCCACTTTCATGTCCTCTTGGCAGCCAGACTTCAGTATATTTTTGGACGATAGCTGTCATTTATAACTCTGCAGGTTTGTGAATTACAGTGCCCCTGAGCTCCTTTCTTCAAGTCGCTTTCTTGTGAGCTGGCCGCAACACCGCAGGATTGCTTAGGGCCCTAATCTGGTTCCGGCATGGCACGCTGAGCCTTAGGTTAATTCCTCTTCCTGGTGGGATATGAGAGTTAAATTTGCCCGTCCAGACATCTCCAGCTAGTCTCTCATTGGTTCTCCCTATTCCTGTTCATCTTCCGCAGTAATTGCAAACTGGGCCAAACAGGAGGTTAAAGGCACTGACTCTCCAAGTCGGGAGAGTGTTAGTAAAGCGTCTGGAATGTTGCACCCGAGTACCAG